>NW_019101876.1:45240-430604 GCF_001856785.1 Myzus persicae | reverse complement strand
CTGTACTTAAAATTATTTAAAAACTACGGCAGGTGAAGGTCCGGTCCGGTGAGCAATGCAATCCGACGACCTGGAGCGGCCACTCACACAACGCACTGGGTTGCTGGCGGACTTACGCGCTTGAGTCTGGCACCAGTCCCGAGTTCGGGCAAAGAATTGGATTCTCCACGAAGGCTGGCAGGAATGTCGTGATTATATTATCTCCGTGTACTCACTCGATCGACTGCGGTTGAATATGACAAGCACGAAGTGTGCCAAGACGTCGAAGTTGGACGTTGACGCAATGTCAACGACGGGCGATGATTTTAAAAACAGACAACTGCAGGTGATTTGAAGTTTGCCGCAATGGCGTGAACAGAGATTTTATTGCGTGTAATTAACGATACAGAATAATATATATTGGGTCTCGTGTATATAATATACGACAAGACATGTGAACAACAGGTACGACAAAAAAAATCCGAATGATACGGCAATAACAACAAGTGGAATTGATATCATTAACAACGATATCAATTGTACATAATAATTAATATTTTACATAATGATAATGGAGAGAAACAATAGATAGGAATAATAATTATAATGGCGCATGCAAGGAGAGGAAAACAGATAACACCGATTTCTGCACGGGCACGCGGAGCTTGCGGGGGTTCAGTCATGAACCTTTGATCGCTGCGACGCGGACGATACTATTACGATGTGTCGTAACAATTTACATATTAATTTTCTCTCCCCGGCGCTTTTGAAAACTCGTGGGAAATTTAAATTCTGAACTCCCAAAACCTGATTCACTTTGCCACCTGATAAGACACTGAAGTTGAAAATCAAAACATTATTTCAACTACTCAACGTGTACACGGACACAACAAACACACATAATCATTGTAAAATCAATATCACATGTAATCTAAATCTTGTGATTTATCGTTTTTTTTTTATTTCAGCGTATAATGTGTATCTAATATGCATTTTTTTTTTTTAGAGCATATCTCAAGTGCACAAGTGCATAATATTATCTATATCTATATTACTATATAAAATGAAGTCGCTTTCTTTTGTTCGGGATAAACTTCCGAACTACTTATTCAATCGTCGCGCAATTTTTTTAAAATTAAAGATGATATCACAGAAAAGTTTTTAGGTATAAATTTAGTCCGATAAAGTCAATGAATAATTAGTTATTATTAATTAAAATAAACGAGTAAACTGCATACCTATACCTTTTTTAGTAAGAAATAGTCACTGGCTGAAAATAAATAACAATCAAACTCGACAACCACAGATGTTTCTAGGCAGGTCGGTATTGACGTGGAGTAATAAACAATTATTATAATTATTTAGTTCAGCAAAAAAAAAATTTATCTGGGTATCTATTATTAGTATTTATAATCAATGGCGTTACATTAGTTATTGGAAGAAAATACCTAATTAGTAATCGAATTTTCACTAATTTTTTATAATTTTTTTAATCATCATCTTAATAAGCAGGATAATTTAGTATGTAGTATTACGTTTGCCGGGTTAGCTATTATGAATATAATGTAAAAAAATCTCAGGTTCAACTCAGGTGATTTTTGGCCGGGCATCGCCGGGTGGGATAGCTAGTAGCATATTATAATATTATGTTATGTGCACAAGTGCATATAGCATATTAAAATATTATGTTATATTACTTTGATCGTTTACAAAACGTTTTTTTTTTTGTACTTTTTGCTTTGATATTCACGTCTCTAATATTGTATTATAATCGCAAGCCATTAAATTATTATTATCCGACCCATATATATATTATTATCATCTAAGCCATACGCGCTATCGACGTCTTGACGTCTACATCGGATGCGATATTAAGTATTTATTACAATGCGTATATGCGTGTTTCCGGTTTTCGAGTATCGCGCAACCTTCCATTCGCCCCCATGATGTTTTTTGACGTTTTCATCCCCCCGTTGTCCATTCCAATCCCTTGACCACCCACTCAAGCCTGCCAATCTGCCACGTCCGTTAAAACGTTTGAGTTCCGATATGTCTTGCTGGCACGTATCGTAATAATGCACATTACAATATTATGCCGAACTCTTTGTGGGATTCTATCGATCGATCATCTGACTGTTTTCTTTTGCTAGCGGTCAAAACGAATGGATATAATACGTCCGTCAGAGGGTTGTAATATTTCGTTTTGATAGGAAACGAAAAAAAACGCTTTCTATACATTTTTTTATCGTCGTCGTATTATTGCTATTATTATTATAGCAAGAGGATTATTTCAGAATTGCCCAGACTTGGAATGGCCGTCTGGAAACCAATAAACTAGGTAGGTATTATTCGTTATGGTTATAATATTATTATGCATGATATTTTCACCATTGGATAAAACACTGTTCTGCAGATCGAGAATATTCATAATAATACGAATAATTAAAATACGTATTGGTCAACGATATCTCACCACATGGAGATGCCAAAGGGGTAAAATCGTGGCAAACGATCGAAAAGTTTATTTACGAGTGGTACACCTTTCATCAAAAAAAAGAACTTCCCTCTTTTCACCCACAGATTCAAACAATTTGTTCGAATTATTAATATTAGGTAGAACTATTTTTATTAAATATTCAACATTTTGGAGAACACTGTCTCAAAACTAGTTATGTTTGATATCGTGTTATAACCATATTACCGTTGGTTACAATTTCAATACTATTTAGAATTTATAATCCACGCTATTACTAGTAACGATGTACACTGATTCGAGTAATGGTATGGTATTGACAGAAGTTTTTTTTAATTGTAATTATTGTCCATCAACACGAGTTGCGATATTATATTCAGCTCGAGGCTATTTCGTACACGTTCTCCAGAACTTGATAATTGCAAATATATATATTTTTTTTTCCCAGATATTTCGTTGAGTATTTAGGTAGCAATAATAATATATTATTACGGTTAAACGGGTGGTAATGACCACGCACACCGTGACAGTCGCTATTGTAATGATAACTCGACACAAACCGGTAAGTGTATTATTATTGTGTGGCGGTTATGCGTTTAAAGAAAGCGACGGGTGTGGGGGGAGGGGGGGGGGCAAACACGAAAGTTCCAAGTTGAACAACTCTAAACAACAATATATACTCGCATTTTATATACACGCATTATATTCACTCACACACCATGTATTATATGTATATATAACGCAAACGTTTTCAAACTTTATTCAAATTTTGTATACACGACTCGTGAAGTTTTTCATTCAAACGTTTGTAGGACGGCAGCGGGCCAATAATAATAATAATAATATCTTTGTCTGATTCAACGAGGCTTTGAACTGTAGCGACTTATGAAAAGGGCTTTTCTACGACTTGAACGCGACTCTTGAAAATTAATTAAAAAAGTGTTTCCGTATTACATCGTTTCAATATATCATAAATAATACACTCCGGCGTAAGCGATGTGACCAGACATTATTAGTACGATATTATATAATATTCACGATTTAATAACATAGATTAATAATATTCACCGCGGTAGTTAATATGTTTGTATAAAAAGACAAATCGACTGGAGAACGGCAAAAAACCCGATATTTAATTTAATTTTGTTTTTCCGAACAGATACTATTATAATGTAGTGGTCGTTTTCATGTTGGACTGGTACAGCGGAATAAGCAGGTATTTTTTATCAGGGCGGGGGATAGATATATATTCATTATTTCTCAGATAAATCGTAGGTTAGTGGGCACGTACTAATCTACGTACATAAAAATGAATGTCTGTCTGTCCTTTATGCATTCCTAAACCGTCCCACCGATTGCGATTAAATTTGGTACAGAGATGGATTAGACCTCTTGAATGAATATAGGCTAATTTAAAAACGAAGAGGTCTAACCCCGGAAGGTGCTCAATCAGGGATTTTGAGAGATTTACGGTGGAAATGTCTGTTTATAAATGGTTGCAATTGGTTTAAAATAATAAAAATTTAAAAAAAAAAAAAACAAATAAAAATACATAATGATCCAAAATAAATTGAATACTGTTGTGACGATATTACTTGGTAAATTTTAATCGTTATACTGTAAAATAAAAAAAATTGTTCATATAGAGTAGGCATTAAAAGTTTTTTAATGGCCATTTAAGTGTTTGGGATCGGCTAGTATGATATTATGTAAAAGAAAAGGTCATGTAGGGATCCATGTGAATACGCCAATGGGTACTTAAGTACCGAATATAGTATTTATTTTTATTATGATAAATATTATTTTGTTATTGTTCGTTTTTGAGACATTCAAATGATATATTTTACATTTATTTTATACCTACGGTTTATTTTTCGATTGAATTGAGAGCGCTGAAAATTACAACATTATAATATATTATTATAATAAACAAACGATTTCGTTTTAACATAAACTGAATTTAAATAATATATCATAGCGATCTGGAGGAACTTGAGCGAGACATGAGAAATGAATTATTCTGTTTATCTTGTGTATCATTATGGTTAAGACAAAATACACAAGAACTATACAGCCAACCATACAATAATTTATATCCGTACATTACTTATTAATAACCTGAACTATAATAATACAAGGCCGGCGAGAGATGCTTCAAATGGCATTCACTATTTATGTGGCGGATCGTCAACCGAAGTTGATACGAAATTCACAACAGCAAATGTAATTGCATTTCGCTGTATTTCATACAGAAATTTCACCACAGAACTGCCACTGATACGTTTCTTCGCAGAAATTGTGACAATAATATTATAATTTGTCACGACGAATTAAAAATTTTTCGTAGAACGTATAATAATATTGTCGGTTGCAGGGTAATATTATGATGGCTCAGAACAAAATTATAATGCTTCACATATTTTGTACATATTTATATGTAAATAAATATTGTGTATCCGTGCCTACACGAAACAATATGCAAATTAATCAAAATATTGGTTGGTTTACCAAGCTGAGTATAAAATATAGTAAACTGATTTCATTATGGAGAGAGTTATGCACACAGTTATAATTTACTTAATAGGTCAAGTTGTTTATCGCGTGACTTCAACGAAATATATTAAATTCGAGCAAATGCAGTATTACGCAGGCATAATAATAATGTATATATTGTTTTTTTCAAAATATATAGGTATTGAATAACCACAGTTAATTAGAGTTTTAAATAAGACTACATACCTCTTTTATTTGAAGTTTTGAGATGCAGAAGAAGTGTAGATGCTGGTACTACTCGTATACATAGTTTTTTTCAAAATGTTTTTGGAAAGTACATATAACCCAATAAATCTATGATGCGAAAACGTATTCAAATGTTCAATATCTCACTAACTTACTAAATAAAAAAAATAAAAAACAAACCTTTTATAGTAAAACAAAAATATTTGTAGAAATATTTATTATGACGTGTACCTATATCGAATATATAGTGATTCCCCGAACACGTCCATCCACAGTTTTTCTTTTAATAACGATTTTATTCAAATTCTCATTTTTAAGTTTTTTTAGGTATCACGAGAATCCCACATTTTTTGAACATTATGATTTGAGTATCTACATTTAAATGAATGTGCGTAGTTAAGGTGATAAATGCACATGAGCATATAGACTATTAAAGTATAAGGACTGCTATGATGCTTTGAAAATTAAAATTGTTAATATTATTCTACTGACATTTTAAAATTTGTATAATTTTTCTATATAAAATATAAAATTATAATTATTAAATAAAGTATGAAATCTGTTTTTCATTGTTTTTAAACCTATTTTTTTAGTAGAAGATTGCTTCTTATCATTTGAGTGTACACATTTTATTTGTTAATGAGTTATAGTACAAAAGGTTGGTTTTCATTTGGAAACTAAAATTGTCCATCGTACATAACCACTTTTTAAATATTATACAAAATTCAAGCTCTAATACTAACCTCAAGTACATTTAAAATCTCCAAACCTAATTTGAGTAAATAGAATAGATTTTAATAAAAGATACAATGGTGGCGAGCATGCGTTGGCGTATGACCCTTTGAACGGTATGTACCCATACAATTATATAAATGGCATGAGAAATAAAAATTGTTTTATTATTATGAAAAATGTACACTGCGGAGTAATGACGATTTATCTATAAAATTTGTATTTAAAACTTTACAAAATCACACAAATCAATATTTGATACCAACATTGTTATACAAGTACTCAGTGCACCGGTTAAGGGAATTTAGTTGATACGTAACATAATAGCTATAATACCTACTTGAAGTAGTGTGTGTAGTCACTGTATGACTATATATTATAATGTTTTATAATGTTTGTATAAGTTGTAATACTCGGGTTTATTAAATTATTCGTTAAAAAGTCCTTTGCTAAATATGGTAGCAGTCGCATTTTACAAAAGCCTTATGACTACGATCACAATACATAATTTCGACATTCATTATTAAATGGCTCGAAAATATTATTATTTTTTAATTTTAATTCTTTAGTTTGATGTAATAGCAAATACCATAGTCATTCTAATTTAAAAAAAAAATTAAATAAATGCAAAATACAAAGCAACTTAATATCTACGTTTAACACTAACATTTGAAGTGTCGTGTGTTTGAATTGGCGAGCAATGAATCCAATTACAATTTCATAACACCTTAGTACTTATATATAAGTTAATTCATATTTTTACATTAATTTCAGAAGACAAATCGTTATGATGGCCAACAGTCAACAGGTGAGATATCAACAATACATACAAAGCAGTTTGGTCGAAAATTCATCGTGGGGAGAATGAGGTCGTCAGGAGTACACTTTTTCCACGAATCACCGTTATTGTTGTATTTATTACTCTTCTGTTTGGCGGGCACAACCAGTGACTGAAATCGCATTCATATAAAAAACAAAACGAGAGACAACGAATAAAAAAAAAACGTCCGAAGGTCGGCACATACACGAAAAACAAAATAAACAAGCAATGCACAAATATTAAGACGGACGAATAATATATTAATAGCTAACAACAAAATGAAACTGCAGTCTCTTCAATGGTAAACGTATAATACCTATGTACCAACATGACTACATATTTAATATGTATACGACATTATGTAATATTATAATGTATGTATAGGGTTCAGAGTTATATTATAATATTATTATTGTGTATCTAAATATGTTTCACCATAGAGTAAAACCATTTTTACGTGTAAAGTATACAGGTATGCCGAGAAGAAGAAAATCATTTTGTTTGCTAATGTTTTAATATTGGATAGTAAATATTTAATATTGAAGAGGATACGAAAAGACGTATTTGTGAGATACGGTTATGATAATAATGACACTGATGACTGCAGTTTACCCCGAGGGTATTCGTTTAATGAATGTGTTTAAACACGCATATTCTCGATGAAAACTTTTTAGAGGTATTTCAGATTCTGAGCCGAGCGATGGCCGATGAACGTATTGGCTATACAGTGTACTTTAAAAATAGTATTTAGGTCAAAAATAAAAATGCACAATAATATTAAATAGCTTCGGGAACAACGACAAAAAAAAAAAAATAATAATAAATACTTTGACTCTAAACCAGTTTTTGATAAAATCGATTTTGTTTTTTTGTTTCTGTACATGACGACTTTTCAAAATATTTTGATTCTTATTCAGCTGTATGTTTGTTATGAATTCAGTGTTGAGACGTCATATTATCCATACGAATATTATACTATCTGTCATTGCTTACCTAGATAAACGTTTTGCCAATTCCACAAAACCGATAGTCAAATGCTATTAAGTGTGTGGAGATTTCGTGGTGTTACCGATTTCATTAGTTCAGCTTTACATAATATTATCATTGAGTATAAATTGTCAAAACAAAAGTAAATATACGCTCAACGATAATTGTATAATATATCGAATATATTATGTACATACATAATATGACACTATGTGGGATATAAGGTAGTACGACAGTTCGTTGTCTGTAAAATAGCTCCACGTGCCTTTGAAAAAATGTTCAAGTTCGGTTTTTCTTTTTAATCACCGTAAATATAATGGGATGATTTTCAGTTTTCACTTACGCCGACACGCAATCGCCACCTGCAGTTTTTCATTTCACCGATATAATTTTGGACCACGGGCAGTTCGCATTTGCCGGCAGGCAGGCTCCGCACACGCAAAACACTGAAATCGATGGGACAAAGTGACGATAGTGATATGATTAAAACGACAATGATTACTGTCGGAATACGAAATGAATGGATGGCCTCGGGCAGTGTGCAGGGTCGTCCCGTTTTCGCACAAGTATAGGACCCATGTACTCGTATTGCATCATTGTAACTTCGGGAAGTGATTGTTCTATGACGATTAATATACTTACTCTGTTATTATAACATCGAATATTCGATAGGTTTTTGACCAAATACAAAGTGCTCGTCGAGAACACGATAAATAAATAATAATATAATACGTAGACACAAACTGCCGAGTCTCTTTTAAATGCAGGAGACGGCATATTTTGTTATATTTCTGGAATGCACTTTGTTAGAAATTTCGTCTTGTACTTATAGGTACAATAGTTCAAAAAGATTTACTGTACAGGTAATTGATCGATCATAGTGGTTTATCTGATAGTAGCCTGCAAGTTTATCCACATACCTTTCACACTTATGGTCCAAACACATGGTCTGATATCTAGCGATAGCAAACCATTGCCGGGTCAGCTAGTAATATAATATATATATATATTTGTATTATATTAATCATTATGTACTTATATTATTATAGCAATTATTATCTTACAAAAACTTATGTGTGTAATTTGTATTAATTATTTATTTTGTAAATTATTGTACACGACTCCACTCGTTCGTAAAGATAAATAAATAAAAACTCATAATACTTACATAATATTATCATAATATATTTTATTCGATTTTTGGGTTTCAGTAAGAACTAATAACATGTAGAATTTGTAGTAAAAACCGTTGGTCCTAGTTTAAAAAAATGAAGTTTTGTATAGCCGACAAGACGACATTGTATAAAAAAAATCTGTTGTTTTAAACAATGGTTTCAAGTATATATATATATATATATATATATACACTTAAAATACATGCAAAAAAATGGAGATGATCTGCTGCTCGGCGATCCCTGTGTGTTTTTGTGTGTGTGCGTGTGTATGCGAGGGCTTGTGTGCGTATGTACTGTGTGTGACGTATGCCACATCCGGGACCCTAAGTACGAGTATGGCGATGTCGTATTGTGCGCGATCCCGAAAACTCGACAACCACTAAACATAAACCAAAGTGGCGGTAGCGGCCACGACTACTATAATACTATGTGTGTAAACCACCATCTGGTCACACGAATCACTCGACCCGTAGACCGTAGTACAATTTATCTACTACGGTAGTAATATTATACAACGTTGATAATACAACAATATATCATAAATTTGCGTTCGTCGAGTTCTATACAATATAATATTATGATATCGACGACATATTTTATCATATCATATTCGATGTTTCGATCGGGACGAGCGAACGCCAACGTCCCGCCCCACCTCACCCATCTACATCACCATCGAAAGCGATTACCCGAAAGCAGGTTTTGATATGCGTTGTTATAGTCTTATAAATACTACGCGATATATAAGTGCAATGTTATTGCATATTTCGAATCATTATTTTTACCTTATGAGCAAATGCTAATCTTCCGTCAATAACCATCAAGTATCAAATTTACTTGTTATACTTATTAGTAATTGCACTTTATAGATTGTAAATAAAAAACCTCATCATCAGTTTTTGAAAATAACGTTTACGTATTGAAATAGCTCCTCAAGCAATATAGTTCTGATGTTCGTCGTGTCCTGTTTTGTGATCTACAATACCCACCAGTGAATAATGATGGCCCGCAAGAACTTCGATCGGATTTTTAGTGGGTGTTACAATAACAGCAACTCCAACCCCAAAAACGGAATAATTTTATATTGATAAATCATTATTCATTATACATACAATTAAATAATATTTCGGAATCAGTGCTAAAACTTTATGTTACTAATATCTATAACAATTTAAATTACAAGCCAACAGCTAACACACACTTACCTTTGTGAATGGAAAACTCGTCAATCAGCCTTTGACCAACTAAATATTATATAATAATTAATATCAAAAAAATTTAAAAGTCCGTAGGAAGTGAATTTAAAGTATATCAAAGAATTTATAATCAATATTTCATGAGGATATTGGATTAAACAATGCCAATATACTATGAAATCTGCATCTGAAAATCTTATATCATTTTCCATTTCTTTGAAATAACCATCAGGTCACAAAAAAAACTATTTTTATCACTGGTCAACTCGGATTTTATAGTATCACAGGAGACAGTATTCTTTTGATATTTTGGTGCACAGAATAGATTACCAAGTATCATTAGACACTCATATTAGTGCGCTAGAGTTGTTGAATCCTCTTTCACCTTCTGATCTGATTGATGTTTATATTCATGTAGAAAACAATAACTAAACTTCGTGAAATTGTAAATTAAAAAAACCAAAATTGTCATTAATTTTATTGTTTTATCAAATATTTTAAACCATATCATTTAATATAATTTATTTTAAATTTATATTATAACTATGAGTAAATAAATATTTTTAATATTCTACATTTTATGAGTCAATTTGGAGCATTGTGGTAATAAAAACTCAACTTTGTTGTTGATAAAAAAAAGAAAGAAAAAATAGAACATAAAAAAATGTACCAAGCTCATCTCTATACCTGTTATATGACTTCAGTTAAATTTGACAACGGTTTTTCAGTGACGTACAAAATTGTGTGGGACCATTCGACGAGACTGAGCCTTTTGTAGGTATATATAATAACGGCGCTTATTCGACGGTTTCAGAACGCTGTTTGGTATATCTTTTGTTCATAAAAATTATGTATATTGTTGTTCTAATTTCAAAGATGTATGGCGGGAACGCGACAATGGAACTGAGTTGGACAATAATAAGTTTGCACAAGTGTTGATTTTCTTTTAATTAGGGATTTTTTTATTTTTATTCATGATTTATACAAATTCATAAAACGTTTGTACTATACAAAAAAAAAAAAAAATACAATACAATAATAATAATAATAATCATATAATCATTATAGATAAATTAAATTAAATCAAATTGATTAGGAGGAACTTGTTAGTCTGTTTGAAAATAATACTGACGATATTTGAACAACTTAATATGAAATGGAAATCGTACGGACAACGAAATCGTACGATCGATAAAATATAATCGGTAAGTACATATAAAAATACAACCTATTCAATTTTACACAATAATTATTTTTCCTTAACATTTTACTTTTCGTAAAAATACACAATATACATTGTCTCAAAATGCAACACTAATATGGAAGCCTTTAGTGCGATAATAATAATAATAAACGTCAATGCTAAGATAGAACTTAAAAATAAAAACATTTACACCTTTTTGTGCTTTGAAAAAAAATAAAAATAAATTAAAACAGACTTTAGAAGAAGTGGAAAATAAAAGTCCAAAAGTGTATCCAAAAATTGAGAATACAGCACATTACGATGCAGTCCTGAAATAGAAAAAAATAAACCGTATTAATAATTCATTAAATTCATATAGTTTTCTATTTTGTCATGTTTGTTTTAAAAACTTTCCAAAACTACTCTAGTAAAATATTATGCGATTGAAAATAGTTTTCAAGTTTGTAGTATAATAAATTTAGAGTAAATAAAAAATCATTACAATTTTTTCCACAGAAATAAGGGTAAAAAAAGGGGTCTTTCGATGAGAATCGAGACGTATTATATTATATTAAATGATCCTCGACTCGTAATCTTAAATTGACGTACACAATTCAATGACAATAATATATTGCGGTAAAGTTTAAATAATAATAATCTGAATTTCGGTACTATATTTATGTATTTTGAGCGAATTTAGTGCAATGCAGACGAAATTACATAATCCTATTAAGGTACCGCAAAATATATGTTGATTTCTATAATATTATATTGTACATTGATCATGTTTTTCGAAATGTGAAATCCATAGATTGCTGGGAATAGATGTTTTAAATTACAGTTGTATTGTATACGTCGTTTTCAATTTTCGTTTCGAGGTTGTTAAATGTAAAGCGAGACGTCAGAAAAACAGAATAAATTCAACTCATAACAATATTGTTAATTTGAAATGAGTTTATCCATTAGAGGGGCGTTTTAACTCTGCACGTAATTATGATTTGATCTGACAGAGCGGAAATAATAATAAAAAAACCAAACGTACTTGAGGGTTTTGTAGTGTTCTTTTTCCACGCTGTTGTCTGGCGGTTCACGTTCGAATGACAATAATGTGAGCGCTGTGATAAACAAAAACGAAAATAATAAGGACAAAATTAAAAACGGCAATTTCTATGATTAAGAAAAAAAAAACCATCAAGCAAACAAACTAAATTAACCTTTCTCGTTGAGCACTGGCGTGGTGAGGAGGAACAACACCAGATTGGCGTTCTTCTCGTACGGGCAAGCCGCCTGTTTCCAAGTAATGAACTCCGTCACCTGCTTGGCCAGTTGCCAAAACTTTTCAAAATTTATGTGGCCATTGTCGAGCCTGTAGAAAAAAAAATCGTAATTCGTTTTGAGCATATTATTATTATAATATATCATACGCAGCGATTGGAAAATCGTTCAATCGGCGTGATTACATAGACAGTCGTTTCTTCGGCGCGAGAGCGCATAATGCCCCACTCTCCACGATAATAGTAGATTTCAATAATTAAAAAGGTTTCTCGTTTAATTGTAGCAGCGTCTACATAGACGAGACGATGCTGCTTTATAATTATTAATACATTTTAAACGCTGAGCGGAACGAGGACACTATCCGTTGCATTGCAGTAAAGTACGGTAAAGTTTACAAGCCTCGACGTGTTTGATTTGTCGTGTAGAATAAATTTATTAGAATTTAATATAGACGTGTAATAATTTTATAGATCTGAAGTGATTGGATGAAACTGGAAACGGTATAAGTACTTCAAAGAATAGAAATACAGTGAAATTAAGTATCCATTGACAGTAAACCATCGTTTAGCACTGAAGATGGTCTATAGGCACGCCAATGCATTACAGTTAAACTATGAAAACCATATTATATTATCTCGTCTAGTAGATTTAATTATGTAATATGGTATCAATATTATTTATAAAATAAATTGAATACTAAGTATTACGAAATATATTTTTTTTTCACTTAAAATATTTTTTTTATATTTTATATGCCTCTAGCCTTCGACCAATAACAAAAGTTCTTCTTATTATTATAACTATTATTTACGGTATAAACTTTAAAGTTTACAAAAACATAAATTTAAATTTAATGAATACGTTATCCCTCAACTTATTTTGTTGATTTATATCAATTTGAAAAGCCCAAATAATAATGAAATGAGAGAAAATATTTAATATATTTTGGTTCTTTTAGGTCATAAAAATAGCAAACTCGACTATACTACTCACTGCAATATTGGGTATATAAAATACGTTGTTTGATATCTGTTTTGCATAATCTATATGTATATAGAATACCTAACCCAAAGAACTGACAAATATAAATTATTAGCTATACATCGTATTTTGCATTTAATAATGCACTTTGTTTTTTTAAAAGTAAATACATTATACATACATAAGGATCATTAACAATTATATATTAACGGTACACTTATTGAACTTTGCATTTTAAATATTAAATCAATTCAGTATAAAATGCGCTAAAAAAAACATAGAAAGACAAGATAATCAAAAATCGTTGTATAAATGTTTATTAAATTTTTGTTAAGCATATTTTCAAATGGGCTAAGAATGCAATGCATGTTTTGCAACAGGCTAAACATACGATATTTTTCTACAAATTCACAGCCTTACTAATTTTAATATAATCACCTGTTTCGGCATCCTTCGTTGAGGAAGTAAATGTCTTTGACCAGCAACGAGAAGAACGGTATGACAACCCTCTGTCGCTGATCGGTGGCGCCGGCGCTTCTCCACAGAGCCGCCTTAAGTGTCGACCGGTAGCTGCTGAAATTTGACGACGGGTCCATGTACTGTTCTAGTATGGTAAATTTGGCAGACTGTTGTACCTTGTGCCACTAATCGGGTTGAAAAAAAAAACAAGAAATTAAAAAAAATGTACACAATTTAAGCGGAGTGTGGGTCATTGCACGACCAATATAATATAAAACCGATCGTTTCTATTACCGTCTTTTTGAGCCTGCTTATCGGCGACATGTTTAGACCTGCGATGATGGCCATAAGTGAATTGAAGTTTCCCACGTTGAAACACTCCCGGGCTGTTTCGATCCAGAACTCTATGGTCTTGACTCGCTGCTTTTTTTTCGAATGCTGAAACAAAGTAACGGTGATTCAAATGTGTCAACGATGATTATAATAATAATCGACTTAAACGATACGATACAATAAAACACTTATAATATCGTCGCTAGCTTACTTTGCATATTTCGGAGGCCACCAGGTAGCTGAGTCGGTTGAACCAGTGAACGTAAGACTCAAGATTTTTGGTTTTCTTCATGTCTTTGAACGAAGAATCGATGTGCGGACTGTCCTTCGCGAACGCCTGAACGAACTCTTCGGGGCCGATGAAAGAGAGCCTCTCGAGCTCGACGAGAGTGAGTTGTTGGCCCAGCAAAGACGCACTGGAACACACTTCCATCGTGTCCGTCTGAAATCACATTTAAAAAATGTAGCGTTTTATAGTGAACAAAAAAACAACAGTAATGATAACGATAGTATAAGCTACAATGACAGTGTGCGCAAACCAACTGGCGATAAACACAAACAACACACTTATGACATCAGGTGTGAAGACGGGGGTGAATGTAACTGGCGAGCATGCGATGAAGGGGCAAGTCGAATGATAAAAAAAATTCAGGCTTTTCGGAGAGATCAAGAAGGAGAGCGAGAAGACGGGCAGATGTCGATTCTTCGAGTGTGCTATTTGCACTGCAAGACGTATACTTATTATTTTAAATATTATTTCAATATTATCAGAGTAATATTCAGTAATACACTATACAAGTCTGATATGGTTCAAAAATGGTATTATTTTATTGAGCTGGATGTCGGGTTTGTTAATTTTTCATCGCAGCGCATGCGCGCGACGTGGGAATTTCGACGGTGTGACGATCAGCTGCTGTCGTGTATAGCGGTTTTTCGCGCGCTTATAAAAAGCGCTTTTTTGCACTGGCCACGACTGCAAATCGACGATCGGCAGCGAATCGATCAGACACGAGCGGAGAAAGAGAGAGGTGGGAGGGAGAGAGTGGAATATAGAAAAAGGTATATACATATATACATTATATATATATACAGAGAGAGAGAGAGACAGACAGAAATAGAAACAGAGAGGTAGGACGTAGAGAAAAAGAGAGAGGAAAAGTTTTTGGTGCACGGGTGACGTCGCATAATACATCACCGTCAAACTTTTGTGCGTATAGCGGGACACGCATCACACACTGTTATAGATGAACATGTTCGCCGTGCATATACGTGGCTGTACGACGACCGCGGACGAAAATAAAACGAGAAAGAGAAAAATGAATAATGCCCAATCGGTCGCCGAGTACGCTATTTATATTGCGTTTTTCTTTCGTTATTTTTTTTTCTCGCCTTCTGCGACGAGATTTATATTCCCGACGATAATATTTTCGTCCTCCTCTTCCTCGGAACGTCGCCGTCCGCGGGTGCGATTTTTTATTCGAGTAATTTTTTTTCGCGCCGACCATAGAACTCGCGGAGAGGACCGAATCCATATTTAAAATTAATAAATTTAAAGATGAGCCCGCTGCAGGTTCTTATACAAAAAAAAACACACTACTCGTTGTAGGTCGTCGCCATATTATAGCAGCTTCAATTAAATCATATTCGAGTCCACGTAGTAAATACAAAAGTAACACATCTTAAAAATTAATTGATCGAATTTACGGAGTAAATAATTTAAAATTGATTTCGGAAATATTCCCGGACGGTGTCGTCAAACAATCCGTGTTTAGTCGTACAGAAAACAATATTCACGCCTCGTGATTAGGTTAGATTATTTTAAGAAGGTTCGAGGTACTTGAAAATCGGATGAGATGACTAAAAACTAATACAATATGTACACAGTAAGTGCGCTTTGATTTAGAATAATCGTTTAAACGCGCACGTATATCGGCCCGCCGGGAATGCACGAATACGATAAGAATTATCGTACACACGTGGAAAAATATCTTTTTACGCCGCGAGGAAACGGTTCCGGTACAAATTCGATACGTATATTATCGTGTACACGAAGATAATAATATAAATATAGTCTTATGAGAAACGTCAGCAATAAATAATGTTCTAAATTGTCACGGGAGACGTTATGAATACGGCCGGCGTACTTAAAAGTTCGAGGAAATGTTATACGTTTTCTCATTTCAGAATTCTTGATGCTTTGTTTAATATATAATATACGTATAATTTCGCGTTTTATATAAAAGGTTAATTCATGTAGGTACACATTTCCCCGGGGCAAGTCCCATATTAAAAAAAAAATATTAAAATTATGCATTCAAACTGCTGCGCCTCTCGCAAGAACGATATGCTGGATAAAAATGACACGTGTCAATTATTATTCCCATCCTTCCTCCCGTGTATATATCGTGTAAAACCGTCAACATAAATATATATAATATGATCGTATTTAAAAAAAAAAAAGCGTCAATTATAAGTTTGACTGTTTACGGCACTATCGGCACTATTCGATCCCGAAACGTTGCAAAAAAATTTCATTTCGATGAGATGTCATCGTTTTGACAAAGCGTTCCATTTTGTAAAAAAACAAAAAATAAGTGTTACGGTATCCGTATTCCTAGAGCAGTGACTTATATTTAAAAAAAAATTATTTATTAAGTCATCTGAACCTGTGCAAAGACATTTATTTTTTTGTAATATACGTAGTTTGGAAACTTTGCTAAACCCTCACACTAAACGATCACAAATTAGATCAAAACAAAATAAATAATAACAAAATAAATAATTCACAAAATACAAAATCAGTCTTACCTATACTAAACTACCACATGTAATATATACCTATAACAACACTGACGGGCTAAGGTGTACTTGGTAACTGGTAAGCGGATTGGACAAGGTTTTCAGTTTTCAGTACACACGTTATCACCACTTTCGGGACTACGTAATGCAGTACTCATTAGACGATATAATTATTAAATAATTGATGTCATGCATTGTTATTAAAACAGTCAATTTACGATAACACGGCGTCTTGGGTAGGCAATTCAGCTACACTATGGTACAAAACGATTATGGCAGATCATTAGACAACATACTATTATTATACGTCATGTATACACCACACTCGCCCATACTACCAAACTTCCACTAGAATCCTTTGCAGTTCGTTAACGATCAACCAACGAAGCACTTCGTTCAAATATCGACAAAAACTAGATTCTAATATTATAAATGTATAGTATACAATAAACGCATAATTTGCAGCCATGTACGGTGTGGTCGTATTAAAATAAAGAACATGATTCATTCTTTATTTAAAACAATATCCGTACAAAACACGTTCATTAATTAGTAAATATATAATATAATATACGTCTATTCACTTTTTCATATTATATAAAAAACGAAATATTTTGTGAAAATAAACTAACAAGTAATTAGTAAAATCATCAATCGAATATAAAGCATTTATTTTGTATGTTGATAATAAGTTTCTGCATTTGGTGAACTTTTAATTTCAAATTCAGATGGTTTCACAATACGAGTCATATTATTTTCTAACATCAAAATATGTATCACTCTTAAACACGTTTCCTTCAAAGAATGTTTACAGAAAATGTTCTACGGAGTGCTAAATAAGAATATTATAATTTTTGAATATAGTGCCATAGTATTTTGATATTTTATTCACTGTAGAACAACAAAAATTACATAATTTATGTGTTATTCATTATTATTACTACTAAAAGCTTAGAAATATAACAATGGTTATTTTAAAACCTTATTAAATGTATTATAATTACCTACATTTCTTTTAATACTATACAGCTTATAAATAAACAATTCATATTTTAATGACATGATTCCCTATACTTTTAATATTCTTAACAATTTTTAACAAAAATTTCGAACACATATACCGACAATGGCAATAGTTGATAGTACAGTTCTACTCTATATGATTAGTATGTACTTTTTAAACATCTATCAACATTTTTAGATATAAATATTATCGAACTGCATGGTATTTACCATTGACGGTTTTAGGTATTTTTTTTTGTCTTATCGTTTATTTTTTTTTATATTATAATGTTTACAATTTATAATGGCTAGGCTATAAACCCCCATTTTGAAAATCTTAAATCTCTCTATTAGTTATTGTACAACTATATTTAGATACTATAAAGACAGTGAATGAACATAATAAAATGATACACGAATGACAACTACACTTTTAATAGAAAGTTTAGAATATTTAATTTAAAAGCCTTTTACTATAAGAATGTCTTACTATATTTATTTAAAACTGATTAATCAATGTTTGCACCTCACCTTTCTTACAATACTACAAAACTGGATTAAAAATGTTGATTAATTTAAACTGCAAAAAGTAGGTTACGACAATTTTTGAAAAATTAATACAGTAATGAAGGAAATTAAATGTTGACATTAAAAAATTTATAACAAAATCTTTTGTAATTAATTACTTACATACTTTAGATCTAAATATTATTAATTTTTAAACATCATTCGGTTTTTTTATACTGTAATGCCTATATCAAAACATGTGTAACTGACTTTTGTAAACTCAGCCACCCAAAGCACAAGACTCTTATTTTTTTGGGGAGAGGGTAGCGCAGTACCATAATTTTGGCAGTATTGTTATAACTAATTTGTATATACGTCTATGCCTTAATATATTATTATTACTAAATGGGTGAACATAAAAAAGATATTAAGTTGATTTTAGATATAAAGATTTTTTTTTTGCAAAATGCAATTATTAAAAAATTTTAATGTACCTATAACTTATGATTTGATAGATGTTACATGAACATCAAATCGATGAATCATGTTTAGTACAGAGAACTAAGTTAAAAAATTTTATTATGTTATCAACATTAAATTAAGAATTTTTTCCTGGTATCAATGTATAGCAAACAGTTTAATACGTAAAATACAAGAATAATGATTAAATGCTTAAAGTAGGTACTGAAAAATACAAAATTAAACCTAAATAAATACTAAGATTAATATACATATTGCTATGAGCGTTGTAGGCGTCCTTATTATATCAAAATAATATGAAAATGTTAAAGAAATACAATCTAGATATATTCCAGGAACCGGACTTATTACTTGCCTACTCATTTTCTCAGAATAACTTCCTACAAGGATCGAAAAAACGTGATAAAAGTGTATGACATATTGATAATCATGGACAGTAAATCGTTATAAGGCAAAGAAACTGTAAGACACTCTATTATATTGTTTATTATTATGTATAATGTGCATTATTTTTTGATGTTGTATTAAATAACCAATAACAATCTTTGGTTCGAACTTTAAAAAAACAGTTTTATTTTTTTTAACACTCAGCTAAGTGTTTAGCTTATGGTTATTCGTAGACCAATAAGTAAATCGATTGTACGATTTCATATATTATTACCTATGTTACTTCAAAATTTTAAAGAAAATATGTTTTTCGGAACCATGTCTCGGTGCGTCCCGGATAAAAGTCTAGGAGTAAATTATTATTTTTATGTATATCATCGAACGACTGTCAGATAACTTACGAATAATCGATTCGCAGTTATTACTTTTGGCACCTATTTCGAGTACGTAAAAAAAAAAACTATAATATGTTATAACGTTAAAAAGTTTTTGAGTTTCCAAAAATACAAAAACCTCGATAAACGTGGATTGCGATATATTTACAAAAACCAAACATAATATAAATATAGATACTAATAATCTAATTTAATTGTCGTACAACATTACTGCGCACATTACGATACCAAACATATTATGTAAACATAATTACTATTGTTGTTTACTCGATGGTAGCAGCAATAACGACGCAGCAATAACGACGTCGTAGTGTCGCAAATACGGCCAAGCATAAAAATGTAAACTTGATCGGTTTTAAATTTTAACCGTCTAAATCGACGATTACGTACTGTTAAATCAGGTAGCTCAACTTTTGTGAAATATTTACCTTGAAAAAACTAGAGTCTATACACAATACACATATTATATATTTGTGCGCGTGTGTTTGTGTGTCAATGTTCATCACTATATTATGTTACACTCGTATTTAGTGTCGTATTATCGAGTAGGTATTCTTAAAAAAGTTGAATTTAAAAAGCAAATAATAATTATTTTCAAGCACTTCAGATTAAGTTGTTGTGTATAGAATTTTTCGATATTTAAAACCTTCGGACGTTTTTCGTCGAATAAATTATTCGATCATCCTATCTTGGTAATGCATTAATATATAACAATACGCTCCGTGACCTACCGTCATTTATATTATTATATCACAGCGCACACAACAGCTCACCCGAGCGAGAACTCTGCCCACTAAAATGTTAATCGTCGGCAGTATATACACCACGCGGGCATGCCCGTCGAACTGCTGAGTGCTTATTTCTAATTCTGTGATTCGTGTAATTATTATAAATGCACAGTCATCAAAATATTTTTCGTCGTGCCGAATTGTGTAGGTATGTGTACTACAATAGATATGGGCCGTACAATCGCATTGTGCTGCAACACGCAGCCGCAGCCACACGGGACAGGTCGTCTGTAAATGTTTATAAATAATAATGAATTATTGGTCGAACGTTCGACGTCGAATTACAATTCGCAAGAACACAGTGCGAGCGTAAAAATACCAAATTAAGAATTCGATTATTTCTCAAAAGTGTACATTACGTCATAGTGATGGATAGCACGCCAAGGTTGTCGTGTTTCAAATCGAATGTAGAATCGTTATTTTTCTTTCACAAAAACACACAAATCGATTGAGAATATTTATTTGTCGTCGTCGAAATGGTCGCGTAGACACTTTTATGATACGAAAATGCGGTGGTGGTGCAGGTGATGGTGGTGGTAGGTCGGACGTCGGTGTATAGAAGACTCAGACAATATTATATTGTTGCTTTAATAGCGGTTCGTGGACCATTAATTTAAAACACCATCGAACAGATGCCGCGTTCGAGCGGCGGAGGTTGTAAAAATATATTAGACTAATAATTTCCAAAGAAACTTAAAAACAAAAGCTATTCGGAAAAATACGAAAGGATAATGTATATATATATATATGGGTGTGTGTGTGTGTGCGCACGCATACTATATTCCGACTCGACACGCGATCCCACAGCTTTACGGTGTTTTCGTGTACACTATAAATGTATATGATGTATGTACAAGGAGAATGGAAAAAAAATTAAAAACTTTTGCACCACGGTATCTGCGGCGGTGGGCGGAGGATTTCCCACCACTTTATTGTCTGTCACTATATTACTCCGGCGCGGTAGACTAAATATTGAAATTGCAGTTTGACTACCCTCCCTCGTCGTCATGCTCTTCCTCTTATTTCTCCTCCGACTTCTCCTCGACACGTTGTCTCAGTTTATGCGAACGCGAGGTAAATAATATCTCTTTGGGTTTTTCACGAATTCTCGCGCCCCACTCGTAGGTATTTTCATTTATTTTTAAATATTTATCGTGCATATTATATCATAGAACCACGGTGTGGTGATTATTTTAAAGCGAGTCGGTCGGCATCTCGGAGAATTTACTTTCGTTTATCACGTAATATTATATAAGTTGTGGCTTTTAAGTTTTTAAACGTAGGTATATATAGATACTTCTTCAGAATATTAAATTAAAAAATAAGTCGTTGTTAAATAATGCAATACCATAAACACCAAATTTCGTAACGGCAAAAAAAATAAGGATTTTGTTGTGTGCTTTAGTAATAAAGTATATATAATCAATTTATTCCTCAGGTAGGAAAGAAAATCTTACCGGAAAAATGGTCACTCCCGAAATTAAATAATCGCACTGAATACACACACACACACACACACACGCCTTTATTCCATAGGTACTTATCTGATGAGTATGCTATTAATAACGTTATAATTATTCGGTACCTATACTACGTGACGGTTCCGCTTGCGTTATTGTTTGCTTTCCGTCGTTTTTCATCCCTTTTTGGGTCGCAACCGCACGACCGCCGCCGCGATAACATCATCATCGCATAAATATACTTTACAATACAATAACAATAATCGTGTGTCCTGCACGCACACATCTCGACGACTGCCACCCATGAACTATATATCATATCATAGTAATTTATACACCCCACACAAAATGTAATAATTTATAGAATAATAGACTCTGAAATATACAACAATAATTATCGAACCTTGCGCCCAACACCGTCGGCCAACAGAATGATCATATACTACTATATCATATAAAAATAAAAATAAAAAACGATGAAAATAATATAACAATTATTTTCTGTCCATCTCTCTCTCTCTCTACCTCGACGGGCCGCGACCGAACGGGCGTTAATAATAATAATAATAATAATAATGCGTGTTAACCCTCCTTTTTACAGACAAGTTTCCGGTTCATTAATATCGCGGGCGCGTCAGTACTTATATATATTAAACTCAGGCGAGTGCACCCCTGCCCACCCCCATCGATCCAGAGATAAGTCTCGGCGTTGTTACTTATATTTTAATGATAATTAAACGCAAACACACGGGGTTTTTTTTCCGACAATTTTTTTTTTTTTTTTGTAACGCAATTTTGCGCTTTGCCACTTTATCGCGAGACTCCGTTCGAGTTATTAATTGCGTTTTTGAGTAGACGTTTACCGTGATGGTGTGCGTTTAGCGATTCGACGACACGGTCATGTCGCTCGGAAACCGCGTCAACACAATACGATACGCGAGTATACCAATACCTAAGATATATTATCCAATTTTATCGTATTACACACGGTTTAATATTTATATAAATATAATCCTAGTTACTACGCATAATATGACGATCGACGGTGAAAATTCCAATATTATACTTTAATTAATTAAGTGTTTCCATAATATGTAGATATTTTTTCACCGATTTTTCATTGGAGAGCACTTTCGATTTTAGTTTTCGTATCTATGTTGATGTATAGGGAAATCATGTGTCATTGTACAGTTGTTGGCATGGTGTAAAGAGTTTTAACTGCTATACTAGAAATTTGTTTTTGAGAATACTGCATTTTTTTTTAGGGGGGGGGGCGCAACCTGTAAGTTAATTAAGATATTATTATTGTTATATATATAACAGTAGTATTTCCATCCTTGTACATCCTAGACTTAATTTTTCTTCTAGGTTTCTGAATAAGTATTTCACTGAGTCATCCTGAATATTCCATTTAATGTATTGGTTGATAGTTTGTATTTTCCATAAACTCTGAATTTACGTATTTTCTTAAGGTAAATATCATGGTTTCACGTTTAATGAAATTAAGGGTATAAGTTTCCATCTTGAGGACTACTAGGATAATTTGTCAAGGGAATTCTGTTGGTCTCTTATTAACAGTTCTAGAATTTCATTTTATGTTATAATTGCGGTGTCATCTGCAAACATTTCCAGATGGCAGTGATTTGGTTCGGTCTGTCATGGCAGTAGATATCAAACAAAGTTGGTTCTAGGAAAGATCCTTAAGGGATCAGGAAAATACACAATCCGGTTTTTAACGGATTTCACTTATGATGGAGAAATATATTGTTTAAGGGTAATGCCGAAAAATAATAAATAATATACGTTCATCTCGAATACCATACGATAACCTTGAAATTTAGAGCACCTTCAACTAATTTTCATGTGCCAGGCCAAAAATTTTGTCGTATATAATATTTATTTATTTTCAAGTTCCTTTTTTATATGAAGTAAGTTGGCTACCTGCAAAGAAATAGTATTTCCGCAGGATGAAGTGCATGGCCAAGGGTATCTGTTATTTTCTCAATAGTAGTTTTTCTATCATTGGGTCTGTATTTTATACGTGATTGTAATATTATTATATTTTTTGTGTTAGTAAATTGGAACTCGTTGTCATATATTATTGTTATTTTTGTTTTTTGTATCGAATTACTTGAATTACTAATTATTGCTAATTCATTGTAATTGGGCTTTGGGTCGTCTACATATTATACACCTATAAATAAATCAGCATATTATTATTGTTCTTCTTGAATCTTGGGGACCTGCAATTCCTGTACACCTTCGCTGCCGGACGGTTGTAATACTTGTGATAGCATCACTGATTTTTTTTCGATTACGAAACCACTCACTCTCGGCGAACGTGTTAACGTTATTTTTATTTTTACACCAGGAACTTTCAATATTTTGGTAGGTTGCAAGGTGTCAAATAACCACCGAGACTTCTAGCGTAAAATAATGAAGAAGTTTAAACTCGTTTCGGAAACTCAACGGATTTCAAAATGAATTTTTGATTACAAAAATATGAATAACGCTGACGGACATTATTCTTTCCTTCGAAAAGCATAATAATAATCTCAACTTCCTTAAGTTAAAAAAATGTAAAATAATCAAAGCATATTTCTTATAAATTTGTATAACTATCCATGTACGATAGTTCGAAAATATATTTTGTAATGGGTGATAAAACGACATGTTCCATAGTCGTCTTCTTTATACGGATATTAAAATATTCGTGAATTAATTCAAGTTGAAAAACAAAGGCACTAGAAAAAAAGAAACCTTTCCGTCGTGACCTTTTGTGAAAACTTCAACGTACAAAAATTGATATTATGTATCATATTATAATTATACACAATAATTTGGACCGATTACATGGGAATTGATCGATAAAAACCCGGAATGAACTATTGTTTAGGCGATCCCTATGATTATTAAAATACATACTGAGCACCGTTTATTAATGCGAGTTTTAAGATCGAAACGTAATCGACTATTGAACGGACTAGCAGACTATACAGAATGAGCTACTGCAATTGAGGAGGTTGGGTGTGAGCTTGGCCGAAAATAACCGATAAGTCCCGTTGGCGAATATCCATCAAGGAGTTATTGTTTCATTAAATTATAAAAAATGTGTTTTATACAACTAGATGTATACGTTAAGTTTATATCATAGGTTTGACGACAAGCACGCAATAACGATGTGGGTTCAAGATAAGCATTTTATTCCATATCCTTGATTAAAAATGTAATATTCTTAAAATATAATATTATTGTACCTAACGTCAAAAAACAAATACGAAATAATTGTAAAATGTTTTTATTGTTTAGCTATGTCAGAGTTTAAAAACATAAAAACCCCATTTGAATTTGTTTTAAGTACAGACCGTTCGATATTCTTCTGTCTAGAGTATATGGAGCACGTATTATTTTATTTTTATATACTTAATAAAGAAAGGCACATGTGCTAAAGCACGAGTATAAAAAAGGATACAAAATAACGATCTTGACTTATACTAAAAAAAATATGTTTTATACGCATTTTATCGTGCCGATACGCTGTTATATTAAATATTACTATATGTTCCAATCTGAGTGTTACTGCTGGTAGACTTCTCTTCTCATGTCTTCATGCCATTTTATATACAACGCACATTATATGCTTATTAAAAACACTATTACAGATTGTATAAATTCTAATAAATGTTTAAAAAATAGTAATAATGAAATATGTACCTAAGTATTATGAGAATATTGTACTATTATTACATACACCATTCACCAAACTATGTATGGAAAATTCAACCACAGATAATCTATTCACAGATATGAGACGTATAGAAAAAACACTTTTTTTAAAATAATAAATACTTTATGTTGAGATACTCGTAAGTTGTAGGGTTTCTAGAACTTATCACGTCGAACAAACTAAAAACTACCATGGTTCATAATCTTTACTAAATATGATTATAATTGAATAATTATGTGAAATCAGTAAAATGAATCGTTAAAATTATGAGGTAAAAACAATTATTTTTGCTATGAAATAAATTTCAATACCATAAATTAAATTAACTGCAGTAAATTATTCAATTTTCCCGCCTTGAATACTTAAAACGTATGATTAAATAGTCTGAGAATATTGTTCCGCATTTCATACGTAATGAAAACTCCAGTTTATAACTAATTATAATGAACTTTTTTTTCTGTTTGTCGTCGAGTAGATAGTATTTGAAATGTATTGTTATTTTTTTTAACGCTTTTTAATTATATTATTCAGAACATAAAAATAATACTCTGACCTGCAGTCTTAGCATATTTATAATTAAATCTAGTTACTGTCTACTGATTTGGATTTAGAAATTGGTCAATTTTTTACCTACGCATGTTCTTTTTGGATATTCCAATGCTGAGTAGACACAGAAAAACACTATGATATACTACATATGAAATACTGTATGGCTAGCAGTCAGGTGCGTCACAATATCTACAACCATCGAATCTACACGAAAATTAAAAAAATACATGATCATGTAAATGAGGAACTGTCAATGTGCTCGACCGTCACACATTAGTGATCGATAGTAACTGTAAAATATGTATATTATTTTAAACTTCGCAAGTTTATAGACCGAATATCTACGAAGGCAGTAATAAATTAGTTATTTTACTTGTAGATAAACTCGGTCCTGCGTATTATCAGTATTTGACAGATTTTATTGTATTTGTTGATATTCATTGTTTTATTGAATTCCACGTGGAAAACGTCATAAAAAAATCCAATTCGTTATTCTCTGACAAAAGAACACAGTATATTTTTCATTGAGTATCTTACAGAAAACTCTTAAAAGTGTAACAAAATACAATACCTACGTCTTACGTTATGCGTATAGTACCTATCATAATCTCGAATAATCAGGAAACCGTTTTTAATTCCCAAAAATAGCGTAGAACTGCGTACAACAGTATTTTTCTTTATCCCGTCATAAAAATATCGTTAATCGTCAATTATCAGACAAAAAATAATGACACAACATTATTTATTTATTAAGACACAGTAGCTTCTGTAGTCTATCGTTAATCGACGGCTTGACGGCAAAATATATTATTTTGAAAAAAATATTACATCAGCAGTATATGCCACTGTATCCGGTGTAGGTAAATAACATAATATAATATACATAAATATACATTTTACATCGTACCCGAGAACACGCGTTGCGCAAGATATACTTTGAGCACAACGCAAGCGGCATAAATAATATCATCAACGATCGTTAAGAGCCATTAATTATATTCTCACGCGTGATTGTGACGAACTTATTAAGTTTCGAATAATCGTTGTGTAATTACACAAACCATAATACGCGAGTATATATACCGATAGTATAAATTATGGAGAGTTAAACGCGAATTCCACGAAATCGAATATCGTTTAGAACGCTATCAAAACGATGGTACGCGCATATATTAAATATACAAATTATAATAATAATAATGATAATAATATAGTACTGTTTTACATAAATGGATCATTAATAAAATGGATCGTCGCTGTAACTCGCGGTTTACCAAAGTTCAAACCGTCGTCGCGTCAGCGCCTTAGGTCTCTTAACAGATATAATGTCTACGACGAATGCTTGGTATTATATTTCACTCCGACGACGGAGAGCGAAAAAAATAATATTTAATTAAAACTCGCAGTCGTAGGTCATTCGGAGAAGGAACATATTAAATCTCGGAGATAGCGTACAAGAAAAGACCGTTTGAAAAACATTCGAGAAATTTTAAGAAGAAAAACTAAATAAATAAATCTTGAAAATGAATATCATACTTGTGTACCTATACAAAGCAGGTATATAAATCCACCGTACGTATTAGATTCGGATTATAGTTGTAAACTTCTAGGGAGTTTATGCGGCGCATTACAGTGAGATTTATTTTTTCGATCACTGACGGAGCGAAAAAACTCCGGGCACGTTCTCATTATACCCACTATATGTAACATATGATATACTTACTATATTATACAGGGTGTGATTCACCAATCATATGCTCAACCCAACATTTTCTTTTAATTGTGAAATAATTCAAATTCTGATTTTTAATAATGATATATACACCATCATTTAAATTACTTAGATTTATCATACCATTTAAGTACTGGCCAGTGATGATATAATTGTTTCTTTTTGAAATAATGGAAAAAATTGTACTTGTATAAATCGGAACTCTTAAGGGTATTTTCTGAAAACGTTGAACTTAAAACTTCTGAAAGTTCTAAGTCCATGATAATAGGTTAGATGGTTAAGAGGCCATGAATATTTAAAAATCATAGAGAATAGTATTAATTTATAAAACTATTGTTCTAGTATTCTTATCCTTCAGTATAATAAGTAGGTACCAGACTAAATACAACATATTATATTTTATATTTAATGCAAAGTTAATATTTATGACCATAACCGTATTAAGTATAAACAGTTTACTAGTAATAACTCGGAAACATACTTTCGATCAGATATGACCTCGGATACGACAAATATAAAAAAAATCACATAATAAATAATTGGCATTAAACATGGGCAGGCATTGTGATTATCATTTGAAAAAAAAGGTTCGTATTGCCACATCGCACTTCTCAAATGTTCTAATCAAGTCGTATCATCTAAAAATATGGTATTTAAATTTCAAGTGTGCTAAGGTATTCTTGAAAGCAGAAATTGAATACATACACGAATTTATTATTAACGGATGTGCGTAAATACCATCCTGTGCTTATTTAAAATGATCGAAAAGAACATGTGTGATAATTTTCTCGTTATAAACATGAATTGTTTTAAATTTTATGTCGAGGGTGCAATATGTTATTATACGTATGCAAGGTGGAAATGAAAAATTACACGAAACGCAAATCGATGTACTCGTAATATTTTATTTTTTTGATTTTAGGAAAACAATAATAGTTTATTTATACTTATTCGTTATTCATATTTACCGATAGCGTGTTATCCGACAGAGTGCAATCAACTGCATACTCCGATGCATTTATTGCGATTCACGGAAATCCGCTGTTATTCACTATGGCAGGCGTTGACGTAAATAAATATTTAAATACAATTAAACACCATAAAATGCCGACGTGGAACTATCCAATAATTTTCAACGATTTCGTTCGATATGAATACGTGTGTTATTGTAACAGTGGTATGTAAATATCACAAATATCCGATACTATATTGTATTATACGACTCAATAGCTGCTACGTTATAGCTGTAATTTGTGAATTTTGCATATTATGTTGTTTAATAGAAACGAGCACCGATATCGTTAAAATAGCCAAACGATTTTAATTGATGATCTCCAAATTCCGGCTTGCAGATAATAGTTATATTGAAAGCATTTCCGATCATATTAAATAAAAGTAACAAAAATAATTATTTTCGGGTGAGTATAAAACCTACGAGTATAAAAAGTGATTACTGTTATCGTCCTGCGACCAAATATTTCGATCTAAATGTCGTATGCCGGGTAAGTAAAACACATAGTGTATAGGGGGGGCTCTCGGAACTACACTATAATACTATATAGTAATATTATACACTGCTGCACTTATAGACGCCCATTAAAACCGGAGGTCAATAACTAAAAGCAGTCTGAACATCTGATATTCTGATTATTTAGCGAAAACGCACGGTAAGTCGGTAAAAGATTAATATTAATATTACTATACGCAATAGCCAATATAATACGACAGGCACGATAATATCACTTCAATGTTCAAATATATAGCAGAAAAAAAAACTTCGACGGCTAGAACACGCTCATAAGTTTGATTTAAACAACGACAGTTAAAACTAGATCTTCGGATAATATAATATTATGATATGCGCACATACAGACGTGCATACGTAATTACATGTGCGCGAGTACAGTGCGAGCCACGAGACCTTAACTACCACAACCGGCCCCGAACCGAACGGCGAGCGCGATGTACATCATTTACAGTGTAGGTAATTTTAAACGCACGTGACTTGTATGCGCGATAAATACCGCCACCGGATCACCATAGTGTGACGCGCGGCAAACGAGGAGCGTGATTTGGGGGAGGTTAAAACATGTAGATATTATATCTAGCGCAAAGCACGTATACACGCACGACGCGATAATGCAATAATATATTAATACAAATAAGCATCGTCTCGTTTGTAATATTATAATAATCCACGTATATTAATATTAAATGCACTCGGCGTGTCACGCTCGGTGCGGGAGGATCGGTGGCAAAGGACTCGGGTAACACGTCTCGCAGCACCGCGGCGTGTATATTTTCACACGTAAAATGCGCACTGGTCACCTCGGTCACTCCGTATTTTTATCGATTAATTAAAAAATAATTTCCATTTCACATCATGACTGCAGTACTATATTATAATATTTAAACATCCGTTGTTTTAAATCGCGATATATCATATAAGGTCGACGACCACACGAAAACCTTATACTATGAGCACTTACCAGAGAGTAAGAGAGTAAAGTAAGTCGTTGGGCTATCTATTAGCCAGCACAATAAGATACTTTAGATTTTACAAAACTTAATTGTGGTATATAATATAGCTATATAAGAAAAATAGAACTTAAACAATTAAAATTATAATATTATTTTCAATAAGAAATGTCTGGGTATAAGTTTAGAAACAAATAGCAAAATATTACGATTTGTAATTTGGTAAGGGAAGTCCATAATATTTTCCCCACACAGTAATGGTTCTAATAGCTCACCAATTATTAGAACCCATATTTTTTTTAAACTACCTATTCTGACGATAATCGATGTACCCTTTCCACTAAAAAAGAAGAAATTGAGAAATCGATGAAATCATATACCAGCGAGTTTATAACATCGAATACTACTGTGGTCGGCTGCTGAAAAACTTTCACAGACGGTAATACACTTTAGAGTCTAGTGACTAGACCTATCAGTTGAATCAATTTTTCACGTGATTTCGATTAGCGAATGTGTCAGATGTGTATCAAAGTCAAAGCTACCGGCTGACCGTTCCTTTTTCAATCGAATTGTAATTGATGGATGTAATGAAACAAATCGGTACAACGGTAATAAATGAAAAGAAAGATATAGAAGACCCAATAGAAATGATGGTTTCGTGGTGTCTTCGGTGTATGAATGATAATGTATCTGCCGACTCAATATAACCAAAGAGAGTAACTCGCCGAGTGTTAAAAACGAAATCGGTTGGACTCGATTGTTAAAATACGCCCCGCAAACTAGCGGGAATGTGTTCTACGTAGGATTTCCGTGATATTATTTATGAAAAAAAAATATATATATATACAATCCAGCAACACTCACCGGTGACAGAGCATCAGCGGATCCGACTGTGGCATCGGTGCCGGTCTGCTGCAGGAAAGTCTCGTACTTGTCGAGGGCCGTGAGCCGGTGCAACAGCGTCTGAAGCATCGCGGAGACCTGGTGCCGGACGGCCGGTTCGACGGACACGCACTGATGCGTGATCTCCCTGACGTGTGCCATGACCCGTTCGTCACGGAAGTCGTACGGAAACTTGTCCGTCCACTCGGCCAACAGTTGCACCAACCGTGGCACGAACCGTGACAGCTGATCCTGTATAGAAGAAGGAAAAAACAACTTAAATAAATAACTTACATATTGTGCAGGCTCAAAGTTAAATTTTAATGAATTTTGTCTTATTCACTGATTTGAGTCGAATTACCGGTGGATGGTGGGGTCGAGTACAAAAATTATTACGCTTGTAGGTACTATAATACAATGTAATTTTACAAAATGTAAATATTAATGTTATAAATTATAGTTAAAGATTCCATACATACTCGTGGAATCATCGAACTTATTGTTGGCGTATTATGGGAATGGAAACATTTATACTACATAGTAAATATTTTTTTTTACGGCAACCGAAATATTTCCTAGAAAACGACCATTGAGTATACGTTGAAAAAAAAGTCCTCCTACACTAATATATAAACGACGAAAGCAGAGGCGACGACTCGTTCGGAATCTCGGTCGACGGCAAAAAACATTCCTAAAGATTGCACTGCTCCCGCCGAAGAGAAGACATTATTTAAGAGCACAATACTGCGCGGTATTTAAATTACTCTAGTGCGAGCTTCGTATTATACTATAGTATTGTACATAGAAACGCGACGACAATGGCTTATACTCGAGCGGTAAAAATAAGATAATAATCCTTCTTCCTATACATTATTGTACGGGCGACGCATATAATTTTATAATTAGTAAATATTTCGAAAAAGCTCTCCTGTCAACCTTTGTCAAGATATATTATGTAATGTATTTGAAGTCTGCTTCGTGCTTTTATAACGACAAAAACTTATACTCATGACAATAACAGACAATATAATAAATAGTTAATAAAATATATGGCAACTACGTCCGATTGTATACACGAACTCCGTTTAATTTTCAAAATACGAGATTTTCGACGAATTTGGTAATACTATTTTGATATTATACATGACTGCTTTTTCTGACGATAAAAAAAAGAGGGGCCAATATAGCAATAGTATTTAAATTGTTATCATAGGAAATGAAGTAGAAAAGGCGTTAAATTAATTTATATTTTAACATATTATGCAACATGGTATAATCTATTAGTTCACCTAGTAAGCAACAATTATCAACATAACAATGCTTTTACAAAAAATGGGAAATTTGAATAGCTATTGACAAGTTTGGTGTCTTTACGTAATATTATGTGAGTATGTGACATACATTTTTTGCGTATTAGCTATTGATATAATGCGCATCTTTAATACTAAATAAAATACATTTTTTCTTTAATTATCAGATATTAAAGATACATATGAAAAAGTAGGTCAAATGTAAATTATAAATTGTAACCACCGAAAACAACACGCCTTGGAAATAGTATGATACCACAATAATGTTGTACCTAAAGATTAGGATAAGGCGGATTGTCTGGCACGCTCAAGTTTGAAATCGAGACGTTTAATAATATAATGCATATTAATAATATATTTAATTGCAATCATACAAGCATATGAATTATAAAACTAAAATTTGTATTGAATTTTAATTTATCGGAACAGAACGTTTATTATTGCATATATAACGGAACGACTATGTATTCGTTTATATTTGTTTATTTCATAATTTTAAACTGAGACGCGTGAATAAACAAAAATGACAAATACTAACAATTCGATGTTTATATTTTATATTATTATTAATAAATCACATCTCTGCAGTGTTCGTATTATTTAGAAAATGCATTCTTTTCGTTATTGGAAATTGTTAAGTTATTCTTATTTCACGTCTTACAACTGTTTGATATCACGGCATTGTTTGACTATACAAATTTGGGAGTAGAATATTTCATACGTCTTTACATTAGAGCAAAGGCATTCGTGACATGACTGCAATCGTATAATAGGCATAAAAATAAAAGCATGTAATCACATTTGTTTTTGAAAACAGGTTAAAAATATTATAATGATAAGGATAGTATTATTAGTATTGTACACTGAGATACCGGCAAATCGAGAAACACGCCATCTACAATGTACCCGAATTGCCTATTCGGAACGCCGTGTTACCATGACTAATAATATTCATCTATAATAACAATAATGCGTTACCGAACCGGTTTCGGCGGAAAAAATATAGTATACAATAATAATTACGAGATAATGAATGCGTCATCAGAAACACCAAGTATTATATAAAAATGTAAACAAGCAACGATTCAAGCTTATAAATATTTTATATACTATAAAGTAGAAAATTAAAAATTAATAAATTTCGATAAATATACAATCATTGAGTTTTTCAATACACTAAAGACTTTAAATGATACTTTTTTATGCCAAGGCTACAATTATACTATGATAAAATAATTTAGTAAAATAAATTATATAATGCATAGTTGAAAATTAAACTATTAAAATATGTTTATGGTTAATTTATTTTCAATTCTATTTTCAATGAATATAAATTATATTTTTAATTATAATTATACTATATTCAATATTCATATTATATTATCATAATATGAGTTGGCAGATTTAATGGATGTCTGTGACGTATCGAAGTTTACTGAATACCAAACTATAGATAGAAATAATCCATATAAACATTATTGTTATAGAGTTTGTAATTATTATTTGTATATGATAAACCTATCGAAACAATTCGACAAAATTAACCTGAGGTAATCTTTTGATAGTTGAGTAAGTATTACACGATACATATATATTAAACATTTATAATTACAGTACTTACCTTGTGGTGAGGGTTTAGGGCGACAGACACTGGATCTCCGAGCCTTTGCTGGGCATGACACACGGCGACGACTTTGGCGAGCAGCTCGTGTGGCTTCACGAACAGCCGAGAGCTGAGAATGAACGCAAACAGGTACGCTTGGTCCGGGTAATAATCAGTGGTGGGTACCAAGTGCTGGACCAGACTGGACAACGGGCCGGACAACAGAATGCCATCTCTGTAGACGAGAGTCTAAAAAATATAAAAACAAAAATAGTCAGTGAGATGGTAAGTTTGAAAACTTGTATTACAACGAGCGTACAATAACGTGGTTAAAAAAAAAACCTCTCTCCTGTTTTTCCTTTAATAATGAATTCATTCAAATTTTGATATTTGTAACTTATATATATTCTTCAGGACTATAATAAATATCACAATTTTTTATACCGTTTAGAGTGTGTATTCTGGCCGTACAAAATCTTTTTTTTTTATAAACAAAAACAAACTTTTTTGAAAATGTTGATGAATCTAAATCGAAATTTGACCGTGTAATTTATTAGTTTTTAAAATTAAATTTAAAAAAATTATTATCAACCGAATGACGGCGAATAAACTCTATTTATATATTATTTTATGTATTATGATTATACCGTGAAAGTTCGTCTAAAGTCCATGTCACTGCAAGATCAATTTTGACGTGATTCCAACGAGAACGTAGTAACGCAAAAATTTGGCAATGACCGAGTACAACAAAACACGGACATCGTGTATTTTATATATGTCCGATCGAGCATAAAGCCGCGATAATGTTCAAACGCGCGTTTCGACTTTATGAGGATATAATAATATTGATAATATACTGTAAACCACGGCAGATGCCAATGATACCGTTACCGCGGTAAAGGTTAAGGCTATATTATCATACCATTATATTATATAACGATAAATAATGTTAACCATCGCATTAAGTTATATTTTATAATTAATATTCGTACGATGCCACTCGCACATCGCTATAATGTTATATTATTTACAGTTTGCCAGTTTTTGTTTTATTCAACGTGCCTATATATGACTATGTAATTCTTGCGATGTGGTCGAGATAATCATATTATACATCATAAAGTATTATAGACAACCATCGTATAAAACATATTTTTAAGTCGATTTTTTTTTGTCTCTACATTATTTATTGTAGTGAGTGTAAGGATTTTTTTCTCTCTCGAAAGTCGTCTTAAAATTCCACTAATGCTGTAAAGTAGGTATCCGTGTCAAATATAACGATGCTTTATACGTGTCATTAATAACGTGGAGTACTGCGTATATAATATATATATATATATATGTATATGTATATACAGTATATACACTTATATATAGGGTGCGTAATTTATGATATCGCTAGACTTTGCGAAAAATATAAGATTTAATGGCCGAAAAATTCGAAACAGAGAGAGATTGTTAAAAAAGAAACAATTTTAAATAAATGTCACGTTCTGAATAGACGTTGCAATGCAATTTGACCGCGACTGCTGTAGTTGTAGGACAGTATAGCTGTATAGAGGTATCGCCGTTGAACAATTTTTTTATAAATCATTTTTATGCCCCAAGTTCACAAAAAAAACAACGAGTTTTTGCATGTCAAATGAACGTCCTAACGCGACTACGAAATATATTATAGATGAGCACCACGCATGACATATTTTCTCCTCAAATATTCACTCTTAATCATATTACACGCTGATGCAATAAATTATACATCAGACAAATACTTTTCCGTATAACACACATGCTAGTGCAATATAGTATAATATATGTATTTATTAGAATATAATACTCTAAAAATGTCTCATATTTCGTTTACATACGAGAAAAGTTTAATTTATTTATAATGTAGCTAACCAGTTATAAAACGCAATGTCTCGACGATCAACTGCAGTTTGGATTTAGGAGCACTCGTCGTTTCCACATATTATGACAAACTATTAACTAAAATCTTTAAAATATTCGTATAACTGTATTTTCACTTTAAATTCTGTATAAAACGAATAATTTGTGTCTGTATCACATTATAATTTAAACAATATATGTTGGACATGTTTACTCGGCAGACTCGAACTGATCGAAACGCAGCAAAGTTTAAAACTCATTCGTTCACTGCAGTCGCAATCACACTCGCGACGATCAATTTTTAATATGTGTCGCAACGGTGAATGCCTATAAAAAAATCACAAAGTTTTATTTCCATGACAGTCACAAACAACGATCGAAAGTTGCACTTCCAAACTACACATCAACGACGGACGGGAAAAACTCGTTAAACAAATCGAGTAAATAATAATAAAACACGGAATAATTATCTACACGCGTAGCGTGAGTATACGACTTTTCGACGAACCGAAGTCTTGATAACTTGAATATTTCAAGGAAAATACAGATTAATTTAACGTCCATTTTGAGAATCATATAATATTATTTCGAAGGTTTTTTTTTAAAAATATGATCAAGTTAGTTACTATAGTTAGTATGTTTAATAGAGTTTATGATGTTTTCAAATGAAGTCTTCAAGTCCTTCTAAATACTTGAAAAGCATCTCATCAGCTGCCACGTAACCAGAAATATAAGCTCAAGAGACATAACGAATAACACTATATAATTTTACTCAACACCAAAACCCATAGATACATGCTAAGTCAGGGGATCCGCCGTCGAAGGAGCCAATTTCTTCCCTAAAGCTTAAACCATACGCCAATAATAATCCAAATCGTTTCAAGAAATATAGCATTTAATCATTTAATTACAAAGGACATTACAAAAAATGTACATTGACTCTGAGTGCAGCTGAAAGAAGATTTTATACTATAAAACGAGTAAAAACTTGGCTACGTTCCAGGATGCAAGAAGATCGACTAACTTAATTATGTCTATATGGCGTGTTCTAAGAGAAATCAACTATACTTTAGATTATCGTCTATAATACTAATACTAGCTAGTAGAATAATTCGCTTTGAAAATAACAACTAGCAAACTAGTTTAGATTTTTGTAATTTAATAAATAACTTGAATCTTGGACGTCTTAAATAAACAAAAGAATTATAATTATTATATTAATATAAAATTGTTTAATTTAATTGAATTTGAAATTGCACCCAGGATAAATATTTTGTGCGGAGCACATTCAAACGAATGTCTCCCCTCCAACATCGACCGTTAAGACTCTGTCCTCGAGGTAAGACAATGTTGGTCATCTTAAAGTACGACTGTATTTTCCTATGTGTGAACGTTTATGTTAATTCCTTTGTAAACACTGGTTCAAAGGATACAGTTTGAGATGTTACCAGTCGTTATCTGAGTACAGTTATTTCTACTTTCGAGGAAAGAAATTCGCGTCATCACGACTTAGTACAGATACATACATTGGACAGACGTCTTCATAACGTACGACGCTTGAGTTGCCGGCAAGGTGAACGACGAAATGAAATAGGAAAAACGAAAATCGAACGAAATTCGAATTGGTAATCAGGAGCGGTATGGTCAAGGGTATATAATGTATATGTGTGTGCGTAAGGTGGCCGGTCGGATGTTCGCGCGGACATGAATAATGGCTGACGTGATTCCCAGATTGGACATTATCGTCCACCGACAATGACGGTGGTGCTTAGAGGTTAAGTGGACCGCCGGATATCCGTGACCCTAGATACTTACTATATACCCGATGACAGTTTTTACGAAAGGTTATAAATGTGTGTGTGTGTGTGTGTGTGTGTGTGTGTGTGTGTGTCTGTGTGTACACTAGTGGGCGAGTGTAATTCTCGAGAGTAGCATTTGTCTTCCTTACGTGAGCTTTATACTGGGCCACCGAAATAACTGCAAGACCCCTGCTACTTATACAATATGAATACGGGGTGGTTTTTTTTCTAGATTATACAATTTTCCTTCGACGGCTTGTGTTGCGCTTATTCCAAACAACCGACTCTCACGGTTTTCACCTGTGTATAACATTATTGGCAAATAAAATTCAAATTGATTATTATATTCCATGCTTACCCTACACATGTTTACAATTTTATATTTTCGAGCAATTTGATTAGATAAATATGGTGAGGTCCACATTTTTGGTGTACCCTCGTGCACAAAATAACTACTTCACCGCCGTTGACCGTAATAGTAACAGGTTGTGGCTCACCGAGGAAATAGATTTTTGCGTTTAGGTATCCCCTGACGACAGTGTCTGATGGAGATGTGCCGGCGGCGAGTGAGGAGTCGACGACGCCAAAACGGGTTAAGTCCTTTGACCGACGAGCACCGTAAGTCTGTATGTGGCTGGTACTTGTGATGTGAGCTAGTAAATTATATTTCACTAAAGTGAAAATTAGTCAAAGGACTGCATTTACCGGCGAATAATAATCTTTATTGCAGTTGAGAGCGAGGTCGTGGTTAAGCGCCGAATTAACTTCACCAATAGATGAACCGCGTAAGAGTCACAGGTATCTAATATACTATCCGGAATAATTATTAAACTACTAAGTAATACAATTTTGCACAAAATTAATATAATTTATTGTATAATTATCGATCGAGCGAAATCGACGATTAATATACTAACTCAAATTAAGACGTCAAAATTGAAAACAATCAATAAAAAAAGGTTATTGTGACTATTTCGGTACCATCATAGCTATATCATGTACTACCTCCCATTTCGCTTAATAAAACATCATATTTTCTCTGCATGAAATCGATTATGATGTGTATACATAATATTATATGGGTTCGATTCGATAGATTTAATGGATTGCTCTAGCCGAGTACAAATAATATTATGCATGTGTATAATATGTATACCCGTCGATCTGGTCGATTACACTTTGTGTTCGATCTCTGCTCGTGTACCTTTGTTGATGAATATTTTATTAGCGCTCGGAGTTATTGTAGGACGAAACAATGGTGGAAAACGTACGAAAACAAACGGATAGTGTAATATACGGTTATAATATACTACACCTATCCTGTTTTTCCTTCGCCCCCCTGACGTCGAACTACATTAAGAGCCGTCCATTCGACATGGGTACATAACGATATAATATGTATATAGGTATGCATTAAGGTATAAATAAATAAGGAGGTGGCCTTAGAGTCGGGAACGTACACGAACGGTCGTTCATAATAATTATATATTATTCGACGAGCATGTATACACATTCTAAACGAGATTAAACCACAAACTCTAGTCTTTAATTACTTTAATCATTCCTCACAGAGTCTCGCCACCCACACTACCCACGCGTGCTTGGCACGGAAGATCTTATTATTATTATTATTATTATTATTATTATTACGAGGTAAAACACGATGAACATAATTAATTTTTGCTTAAATTAATACAATATGTGTATGTATATAGTTATGATAAACGTTATAATGAATCACGCTCACAGAAATAAAACGACAAAGGTCAGATAGATTATTGGGTTTGAAAGACGACGCACAGACGCATCGTGGATCGAAAAATAATAATAGTTGTAGGTTAGAAAACAACGAGGTAGATGAATTTCCCAAATAATACAATCTGTAACGCATTTATACTATGCTCAATAACTGCTAGTTGTATATCACTGCCCAAATAAAATATGATAATATGTGAGGAAATTCATTTTCTCGCATGACACTTTCACTGTAACACTTATATTTTGTATGGTCAAGGTCAAGATTTTTTCGAAATTTAATTTTTTTTTAATGTTGGATAATAAATATGCCTTGACTCATATTTGTGTTTAGTGTGTATACTGTACATAACGTTTGTATAAAGGTAGTGTGTATAGTTAGCTAAATATTTTTTTTCGAAAGTTACCTTGCATAAGGGATAATTCTAGAATATATTTTTAATTTAATTGCATTTTTAGTAGAGGTAACTACAGTTGAGTGGCAGCGAGATTACCTCGTAAAATTATGTTGCATGGCCCTGATAATTTAAAAAAAAAACGAAAAATATTTTTTGCTGCTCATAAATAGAAACACGCAACAGATATTTTAAGAAAAAAAATCTGCTGCAATAAATTAAACACATAAAATACAAAAAACAAATCATAGCAAATCAATTAGTATAAAAAAATGTATAATATCTAACTGTGGGAAATCACTAAATAAAAAATTAAAGCCTAGTTTAATGGTAATTATTTTTTGTTTAATCATTTTAACTTAACTAGTTTATTAATTTCCTAATCAGTCTAACAATATTAATTAAGTATCCTTATTCCTTATACCCTAGACCCTAGTAATAACTTAAGATGTTCTAGTTCTAGTTTTAAAAATGGAATATGTACTAAAATGTTGGTTATAAGTTAATTGATTTGATAATTTTTGTATGATAACGATTTACCTATACAATTATTAAAAAAAATAAATAATTAAATACATATTTCTCAATTAAATAATTTGGTAATTATCATAATTTCCTAAACCATGAATAATGGGCCAAATAAAAAGAAGGATAATATATTTTTGTTAAACATTTTAAACAAAACAATTAATGATTTAAAAAATAGAAAGTAGTACAATAATTATTACATATTGCGTGTCTCGGGAGACAATAAAATAAAATTAACTAACATTTTTACGACTGAATTAAGTTAAATTGTTCTCTGTTTTAACTGTATACGTTTATGGTTCAACGTATTGTATGGTAATTATTAAATTATGTAACTTAGGTACCTAACGTTCTGTTAACTTAAGTTAATTTATTTTATAAACTTACCAACGTTTGGACTAATATAATTTGTGTACTTAAAAGTATTTAAAACATTTGATTGAAATCACAAAATCTTACGATCATTGAGTTAAATAGGAATCGCATTGCATATTATTATAATGAATTATAACGAAATAGTAATTTTTGAATTGGAAGTATTTCATTTAAAATTTAACATAAAACGTATTTGAAGGTTGATTTATTATACTATTACTCTACCAATGTAAATGAGAGGGAAGAAAAACATTGATTTATGTTAGACATCGAACGATGTACAATATATATATATATATATACACTTCGTACATTTTAATGCAAAACGCAAAACGTGAACGTGAAAAAACCCAGGCATTTCATATTTACTTTTTTTTTTTAATAACGTTATTTAAATTTGACACTATCAGTTGATTACTCGTTATAATCTAAGCTACAGTGACGCAGCTTGCAGTTAAATGATAATATAAATTCGACACATTGGAATTAAAAAAAGCTTACTTATCATCAAACAATAATATCTTAGTGACATTTTTTTAAATTTTAAAATCTTCGAAAATTTTACCAACAAAAAAAAAAAACAATTTTAATGAAATCACGTTCGTAAGAAATATTTTAATACTACAATATGAAACATAATGATATACGGGTACACCACAAACGTAGTTACTATTAGTTAATATTTCAATATTAATAACCACGAAGGGAGAAATTTCGTCCAAAACAGGCATTTATAAAACACAATAAAATATACAACAACTTTTTTTCAAAACAGATCAACGTCGACTTATTATTATTTGTGTTTTGTATAACTCACCAATTCCGATCAAAACTCGAAGTTTTGTAAACAATTTGTCGGACGTTGAGCTACTTGAGGTTAATTTTTTTCTCCCGTCGGTTCCCAGTGGGAACTAAGCCAAGTTTTCGAAAAAGTTTACGACCTCGGCCTGGACATCCATAAATACGAAAGCACCGGGAAAGCATTAAAGTTTATATTATGGTTTGCACAATGGGATTAGCGTTTAACGTTAAGCTGCTCTCCACCGGCGGTAACGGTTTTCCACTCGCTTGTCGCATACGACGCCCCGCGTAGCACTTTTATTCCTTCTTACGACACAACACTTGTAACGATGTTGCTGTTCGTCCTAAGAAATACAGTTTTTTTTTTTTTAAGTCCTTTCGTGCCAATGGTATTTTGGAGAATTTATGATTATTACATACGGATAAAATTATATTGATTTGACGTTTTGTCCTTCTTTCTCACACTCTGCCTTTCCTTCTCAATCTCAATCTCTTTAGCTTACCCTCACTCAATCGTTCACTGCGTACATGGTCGGACGGACAAAAAACTTTAAATTATACAAAACTTAATTGGCAAAAAGTTCAAAAGCACCACAAGGGGAATATATTATTGACGTCTCAAGGTTCTAATCAATATTTAGCAATTTCGATGAATTCCCATTTAAAGTTGGCGAAGTATATATCTGTATGCCGTATTATATGTGTATACCTACCCGTGAACACCGGCCAAGAGCGTTATACAACGTCGTTCATTTGTGTAATTATTGTACACAGAATTCCACTCGTTGGTCGGTATTGCAGTGGAATTACGACGGCTAAATGTAAAGTTTTAACATACAGAGCCATGTCCCCGGCCCACAAGTATGATAAACAAACTGTATATTCACGAACATACATCTGGAGCGTCGCGAAGGCTAAAAACTTATTCGGTGAATTATTTGCATATATTACGAAATAATATAATGTATGATGTATCGTGCACCAAATAATAATAATAATAATAATAATAATAATAATGCACGGCGGTCGTATGATGCAAAATATATTCTACCACGCCTAGCTAAACGGCATGTATAGAGTATATAATATTCACCAAGCATTCTAACCCGTCTTTTTTTCTTTAATAATAATAAATAATTATTTGGAGATATATTACAAATAAGAATTTAATATTTTGACTTCCAAATGTTTTAAATATAATAAGGACCGCTCTTCGTATATTTATATTTATATAAGAGTGTTTTGCTGAAGATACAATCCTTTTTTTCAAAATAATAACTAAACCTACCTAATTATGTTTTTGGAAATTGTTATATTTATAAATCAACATTCGAATGGTAATTTTTCAATTACAAAAAAATTAAATGTCTAATAATTAACAAAGAAGGTACATTACAATATACTCTGATCATTTTTATAACTTTCAAAATATGTAATTAGATATTATTATTAAATAACTATATTTTTCAAATTATCATTGCCCCCAAACCCCTTAGTGTTTGATTTTTCAAGCCTCCTTTATAATTGGGTACAATAATAGGAGGGTCTTATTAAAAAGTAATTTTATTTTGAAATCAATAAAACCATATTATAGCCAAGTAATAACAAGGAGATTTACGCCTAGAGTTTATTAGTACCTAGTAGTTTGTTTTTTTTATTTGATGCATTCAGGTGAGAGTCTTTGGTATAGTATTATGTAACATAATAATAATATGAGCATAACATTACGAAGACGAGAATCCGATCGATTTTTCCTAGATGGAAAAAAACAATTCTGTCTCATCATTCTGAAAAACGAACTGCAGATAGATATAGCAAAATACACGGGTTTAACAAGACATGCGTAATAATAATATGTAAGTACATCAAGGTAAATATTTTTTTTCATATTTTTCATTTATTTCATAAATAATAAGAAGAAAAAGATAATGACGACGACGCGTTTAGCAGAACATTATTGCATGTAAACATAACGAATAGAAATTCCGATTCGGGGAAAAACGATGGCGTTAATTTCTGTATATATTAATAATACACTGATATTAATTTATTGTATTGTGTCGAACATTATAGCGTTATACTATTATACTGTCATAAATTTAAGGCGAAACAATGCGAACAGTAACCAGTGGTACAATATCATGTAATTATGATGATGAATAAAAATTTTTAGAAGAGCGAGTGACGCGGGAGAGGAAGTTAATAGTCAGTAATAGGTTCCTCATTTAATTAAAAAACTAAAACAAGGTAATAGTACCTATACCAATAATAAACGTAAAAAAGACAAAAAAAAACATTTTATTAAAAACAAACAATTTTAATTTAATATTAATAATAAATACGGAAATAAAGCATAAGGAGAAAAAACGTTATTGAGAGAACAGTGAAACAATCATCTAAATACTTGTTACTATGACTGGAAATGTTTAATATTTTTACTTTCTCACGTCGAAGTGTATTTTAGTATTTAAATTATTTAAATTAATTTCAGCGTAACCATTACAACGTCCTGATGCGTATTTTTATCACGATGCGTTTTTTAATAAAAGTAGCCGCCCGCTGTTTATCTGCGAACTGAATAAATGAAACAAAATATTGAAAACAAAAACACAATCATAAAAAACTAACCACCTGAAATGTTGAAAATACATCCGCTGACAAAATATCAAGCAACAAATATATGGACGGAATGTTTTCTACGAAAAACCCTATCCGATACGTATTTTAAACACAAACAAATATTTAAAATATTATTCATACGCGCTTCACTAAACGCAACGTCAAAATAATAAAAAGTTATGATTTTAAGTCGAATAACAGCTAAAAATATCTAACATACACTCGGAGCGTCAAGTTATTTTATTTTGATCATAAAAACACGTACAAAATATTTACTTTTGTATTCTAGAAAATACGCATTTTTACACTTCCAACGCGTTGTCATAATCAGACGCTCCGAAAACAAACTATTGCTATATATACATATTTGTTTTGGTGTTTTTTTTTTCCGATGACTACAGCAAGGACATGGGTTGTAAATAGAAATATATAATAAGTGAAAAATAAAGTTTGGTTTGTGGGCTACAAGGTTTTTCAAACTTTTTTTGTATTTACCAAGTTCATAATAATACGATACAATCAAAATTAATGTAAGCTACAGAAAAAATTTCTGAACCGACTGTGTACAGATATTTGAATATTTGTATTAATGTCTGTGTTAACAAAGAATTTTTGTCTCTTTCATCATCATATAATAAACGAGATATTAAACGATGGTGTTAATTCAATAATATTAGTAAATGTGCATACATACTATATAGTGTATCTAATGAGAAATATAAATTATTATTTGGCCAACTCGGGTATATTTGGTAATATTCAAATTTTTAGTACGGACTACGTTCGATTTAATTATTAAAATAAAAAGTAATTAAATTACGTACATTTTTTTTCTCGCAAAATATACATATTTTCAAGTATCGACAAATTAAAAATTGAAGATAATGAAAATACTCATTAGCTTTGTGTAATAAAGTTAATCTTACTTAAATTTATGCATCTTGGAGTTTTTTTTTAGTTTCTCTTTAATCCAAAAGAAAATAAATTAAGATATACTTTTATGAAAACAAACGAGAATTTCAATTTAAGGGAAACTTTCTTGTACTTTTTTTTAATACAACTTTTAAATATAAATGTACAGTGTATACAAATGTTTATGCACTTGCGATGGATTCAATATTTACTGTGATTAAAATATTATAATGTATACACAAGTTGATGAGAAATATTGTTTTAATAACTGAAGATATTTAATTGAAATATTATGAAACATCTCAATTTGTAACAAGCAGTGTTTTGGTAGACCACTTTTTAAAATAATTTTATTTTTTTTAAAGATTTGAAATCAATAAAGAACCACATAAACAATCTAAAACAAAGCAGAAATATCTACGCATAAATTACAAAGCATACAATATGTAGAAATTTACGTAATTTAATATAAAATTCACATCATGATCAAAGCATAATAATAGCCAATAAGTTAGTATGGCTCAACAACGTTGCTATAAGTATATACAGAGCGATTAATAAATATTTAATTAAATACATTTTGCTATTAATCATTGTAACATGTGCATGTATTGGTCGGTTAAATAGATGCAAATAGCCATCAAAAACAAAGTATAAAATTTAGTTGAAAAATGAGAGCATTAAAAATATTACGATGAGTTCGTGGTTTTACGCACCAAAAATAAAAATGATTATCGTCGCAAAAATATGAATTCGTGAACTACGTCCGTAAAACTTTTGAAAATAAGCTCAAGTGACATAAAAATAATAAACTATTATCGAGAAGTATAGTTGAGATCATTTTCTTAACGATTATTGTCGTCAATAACAACAACGTGAGTCACCCGCCTGCCCATGTTATATCTCGGTTGTAGTGCTACCTATATGTTTATAAAAATCGACAAAGGCATTTTCAAGGACATGTTTATAATATTAAGGCAGTCAACTCAAACCATGCATCGCTATCCTGTGCGTAACTTTATAACTCAGAACTTGTATAGGTAAACATGTTGATGAGGATCGTTCTTAATGCATCTAACAATCAGAAACTAAGAAAATATCAATGGTTGTGACTAGTGAACGTACAACGTCTACTATCGAAACATCTTGTTTTTATTTATAGGAGTTAATAATAATAATAATAATAATAATAATATCGTAATATAATAACATTGTTAGAACGGAGAACAATGAAGTAGTTTGGCACGAGTTTTTTTTTATCACTGTGCTGTTTTTTGTTATTTATATCGGAAATAAAATCATTGTTTGTAAATGCAGTTCAGCTGTTGCTTACTATTTAAGTCGCGTCGCTAAACACGCCGTTGTCTAATTAACGGACTTAATAAACTGGGTTTTAGAGATTTTATACACATTATAAGTCTCACTGTAATCACACAATTATAATTGTTAAGTACATAAAAAAAAAATTAAACTTTCTAACTTTTTATTTATTGGTAATAAACAAGTCTATTGTATTTTGGTGTACATTTAATGATGTGTGAACATTTAAAACTAAAATAATACCTTTTTACAGAAATAAACACAACGTAAATATTTCAATTTTATCCAAGACTGCGCAGAAACAAAAAAAAGTTATATCATATACAAATGTATTCAAATTTTTATTATTCATATTTTTTAAAACACTCTTTTTACAAATATTCGAATATTTTTAATATACTCACGGCACTTAAAATACCACCAGTAATTTTTAGTTTATGGCTATAACACAACCGTAGTTTGATTTCGTGTACTAAATATAGGCGCGAGTGATCATCATATAATAGTCATAACAATGTTTGTTCATAATTGATATTACTGGAATATAACACATACAAATTTAGTAGGTAATTTGTTATTGTATCGCCCGCAAGCGTATTATAATTTCCATCAAACGATGTACACTTTATCATATTAGGTATACCGTATACAGAAGTTATCATGTAATTATAATATGTATATATAGTAATAAATTATACAGTGTTAATATTGTAGTTCTACAGTTATTATATTTTCGCTAATATACGTTTCACTTGGTAAATATTATTAAGTGTGCACGCAAATACGCTATGCATATAATAAATTGAATAATATCCGAATAGTTTAACAACGAGATTAATAACACTTGAGAATGTTTGCAGTGCAGTTTACACACCGAAAACACATTTGTTATTTCCGCGGCGATTCGAAGATTTAATAACACATATTGTGTTTTCTACGCTGTTTTACATAATATAACATAACGCATCGCCGAACAAACTGATGTCGGCCGAGGTCGGTTTTACACACACTGCACATTTGGCAACTGTTAAAACACAACAATAAAACCGCTAAAATGATATATATATATATATATTTACACGCAGCGAAAGAGAGAGTGAGATAGTATCAAGTCATCTCTTATGAAAACAATAAATTATGACGATAATAAGGAATGTATTAAGAAAAGGAGTGAGAGCAAGGAGGTACCATCACCAGGGATGGCATTTTTTTTATTTAAATGTTAAATTGAAAACAATAACAAGCACCAGAAACCATGGTTGTCTAAAATAAAGCAAAGCCAATTTGTGGAAAGTTATGTGGTCATCATATATATCATAACCGTAGGTGGGTTTATACCTAACAGCTAGTTCAGTCAGAAAGTCCAATTATTACCATATAGTGTAACGACGTCGCACATGCATAATACTTCGTCTACATCGTTAATAGGCATATTCACATACGTCGAATAGCTCGGTAAGTGTTCAAAAAGATAAGCAAAAAACCGTTACTCTACGAACGCAGCAGAGGGTGGTACGAGAGACATGTTGGAGCAATGTATTCCTAGCAGGATCCTTCACTTGACGTATTGTCTCGGTGTAACTAAAGATTGACGATATTTTAAAATTGTAGACAAATTTGAAATATTTTCAAACTCTAATACGGTTTTACCCGAAAAGTATCATGCGTGATCATAGTTTCGTCATTACAGAGTCCGGATTTTTGTGGTTTTACATAATATTGTCGTCATCGAAGGTATACAGTTTATGATAGAAAGTAAAAAGGATGACTTTACCGGAAAGAGTTGTCCGTTACAATATTTGAGAATGATTCGGATGTTAAGGAACAGGTATTTAGTTTTCATTATTTAAAAATACTAATTTATTTTAATTTTGAAGTAAAGTTAATATGTACCGTTAGGTAATAAATTGTGATGATGCTTGAAATTTGTATTCTCTAAACTTACTAACAAGTCACTACACCATAATCTTTCGTATCTATTTATTAAAATTGTTTTTTTTTTAATTCGCAAATTTTAAAAAGCCTATTTTGATATTCGTTTGACTATGTTTTCATAAAAAAACTAATATTTCTTGTTTTTAATGAAATACAAATATTTGTAGGTTTTCCAGAGAATAAATTACAAATCGTTTGTATTTTAACAGCATATTAATATTATTTAGAAATACCGATAATGTTGGCAGTGGTGTAGCCAAAATGCCTATACAGAACGCCGTGTCATCATTGAAATACGCTGTGTTGTTTTCATAATAATAATATTATTCTTGTATATTATGTTCCTAAATTATAATTATAATTTTACTACTTTTAATATGCACATTTATAAGGTAAGTAAATAAAATAAAATAAACAGTTATAGGAAATATGTTTTATAATATAAAGTATGTAAAATATAAAGTATCTATCGATACTTAAGACTCGTGTCCGACCAATCCTATAATGTATTACATTTAATAGGTAACGCAACATCCGATATTATACTTAATACGACATGAGATGTATTGATAAAATATGCTTCGACGTATTGAATAATAATAGGAAAAAAATGTTTCATGGGTATTTTTTTTTCAATATCGACTTAAACGCGATTTTGATCTATGTAACGAACTTAAACCTCCGAAGAGCTCGCCTACTTTCCATAGATGATTACATGCGGATGATCTCTTCTCATACGGCCAAAAATGAACTTTTCGGGAGGATTACGTTTCGTTCGAGTTCCAAAAGTGTAACGCGATTTTTCCGCACAATATTATATATATACACCCATATTATCATATAAATGTTTTATTTATTTATATATTCAAATCGTCGGGTAGGATACCTCGACTGATTATACATTGGTACCCGCAGGTATATGTATACCATTATATTATGTAGACACACGGACGAGTATCGAACGTAACCGCTGCAAAAACGTACCATCTTGCGTGGTCTCTGCAGTAGAAATATATATGATAATAATAATAATAATAATATAACATGTAGAAAAATAAACGCACTACAAATGTTCGTCACATTTAAATAACCCCGATCGTAACACACACACACACATAAGTATGTATATACACTTACGTCATATACGTTTAATATATGTACTTACGCGTATTGGTTATATTGTTTTTATCGACGAAAAATGTATTTGGAAATGTATAAATATATTATATTGGACGAGGAGAGCTATCGCATCTCTCGGGAAACCCATTTGTGCGCCATACACTTCGAAAGGATGTTTTCTACGAGTATATATACGACGGCCGTAAAAAAAGTTTACGCCCCCCCCTCTTTAGAAATTCAATTCGATGGTTGAGCATTTATTGTGTATTTCTATACTTTTTACACAGCGAACGATCGGAAAAAACAACAACGCTTTATTCGAGCTCGGGCATATAATATGTAATATAACGAAGTGTGTTTTCGACCGCGACGCAGACATTTTAATCGTTCCGAAATATAATAAAACCAAAATAACTATCACTGCAGTGATAACATGTTATGCGATTTCATATATTGTGTAGAGTATGGAATGGCGTGCTTGCGATTCAATTAACATAATATTTATAAGGAATGAGATTTGTAGTGGTCTCATTTCCCGATAGTACGTTAAAGGGTCGGTCGTAAACCTTAAGAAATTACAAAAACAAAATAGAAAGCCTAACAATTTAATGCATATAGTTACATATACGACGATTTTTATACGTATATATACATATGATTTGAAAATTATTGTAATTCATATTAATAAATTAGCATTTTATGTATAAAAAATTGTCTGATCATAATAAGTAGCAAATGCTGAATAATAAATTTTATTTGAATCCATTACATCTTGGTAAATAAAGTTTAATAACTCAGAAACTATACTCATTTCAATTTTGATTTCAATGCATCAATGTTTAAAAGATATTTTGCTCAACAGTATGGTTCGCATTTGAAAAAAAATACAAAATTGTTGCCATACGACAATCCTTTAACTGCAGAAAATAACCAAAGTATCTGAATAGCATAATGGTCTTAATAATACATACTTAAAATTTCCAAAAATTATAATTTTAATAAACGCATTATGTATCAGGACGACAAAGGAGTGGATATAATTTATTGGTTGGTACTTCAATCTGTAAAATGATTTACATTAAATGATATTGGTGAACAGTTTTTAGATCCAGTTTGTCTCCAACAATACTTTTTTAAAAGACTTTAGCGTAACCGCTTTTGCACCGCATCACAAAAGCTACCCATAGCCCGGTTCAAGTATTCAGTTCGGAGGATATATAATATATTACGATAATTCATATAATATAATAATTTGGACGACACCCAGTGGTCGCGTGTAGGTACATAATACTACATATATCACGATCCGGTATTAATACGAATTATACGCTTAGATTAAGTATAAATCCCTAACCTATAACATAAATTATTATCGGTTCATTGTGTGCGCGTAGTACAATACGATTACATACAACGATATCAATTTGAAATTATTAACAATATGATGACTTCATGTCCCGGTCGAATCAATATTAAGTTCATGATCATAAATCCGTGTGACACTGAGAACTCCACCAGCCTAATTCATTGGTCTTTTTCTTATTAACAAATCAGTTTTGGAAATTCTCTTGTCACATAATATTCTTATGTTTGGTTCAAAGACCGAAAGAAAGTAATAGATTTTTATGTTTGGAAGAGTGATGAATATTCCAAAATCAATATAGGGTTGGTTCATGCAATATACGCACTGTGCATGTAAATGTATGTATGTTCATTATTTTCAGACGTTTTGACTTTTTTGAAAATATTATTTTTACATAAATTAATGTCATCGTACTTCTGAAAAATGTTGCTAGTCTACTCCACTCATTTAAACTTTTCATACGTCATGCTTAAAATATTGTTAACATTATATTTTTCTTTTAATGACATCAGGTAATGTAAAGAGTTTAAACTTTTTGAAATAAATAATAATCTAGGCACCATATTATAATACATGTATATCAGGATATCACCTTGTATAATATAATATCCAGCGTGTCATTACGATATAATATTAGAGCAACAACGTGTCGGATTCCGTTAGAACTCGCAGAACGATCGATATACAACCGTTATTTGACACGATTTATCGGAAATAAAATTCCGAAATAAAAATTTGACGAATTCATCGCGGGATTTCGATCCGGCTTCATGCGCTCGGTTTTCGACGCGATTTTACCGATCGTAATGTTCGGCCCAACGATGAGCACAAACGCACTCCGTCGCATATTGTGTACATTTTGTAATGTACACGCAGGTCGAATTTAAAACGGATACCGTCCGACCGACCTCGCACGGCCGCCATTATACCTAATAATATAGGTACACAATGGAGGTGTGCACTGCACCTACCCACACATACGCATTATATATAATATATATATATATATATGTATTATATCAGTACACTGGCGTCGTCACGCAACGATAATTCCGCGGAGCGCGTGTAATAATTTAACGCGCGAAATTTATGTAAACTTCCCGAAGTTTCCATTACGCCGGCGGCGAGCGGGTTCATTGCGCGAGCGGACCGCGTTTCGTCCGCTCTAATTACATTTTATTCCGATGCGGTACAATATAATGTGTGTATATGTGTGTGTGTGTGTGTGTGTGTGTGTGTGTGTGTGTGTGTGTGAGCGCGCTCGTATGAGTATATACAAACGAGACTGCAGGATACGAACACGTTGACCGGAAATGACATTATAATAATTCGTCGTCGGCGGCGGCGGCGGCGCGGAGTCGCTGAAAAGTTGTTGCATTGTGTCGTCCGGAAGTTTCGATGTAATTGCTTTAAGCTAGACCTCGCACGGGACGCGTACCCATATATACGAGCGTTTATATATGTGTGTAGTATAATACGTGCTGCGCTGCCAATCCCCGATCTTAGACTTCCACCCCACCTCCAACTCGGTTACTGGTATTAGAACGCGGTCGAGAATACCAGCAGCAGCACGCCCTGCCCGTCCGCATGTAGTCGACTTTATATATATATACATACCATGTAATAATAGAATAATTGCGTTATAAACAATTACGAAGACGTCGACTTAGACGTGGTGCTGGTGGTGCGTGCTGTAGCCGTCGGTCTGTCGCGAATGTGATTTTATGGTATAAACGGATATCCGCGGAGTGAGAAGGCAAACGACCGAAGGGGATCGGGCGACTTTTCGATGCTGTACACGGCGATGCAGCTGCGGTGCACAGTAATAATATGATGACAAAAACACTGAATTTAATTTTAGAAACGGCGGCCAATCAAAATAATAACAGTATACGAACCATATCGTCACACACGTCAGGCCGTCCGTATTTTTATATTTCTTTACCAGCGATATCAGACGAGCGAAAACCGTTTTTGGTTTTTCGTGTAACGATAAGATGACAGAAGAATAATATATTTTTATCGCGGCGAATCGTGATTGAGTTCAATAACATTGCACATGACGCGTGATTGAAACACATTGCAAATAATTGAAATTTGACTATAAGAATTTGAAAAATCAATATGTATATGTATATATATGTATATTATGTAATGTACTGTGTTATTATTAATAACCCTTAAAATAATATAATTTAAATGGTTATTATGATTGTAGTCATTGAAAGGCCTAACTGCTGTTAGTCTGTATGCAATGAGCCTAAAAAACAGCAGGCTGTTTGGAAAAATAATAAGTAATTCGCAAACGGACTTCCCCATTGCAAAGACCCTAGTCTATTTGCAAAAAAACTAATTTCCCATACGGCCTACGACATATATATTTTTTTTTTTTTGAGAACTGTCTAGTTTTATTTATTTACACTCAGCCTCTGACCGGTTGATTTAAAAAAAACATTGATTTGCAAATTCTAGAAATTAATTTGCGAAATGTTGGAAAATTTTTGAATCGATCAGATTAACTTCACGCGGAAATGCTGGAAACGCCACTATACTGAATAATGGATTACGTAATTTGTTTCATAGAATATATAATATTATTAGAGCAAATAATGTGTAAACAAATACGATGATGGACGACGATGGAGGACGAGATGTAAGCGTATGCATCAAATTATAATACAATACATATGACGACGTAATAATGACATTATGTACGACTGAATATACATTTTAGAATGTTTCCAAGCACAACGATTCGAAATTGTATCCTCATTATTATATACTATATAGATCACCTATAACGACATTGGTTATAATGACATATTGGTAGGGACGATTTGACATCGAACAACGAAAAATTGGCTTACATTAATATAGTATATAAATGGGTACGATTGAGACGATATTGTAATAATGACATACATTTAAAGAATAATTGATACAAAGTCCAATATTTCATCGGTATACCGACTTATTCATGTGTCGATAAAAGTGAATCGTCATTTCGATAAAGAGAACTCGTTAGTATGTGTCGAAAACTCATATGAATTTCAATTCAGAAGTAAACATTTCTAATTTTGAATAATCAGAATAATCACTGAAATAGACAATGCGTTAGTAACTTAAGGAGGTTTATGTAATAATGAGTTGTCGATGCCGCTAATAATAAAAATATTAGCATCAAAAAATAACTAACATAATTGCATATAATTGTATTGTAAATGTCAATGAACATACATTTATAAATAAGAAAAATTTAAAACATGTACTTAAATGATAAGCTGAACCATAGTAAAATATATTACATTTATAAATTGAATTCAAAATTAATACATTAATAATTTAGTAAATAAAAATAACTAAACATTTTTTAACGTTTGTTTTTTATCATTTTTCGTTTTAATGACTTATTTTAAACGGTCCCTTGATGGTCGTTATTGGTGATGTATATTATAGTGAATATAGAGTAAAAGCTCTAATATATATAAGTAGGTATAGAAATACACCCAAACGGTAATAAAATACGTATTTACAAAAGTCTTACAAATATCCGTGCTCCACATAGCGTACTGGGCGTAATAGTTCACCGAAAGACTTTGTTCTCGTCGGCTAATCAGTATTCGTGCGGGCGGCACCGCAGACAGTAAAAGAGGGTGATGAAATGTAAATTTTTAAGCTCTGCCGACGACGGCGCGATTAACACGAGTTTCTATAATACGGTCGTCGGTATAACGCTTAACGTGTGCTCTCCGACAATGATGATAGCATTATAATAAAGATAATAATATAATATGGTAAACAGGTCGCTGGGCTTTCTCGAGTGAGAGAGAGTGAGATAATGGATGCGTTTCTTCTCTAGACGTTATTTCCTTCGTTTCTGCCGTTTTCGGTAATCGGTCCAGCCGTTTTTTCGTCACGCGCTGCTACCCATTTTCCACTGATGGTCGACAGACTACGGTATGGTTCGACGACACAACAGCCTGACCAGCCGCGTAGCATCCATTTCGTGGCAGGGATGAAAAGTGCTCGGACGCCACCACCGAAATCGTCGGATATCATTTATAATAAGGTTTGTACGTGATCGACGTCGTCGACGACCACTTTGCACGTACGATCGGTTAAATCGTGCTGCTGCTGCTGCTGGTGGTGTGTCCCAATCTGACGACTTTTTCGCTAGTGTACATATTTCCCATGGTTCTATAGTTCGGCCGACTCACAAGGCCCGATCTACATCGATAAATATTTATATCCGTCTCGAGGCACCCGTCGCCGTAACTGTTATTATCGTGGTTGTCGTTATTACGATATGTGTGTGTGTGTGGTGTGTGTGTGTGTGTGTGTGTGTGTTTATATGTGTACACGTTTATAATACATACAAAGCGCAGTTCACTGCGAATAATTTATTGAATAAACGCGCGAGAAATAAATCAGTCGGGAACGCCGGTCGAATACGCAACCACCGTCGGGCAGGAGAATCGATGGGAAATGCGACGCGAGAGGCAAGAGAAAAAAAGTTTACGAGCATTTATATAGATCCACTGTCTATATTATTATTATATGGGTTTATTGCGAGAACACGTGTCTCGTCCGATGCGGAGTATTAGAGTATATAAGTATTTAATATGGGGTGAATCTTTTAAAAGTAACCACTCATTATCTCGATATTTATTAATGGTTTTAAACATTCTATTTTCGTTATTTTTAAGTCAAAGCAAAATCATATTTTTTCGCGATTGAAAATGTCGTGCTGTTTACGGAACGTTTTCTTGTCATTTAATACATAAATACTACGTGGCTTTAAATTACATGACTCTACTAAACGAGAGCCAAAAGAATCAAAATCAATTTCACCGATATTCTATTTTTATATTATGTGCGCGAGTGAAGGCGAACGTGTCTTTTACCAAATACAACTGATGAATTATAAATGTATTTGTTTCTTATATATCTGTACTTAACCGGCCATTTTGGTACTATAATGCACACTACCTCATGTCACAGGATACCCCAATTTGGGTTTTTTCGAGAGTCTGCATGTGTGTAAACGAGACTGGAATTCGTTAAGAAACTAAATGTAAACTGTACCTATATAACTATACAATATATAATATATATGTATATATAAATCCGGATCAATAACACCTCTCTGGCCTCTGACGAACCACGCACGAGTCTCTGTGGGTTCGAGATGATAATATTGAATTATATCATTATTGTTGAAAAGACGGTTTCCGAAATAATCATTTTTGTCGTTCTTGATCAAAGCTTGTGCATATTGTCATAAACTCATGACGTGGAGTAATAGTATACAGTCGTTCCCTCGTGGAATGGAGGGCCGGGACAAATACATTATTTATTAATCATTTAAGTTTGCGTCTGAAAGTGACGAATTAAAAATAAAATTGTGCACTTTTCAATGAAATAACAAAATATAAAACACATCAAAGAGTTGTTTGTTCACATTTCCAATTGAATTTATGTAAACGAAAAACAGTTTTGGTAGGTAAATACGAAATGATGATAACACCTCATTCAAAATTTGGATACAAAATAAAAGAAATCACGGTGTATCGTATATATAATAATATAAAATAATTTTCAATCGAATAAAGTTCTATTTAAAAACACAAACAAACGGTTATAAAACGTAAATAAACTCCGACGATATTACATAACACGATAATATACTATACTTTTATTAATATTATGGTTACAAAGTTGGAAAATCGCAGACGCGACAATAATAACTCTCGATATATACTGCTATATATAGATTTTGTAATTTATTATTATTATTGCGAATCCATAAAAAAAATGATGAAGTACCTATAATAGTATAATATTGTGTATAATAATATATGATGGTACCACGGCACTGGAGTCATGTAATAATATATTATATTTTTTAAGCGATCATCGAAAATAACAAATGGGCAAAAAGCTAGCATTTCTCACACCTTCTCCAAGCTCACTGCAGTGGCCCTTAATTCGTTTTTAGGGGTATTTCATTAAATTGTTTAATACACTTTTTAACTTCTTAAACTTAAAACTTAGCAAGCTTCAGGCGTTTCAGTTCATTTGATTTCGTCAAATTGGCTCCGCTCCGTAGTATACCTATATAACAAATTATATTCTTCACAAATACCAGAAAATTCAAACACTTAATCACCTGTCAATGTCAACAAGTCACTACCTTTCACTTCACCGAAGTGTTCAAAATCACCAAAATTCACTTATTAAACTTTTTTTCACTCACACCATCTTCCAAAATCCTAACAGACGGTTAAAAATATGCTAATCTATGGGCATACTCTAGACAGTCTCTACTCTCTAGGCTTGCTAAATTAACTTGTCGAGTGGTACAACTGGATGGCTTGTCCATCTTTCAAACTACTATATCGTAAATTCTTTATCACCGAATTACTATTATTATCGATTTGTCCAATATAAACTTATTTGGATTTAAACATGCTCAGTGAACAAAAAAACTTTGAAAATGTAATCATTACATCAATATCTCTGCGTAGTACCTACTTATACAGTCAATAAATGCAGCTAAAAATTCATGTATGTGTATTTACTTATAATGTACGTGTTTATTAGTTAAATATTATACTATCGTATCAGAGGCCAATGTGGCGGCATTATAATACTCCTTAGTTTGCGTTTTCCTGATTTATTATGACGTGTGCTTCGAGTATAACCTAATCGGTAATTTTATCGTAATTGATTCGACGTTAGTGAAACGATCGCAAGTCCAGAAGAGACAAACAAATAACGGTATATTTAAACCTCAATAGAATGATGCTTAACGGTAAGCAGTATAATATCGGAGACGACAGTGAATTTCAATAGTATTAAGAGTATTATTGGTATAAAGTCATCCGAAGTAAAATATCGTCTTAACTGGGAATATTTCTATAATTACAAGTTATATGATTGCCTGTTTTCATGTATTTATGCATAATATATGCGATTAAGTAATTTATTTAAAAAGAAAACGATTTTACTACGACAATAACGAATACAATCGAATGAGGACGTTATATTCTCTATATACTTGTAAATGATTGTAGAATCTATAGCTTATACGTAACAAAAAAATAACTGTCTGCGTTTTTCTTATGAATTATGCCTCTAATAAATACGAATCAAATATTATTAAATACATATGGTGATATTTTATATTTTCATTTTAATAAGAATATCGTCAATGTATGAATAATATTTTGATATAAGTCTTTTTCAAGATTAACACATACAGTTGACATTTTTAGTCATATTATATTGCAAAAGAAAAATTGTTCTTTATGAGTATATAAGTATAAGTAAAAAAAACATTAAAAAATCCAATTTTTGTATGATATTTTAAGCATTAATAGTAATGGGTTTTCGTCTAACTAAATATATGTATCTATAAACACATTATATAATATATGCACGTGCATGAAATTCGAAAATAATGATAATATTATTAAAGAAAAAAAAAACTATAGCAGCAATTGAGGAGTACGTTTAGTGAGTTTTATCACGCAAAACTAAAATTATAAAACCAATAGAAACTATAGGAAACATAATATGCGGTAAACAATGTATGTATACTAAGTTCTAAAGTAATTTTCTTGGAACGACCTTCAGATAGAAAATAATTTAGTTTTCCCATATAACACTAATTTTACTATCGAAAAAAACTTAAAATTAACTCAAATATCATTTATACAATTTTTGTATCCAACAATTAATTTAAAGTCAAACAGCAGAAACCACGCTGGTGAAAACTCAATAAAAGCTCATTATTTCATTCAAACAATTTCTACATGTTCATAAGACGAGGATCCATTTTATATTATAGTATACCAAACCATGTTCAGTAGTGCAAATTTTTTACACGCATAAATGCATTATATTATGATAATATTTATAGTCATCGCAGACAAATTTCGTTTCGTAATACATTAGCAGGGCTGTGATTTTGCGGGAAGTTTTCAGAAGATTTAAGTACAGAAAATCTCGCAGACGACTGCTGGCCCGATTAATTATATATATTATACACATTACACACACACACACACACACACACACACGTCACACACACGCACACACACACATATATATATATCACAATAAAATGCATCGCACACACATCCTTTCGAAGCGCGTCAGACCGTAAAACAATAGCGTACCTACCTCTCTTGTGTATATACATATATTGCTTATACTTACGACAAACAGTCGGCGCTGTGAGAAATGAGTATACAAAGAAATAGTACGTACATAGCGAATATGTTTAGCACGTGGCCACCGTTTTGCAAGCTGCACGGACGATCGGGAGCTTTTATTGCACTCTGTACGATACATACTACACCATCGTATGTATAAAAGTTTGTGTGTGTGTTTTTATGGAGGTGAGACATAGTAGTTAACAATAAATCAGGCGCATGCGCAACTATACGAGTTTTTAAGATTTTTTGATTGATGTGCATGCCTTTGGTCTAAAAGTAAAAAAAATCGAATATTACATGAATATCTTATGAAACGAACTTCGAAAATTAATATTCGCCGTTGTACCCAAAACGTTCGAAAAATATGGAAACAAATTATGATGTAAGAAGTAAGACATATATATTATACTAACATAATAAGTAAATTTAAAGATAAATAAGGTGAGGATGGGTTTACAAAAGTATAATATCATACATTTAGACTATAATCTATGTTTTTTGTATAAAGATCTCCATTTTTATCACTTTTAAAAATGTCTTAAAAAATAATCAAAATGTGAGACTTTTGAGAAATCCATTAATAGAAGCTTCACACAATTATATTTATGGGTAGACACCTGGTATATGTATTACCATATTGAAAAATATTATATTCACAGACGCCAGAAGATGACACAAGAAAATATTGGAACTGAATAGCAAAAATAAACCATCTCATATTACAGTGATTAGTATGGAGAGGTTTATCTACTTTTATCCAGGTATCGTGTCATTATAAGATAAAATATAGATTACTGGAATTCCAAGGTTTATATTAATATACATTTTTTAAATTATTTGTGAAAACCAAATTCAAAAATGAAATACATCGTATAATAGATAATTTATATTAGGCATTTTAATTATTTTTCTTATTGTTTAAGCATCAACTACAAGATTATTAGATTTAGTGATTAAACATTTGCGAACTTAGATTATTTAGACATACGAAGTGATTATTACATTAGATTCACATTGCATGAATTAAGTTGCATTGTTATTTAATGCATACTAGGTATTTATTTTGTACATAGCTTTTGAAAATTTTTAAATTATAACCAATATATGATGTTTATTTGTCTATAATAAAATTATAAGATATTTAAAATGTTGTAGTTTTATGTCTAGCGGTTATTTTAGTACAAACTTTCCCAATCTCAAAAGAAAATGTATATTAGGTGAATATACAAAAATGTTGTTTCGAGATAATATTTTATTTCCTAATTCAACAAATGCAAGTTTTTATATCGTTCTATTCAAGCAAGGACTCAATATTTTATATTTCCAACTTCTTTAGTTTTCAATAATTATGTGGATTATCACACCGGACAAGTATCGCCTACAATGGCAGTAATAATATAATATATCTTTATAAAGCCAATCGCGTGTATCATGTTAAACGCATTCCTAAAGTGAAAACACTGTCATAGTAAATGTACCATATATAATATATTATTATTGCAGTATTCAATATTATAATATATTATTACTATGGTTGTCACTGTGGCCAATAAAAGCACAGCTCGATACATAGTAAGCCGGTTGGTAACAATATCGTTTTTTTTTTGGTAACCAATTTAATAATGCGTTAGATTTATGGGATCTCTCATCAAACGGGGTCCTGTGTAATAAATGTACCTACTGTGTGATCACGTTGTAAGCATCAAATATTTCGGGCAGATGAACTTAAATTTGCAATATTTTACCACGCATACTCAGAACATAACAGTACCTACCTATATTAAATTTTATTACACTTTTTCTGCAGTTTCACAACAATGAAAAAATATTTTTGAAGTATACCTGTTATGATTTCAAATTATCAAAGTTACAATTTCAGCAATTAGTATTTTTCACATTTTTTATTTTTGTTCTAGAAATACTTGAAATAAAAAATATTGGTTATCAAAGTTGTTTAAAAAAAAAAATAATGTAGTACAAATACAAACTCAAAAAGCGTAGATCAAATTAAAAATGTTTGCATGCATAGAAAAAAATTTTACCTTCACACATTTTTCAAAAATAAGTTCTAATAAGTATTGAATAATAATTTGATACATAAATTCTAAATATTAAGTTCTTTAAGTAGGTAATGAAAAAAAATTCGAATCAATCCAAAGTCATCTAGCCCGAACACTAAGTGTTATGTGAAATCGAGAAACCTCACTGTATATACAATTAAATGTATGAAAATACAATATTGTGACCATAATAATGATTATTAAGTAAATCAAAATGTAAGAGAGGAAATCGTGTATCATATAAATGTGGTGTGCTAAGATCTTACAAAATATTTTCATAAATTACAAACACATATATTTAAACAAACGGGTACGAGTGCGACCGAATGCGTTTTAATGAATATGCTTCCAAATCTAGTTATGATTAAAAATATTAAATTATGATTACAATTGCAGTTTTTTCTGTTACATTGTATTCTTTGTTTAAACCCACATGTATAGCTCATTAAAGCAATAATTGTTACGAACTCAAAACATTCATTAAAACTTTTCCAAAGAATTATCGGGGACTTTTGATCTTCATCAAAATGTACCAGTATAGAAACTCATTGGAAAGAATGAAAAAAAAAGATAAAATAACTTAAATTTATTGTATTTCATGACATTTTAAGTTTTAAAACTTTGTTTATTTTCCAAATGCTATTTTAATAAATACAACACTGATGTTTAAAAATGCAGTAGACATTGTTGTATAGCTAAATATTGTCTTTAAAAATATTATAGATAATTACTGTAGAATTAATACTGTAAAACGTAATAAGTTTCTATAAAAAAATAATTTAAAAACCCCTATCATACTAGCATAGGCTGCAATAGACAGCACTAGCAGAACAAACAAACATTTTTAATTTTCCTCTGTAATTGAACCACGCATAATGAAATCGTATATTTTATCGAAAGTTATCAGAGATATAAAAACGACATTTTTATTCAGTTAATTACATTCTTTATGAAGAGATGTTTTCCAGGAGTAAATTTGCGTAGGATAAAAATCACTGAAAACGTGGAGTTATAAGGTATGGATCAAGGCGTAAAATGTTGATATACAATAAGACAGACACCTATATCATACATGGGTATACTAGAGGAGAGGTGTATTGTCGATCTATTATAGAAATGTCATCAAGTGAATATTGGAAACAAAAAAACCAACAGCGCCGTTGTGCCTAGAAGTACACAGTACTTCAGATTGCTCCGATCGAACCTTGAAAATGATCTCATATCATCAGTGACCGGCGAACAATACATACTTTGTGATTTTTGAGAGTACTTACAGTATTTGTATCTCCCTCAACTTTAAAATCACAATAAAAAATTACCAATATGCACTTACACCACGAGAATAAATTGTCATCTACCAAAATACTTATTTGTACATTACTATTATTATGATTATATTATTATTATAGAATGTATTCTCGAGATTTGTCGTTATTATTGTAATAGTTTTGAGTAAAAATTAAAAGGGATGGATAGGTACCAATAACGTTACTATGTTTTTTCGCTCGAAATGTTCAAATCGCAAAATAAGTTTTCAAGTCCACCCGCCGACATGAGATAATTCTCCAAGTTTTTACTAACAGACCACTAACACCCTGTACGGTGCATGTATGCACACGGGTATAATACCTAATACATGTATACACTTTGTTGGGTATTTGAAAATCCTCATATACACCTATTTCGCTGTGTACATACTACATATATACCCCATACGCGAATATTCAAGCCACTGAGGGATTTTTTTTATATATTACACGTTTGTCGGACCCGAAATACGTTGGCGAGAGCCACGCGGATTTCGTCGAAAGTTTTCTTATAATAATCGCAGAAGAGGTCAGGCGCGTTCAAGCACTATAAATTGAAAAGTCTTCGCAAAGTTCACGAAGGTTTTTTCCGCTCGAGATTGAAAGAAAAACACGAGATCCCGAAAGCCCACACACGCCCACCGCGGGGGTTTAAGGTTTACGTGATGGTACAAACCAACACACGTCACACTTACACACACGTTTACGCTTACACTTAGTGAGGGAAATACAAAACAATAATACTCACGTTGTCCGTCTCGGCAGCCGCGTCAGAGTGTACGCCGGACGACGATGCGGAAGACGAGTGCCGTCCCAGCCCGCCGTTGAGAGTGGCACAACCGTCGTGCACGCTTGTCTGAGGTCGACTCTGAGAACAAAATGGTAAAAGAAAAAAAAAATTAGTAAAAATGTCGTCGAAACCGTAGAGCTGTAGACTGCAGGTGGTGGTGGTGGTGTCAAAACAAATTATACTATAGTGATAAGCGACAGGGGGGGGGGGGAAATTTCATAAAACGTGGTTATAGGTAAGTTAGTCACATCATCAATATTCACGATACCGGCAATTCTTAATACCCGAGCTTGAAAATTACAAATAATTATTAAGAAGACCATCAAATGTTTTTTTCTCCGTCTTACAGGTCGGTAACATAGAATCATGTACGTTCTTCTGTTTTTTTTTTTTAATTTCAATATGTTAAGTGTGCCTATTATTAAACATAAACGATATTTTATGTTGTAGCATGGAGTGTTTTTTTGATATTTTAATTTTAATACAACTCATAGGTATTGTGTAAAGTAATACAATTTAAAAATAACCATTACTCGCTTCAAAATTAAAGTATTGAATGGATAAATCCTATAAGTTCGAATAAGCCATAGTAATGTGGCAATTACTTTTATCTCTAATACTGTGTACATTAATTACTTTGACCTAATAGGTGTAAAACTGAATAAAACCCGTCCAATGGCACCCAAAAATCGTTACGCTTTAAAAATACAGTGATAGTTACGTAAACTGTATTATATTGTAAAAAATATAGTTTATGGACCATTGTTATTTTTAAATCGTAACGGTGGCCGAATGCCAAGATTAACTTAACGGGTTATAAGAATATTGTCCACTATAAACTTTTATTGATACTTAAATTCAAGAGAGAGTTATGAGCATTTTAAAAATTTAATATTTCAACTGAATACACATTTTCTGCTGCGCGTGTATGGTCAGAAAGTGATTAAACAAATATCGTGCGCAAAATTCCTCTCCAAAGATATTAGCACGGAAATGAATTGGATATTTAAAAAAATAATAATCCATCCATTCATCCATCACCATAATATTAAACTATTATGATTTCGTAATTATTTAATTCCAAACAAATAGCTTTTAATTATTACTTATAAGTCATAACATCATGGTTGTAAAGGAATATTTTCTGACGTGAAACGTGACATTTTCGATTTTCAAAACTAGTGGGTAGTATATACCAACTGCGGGGATTTATATACAATTATTATTTGAAACCGCTGTTGATCGTATTCCCACAACACCCACGCTTTAACTGACAATAAAATAAAGGTTACTTTTACGTTGACTTGTGTACAACCTATCGGCTAATTACGCAATGTTTGGTGGACTAGGGGTTGAGGGAGAGAGTGGAGCACATTTTAGCTCGTTTCGCGGTTTTCGTCGCTGGTCCGCATAATATACATTATAATATTATATTATTATACCGCACGATAACGTGGCGGTTAAGATTAAATCGCGTTCAATTATTACGGCACTCGCGAACGCGCGCGTCGACTTGCAGGAATTGTTTTTACCAATTATAAATGCCGACAGGCAATGGTGGCGAGACGACGAGGAGGAGGGGTATTTTAATCCAGGATTTATAAACACGCCCTTTCCGGGAACGCCAATGTCGTGCCTATATTCATAATATACAGGATGATACACCAAGCACACTCTCACTCCTTTTATCCTATAAACTTGCATTTTTTTTTTTTTGGAATATTCAAAAGTAAAGTATAGCATGGTTTTAAAATATGTACCGAGAATTTTTTTTTACTATTTAAGAAAGCAGTGTATTGTGGTGGTACAAACAACTTTTTTCAAACCGTTCGTATGTATTTAAATCGAAACATACGCAATATTTGGTCTGTCTAGTACTTGTTATACTCTTGCAATGTTCACGAACTTATTATACAACTCTGCTAATACCAATAATGTAAATATAATTTTTAAATAATTATAACTGCTATATTATGTTTAAAATCTATTATATCTTGGACTAGCATCTATTATTAGTGAAAAATAATGATTTAAAGCCTTAGAAAATAATCATATGTATTTTGGTTTAGATGCATTAAACCTCAAGAACATAATCTGGTTAACGAGTGGCGTTAAAAAAGGGTGGTTCTAATTTTAAAAAAAAAGTATTCAAAAATATTATATTCTTTCTGCGTATAGTTAAATATTCCAAAATCTGAGATTGAATAACTTGAGCAAAAATTGGGATATTAGCAAAATACATGGAGATTCACCCTGTATAGGGTACGGTATAAACCAAAATACGCACACACACATACACACACACACACACGTATATTTGTCTATACAGGTGAAACTCAGTGTTGATGGGGTATATATACACGCATGTTTAAACGGAGTTACATTAATTAAAACTAAACAATTCAAACAGTCACACCCACACTTACGCACGCACACGATGTACCTGGCGGTAGTGCTCGTATACTAGGTAACGCACTGAAAAGTCTAACGATTAATGAACGGCATTTCGCAGGGTTCGCTCGCCACCGCCTCCACCCACTCGCACCCTCCAACCCACATCACGTCTGTTGAACGCAATGGCTTTCTTTGCGATGTCTCGTTGAACGTCGGCATATACCATCAAACCTCAGCAGAAATGTAATTCTCTTTGATATCATACGACTCCACATCTCCTAAACTATTATATAGTAGATACAGTTCACACGGTTTCCGACCACGGAGGTTAAAAATCGTTTTCGTGAAAAATCAGGGCCTTAATCATTTTGTATTAAAAAATAGTGTGCGCCCGGACTCCCTATTATATGACATTATGACAATCGTATGCGATCGTCAAGTTGACTTTGTACGCCCTCGGGCAAAGCGGAAGTAAAAATCGATGATAGTATGATGCCTAGTGCATGTGTATTACTAACTATTTTTAATTATTTTTTCAGTATAGGTTTTTACTGAGGTGGGAGATTATTTTAGCCCTTGCAGTGGTAGAAGCGCTGACCTAATAATTTTCTACAATGTCCGTTGCAGGTTAAGAGGAGGAGTAGGAAATACCCGGTACCTATATATAGGTATCGGGTAATTTTCACGATTGTACAATATATGACGGTTCTTTATATCTTTCAGTAGAGTTACAAGTACGCATATGCACGTGGTATTTTATAGGTGTAAACATATTAAAAACAAAAATAACGCGTTGGATAACACACTATTATCCCGACAATAGTGGGTGAGGCTTTCGGCAAACCCTAAGACTTGCCTTAAAAGTTACATAATTTAAAACCTAACCATATTATAAATATATCGTACACATTTTACGAGTATTGTGCTGTATATTATATAAATATGGTCCGCATCATAATTGGATGTTAAGATTAACAATTTTAAATTCAAAGTCAAAACGATAACCTACTACCTGCTACCTACTACACAAGAATAAACAATATTTCATAGCCGTAGTAAAATAATTAACACCAACAATTCATGACCTGATGTTAATATTATACAATTTAATAAATCAACATATCAAAAAAAAAAAAAACACAATGTTATATCTGACGGTTAAAATGTTTTTAACGCGAATGTTCGATGCTCATTGTTTGATAAATTATGTAAAACCATCGAAACGTTTTTATTGTTTTAAACGCCTGTCAAAATTATATAATAAATAGATTTCCGACGAATTTTCTATGTTTATAAAAAACAACAACAATACAATACTCGTGACAGGGCGTGCATGCGTTACATGCATCATCGATTCAACAGTGAGTTGGAGGTGTACAGACAAATAATATTATAAAATAAAACGCGTTGCTATTATTGTATTTTATCGAACCAACTGAGAGAACCGACGATACAATTATACTAATATATAGTTCATAACTTTTTTGCGCGTACATAATTCAACGTTCTGTCTAAATGGAATCGAAGTCTGAACGCTGTCCCACGGTGCGGTTTTCCGCATGTACTTCGTATAACGACCTTCTGACGGCGAACATAAAATGATAATAATATATTATATGGTATTCTTTCTTTATCGTTTTACTCTTAGATACTCGCCGTAGAGTATTTCGTCCGAGCGTTATTACACGGAGTGATTCGCCAACCATGTTCAGTGATCATCAACATTTTTTCTTCTAATAATAAAGTTATTCAAATTCTAAATCTTGGAAATCGTCTCGTATACTTGGAACATAATTTCAAATCCTTAAAATATTTGTACCATTTAAGAAGAGTCCCGTGGTGGTACGAGTTCATTTTTTCCAAACCATTTTTTTATAGAAAATCGTTACGCAAATGATTATTTTTTAAATATATACATGCATCTAAATCGAAATTTGAACAATTAATTGTTGAGTTATTGTAGCGAATTAGAATTATTGTATTAATAATATGAGCTAAGCAAAAAAAGAAGCAAAGAGTTTTATGTCTCACTGACGAATTATTTATTTTAAACACAAAAAAAAATGACACTGCGTGTCACTATGATGGGGGTACGATAGTAAAAGTGCGCACGGCGGGGAGATGAAATCTACCGAACGGTATGACAGTAGGTGCAATGCCGGATAAACTGACTATTGCACTATTGACTGATATAAATACGGTCCGATAAATTTTTGGTGTGGAGGCTTCTACCTTAAATGCGCAAGTCTGCCCGGGTGGGTCTTGCTACAGATCAGGTAAAAGAATGATAGCTGATCGACGGTCGTGCGGCCTTTTATACGCGGCTTATCGACGATTATTTCAACCGGTCTCGTGTTCTGTGACAGAAACCCGAAACCGCAAAAGTGCAATCGCCGATAAACGTATAAATAATAATTATATAATTAAGAAAAGAACTAGATAATAATAATTATAATAACAATATGATATAGTAATGTAAGGTGGGTGGGAGGGCAGTGGTGTGCGTTATCTTTGCGACTGTGATGTGAACAGTTACAGAACTTTAAATAGATACTAAGGATAATTAGATAAGTAATGAATAATAATAGGGTTTTGAAAATATGCGCACCATAATGTGTACAATTCACTAAAATATTTAAATGCATTATAAAAATTGTCTGAGTATTGTCTTACTAATAAGTCATTGGTAGATTAAATATTATATACAGTATGATTTATATTTTACATCATATGTAAAACCACGTATGGTCATAACACTGAAAGTCAGACACAGTTCCAATATCGATATAGCTGCATCAACATTTTTACAAAGATCATTTTATTCATAATTTGCAGTAGCCAAATTGGGTTCTCGGAGAAAAAATAAAGTTTGTGCTACTTACACAAGGACACTCGTTCGGTGGTAAAAAATTAAAACTATTTTAAAATATGGTCTTTTCTCAGTATTTTCAAAAGTTAAGAAACTAAACATTAAAATAAAAAACTAATTGTTTGAGTATAAAAAAGGGTTACCGCGTTCATTGGTGAATCACTCTGTATACACAATGCACCTACACTGTGCACGGATATTTTTGTCGTGTTCGATCTGATGACGATGCATTTTCGAAAAAAAATTTAATAGATATAAGTACATTATAATACTATTATAATATAATATGTATCGTACGTACAATGACATATAACTTTTTGAAATTTATGATCGCAATAAAGTATTGCTAACACAAACACGATCGTCAAATCTTTGGAGTATAAAATATTTTAGTAGCAACAGCAAGCTAAACCAAATTGAATGATCGCTACAGTCAACGTACAACTTGGCTTATGGCGTATTATTGTCGTATGTACGATATTATTTTAATTGTGGACTGTCGTTAGCCGTTTGGGTCGTCTGCAGATTATTTCTGGTTTGTCTGAAGGCTATTTCACATTATCGTATCCCCAGTGCACGCCGCCACCGTATTGAAACCCGAATACGACGAATTTGACGATATTTTTGTTTTCAAAAGCATTTTAGGGATGTGACCGGCGGCGGCGGCATAACGGTGAAAGTTTAATACCGAGAGAAAATCGCAGAGGAACGTTATGCGAAGATAATCAAAACCCGGTGGGCCGCGTAATGATGCCAAATATATAATTTAATCTAGATGGGTCCGCACTAATGTCGGACGGACGAAAACGAAGATAAACAATTGTTTTCGGAAAATTATTGAGAAATAAGTTATACTTGTTTTATCATTAAAATTGCTAAAGTAACCTAACCTATTCTTTCTAAAAAGGCAGCGCTTATATTTTAATTTCATGTTTGAAACAGAAAATGGTTTTTCCTATAATTTGCATGCATAAAAATAAATTTTCGAACGAAGTCAATAATATTTCATAACCTTTAAGTTTAGATGAGCGGAATAATGGACCGTCATTTTACTTGATGCCACTCCGATTCGCTCTTTTGAACATTAAATTCAATACCTTTAAGTTACAACATTTACAAATAATTATTACTCACGTTAATTATAACTTCGATTTGTACGTATAGGTATTGCCTTACTGAAATAGTCAGAATAATGCATAAACTATCCTATTGTATAGTCGAACGAAAGACCGACTTCTTGTTCTACATGTTGCTATGGTTCCCATCATACGGCCGTAATATTTTATACACAACAGGTACAACTACTGATACTTAGGCTTATTTGCGATAGCGCCTGTTGCAGTGGTACACTGTGTGCAGTAATTGTTTTGGTTCGGAGGGGAAACGAAATCGTTAGCGGTATCATGTACAATTATTATTTTTATTGTTATAAATATGAATAAAAATCAAAACGGAAATTCCTAACATTACGTAAAAATTGTAGACAGTTAGTATTGCAATACAAAAGTAAATACTAAATACTCGACAGTAAATTATTACGAATTACACATCATCGTGTGGCGGGTAATGGTTTCGCAGGGGTAAAGTATAATCGTTACTAAGAGACAGAATTCGTATGGGTAAAGGTAAGTACCTAAACTTTAACGCGGTTAATAACAAAAAAGGTATTTATTTGCGTCGTTATTGCGCTTAGTTTTCTTCTTATTGCTTTATTCTGCAAACGTCACCGAGATGACTTTGCCGCCGTAGTTGAGGTACTGGTACGCCAAGCCCTTTTTGTTTTCCGCCTTTCCGAACGTTTGATTTCGCAGAAACAATAAGAACCGAGATTACCTTATACCAGCAGACCCCACACGCTTTGCACAAACCACACACACACACACAAATATTCAAATATTTAGGGCAGGTACGAGCAGTATGACAATAAATAATAATAAAACAATTTACGAGGAGACCGTAAAGTATTTCCGTATATAAATATAATATATAAATGTATAATATCGTTGCGAGAGGCGTACTCAAAAACTCGATCTTCTTTGAATGCACAGTCAAATGCTCAACGCAAAAGACATTTATATTAATATATAATATTTAGCTTTTTAGCTTTTGTTTTTCTCCGAACTCACGGAGACGATGATGGTGTTATTATTATGTGATATTGTTCCGCACCGTCTCCGACGATTATTATATTGTTATCGATTTTTTATACGACGAAAAAACAAACTAAAAACAGTTTTATTCATTTTTTTTTTTGTGTGTTTAATTTTCAAACTCTAAAAATCGTAATAATAATATGCACGGCTACAAAAATTATAGATAAAAAATGATTATTTAAAAGCGCGTTACAGCTGCGGTTATACAGTTATCGTGCTTTACCGGGACCCGTTCGGGTCTACAACCACAACGTATTTTTTCCTTAAGACACAACTACACAAGACGCAGTCCATAATAATATGCATAATATTATAGTATTATACGCACCACGCACGTCCCATTATATATTATGTACACGGCGGAGTGCTCGTCCATATTATTATTTGTACGTCGCAAAGCCCTCGCGTCACAATATAATGTATGGAAAGGACCAAGTCACGGCACGATAATCATAATAATAATAATAATAATAATAATAATATGTAAACACTATACATGTTATCCGCGACGCGAAATCCCGACCATAAAATATACCATATACGTGTACGTATACGCGTAGTATTACAAGTAACGTTTTTCCTCCTTCCTGGACGTTGGCGAGTCGTGGGTAGAGGGGTGGAAGGGGATAGAGAAAAAAGATAAATGTGCGACGTCTGCAGTATATTACGCGTATATATTATAATATATAGAGCACGCGGAACGAGTTTAATGCCACGCTGCGGCTGTGTCTCTGACGCGGAGCTATTAAAGAGAATCGGTGTATATAATATATAATATACCCACACTGCACCGCCGCCGTATAATATATAATAATAATAGTAATAATAATAATAATAATAATAATAATAATAGTAATAATGTATACTCGCGCTATCGTCGTCGTGTAATAAAACTTCGAATAAGACTTTCCGTGTTCCGAAAGTCGCTGTGGTACACGACAATACACACACATATGTATATATATTATATTATGATATCTTTGTACAACGCGACGTACATATAACACGGTACGACATAAATTATAAGCGCATATAACGCGAGACATATATTTCGGGCGTCTCGATATATCGACGTATATCGAAACGCCTCTCGTCTACGGGCTACATCGTCGTCGCGGAGATTTATATACTTCCAGCGGCACTCCCGGGCGTAATATATGCATCACGTTCGTACTTACAGAGCGCAGGGTATATATGTGTGAAATGTGTGTAGAACTTCCAAACCAAAAACGATTAATCCCGGTGGTGACGCGGTTTTCGGAGACCTCTGCGTCCGATGTACTAGTGCGGCATACAACCGTTTAATCTATTCTGTGGTATACAATCGTAGTATGCACAAGCGGAAATTCGTTGTAATTACTTGAGGGAGTCTGACCTCATCATCATGCTCATTGTACCTATAAGCACTAGATTCGTTCGGTTTCCCAGCGATTATTAATTCCGATAAGAAAACCTACCGAGCTAAACAATTAATCACACGGATATAGGTACACTATAAAAATACTGCTCGAAAATGTATATGCGTATAATAGTAAAAAATAAACAAGGTGCCTCATATTGAACGTTTTAAAAGGATCATATTTGAAAATGTTAATATAATTTTGAGCACAAAATATTGTTTAAATTTTGTAATCAATTTTACTTTAAAAGTTATCGAAAACACATCTCACAATTTTTACAATTTAGGCAACTTAATTTTTTAAGGGCCAGACTAAGACCCTCGATTAAGAATTTAGGGGGATTTAGTCCGACTTTAGTCAATCACCCCTTTTTCAATGACTGTACAAGATCCATACGAATATACTGTCATCAACATACCTTCGAGAAGTAGGTACGTAACATCGGCGGGGACCAGTTTTATTCAAGTGGCAGACAGGCAACACCCGTGTGTCAGCCACACCGAGTCAAATAAGCCTGCAGCATAGTAACATCACGGCCCTACGCCAATGCCAGAAATCCAACTTACTTCTTAATAATATGTTGAATAGAGTTAACAGTTTGTACATATATATATACGTATAGTATATAATTTAAAACAATGATTTTCAGTGTTGATTGGTCGAAGCCCGACACCCTTGGCCTTTAAGTATACACTGTAAAATCCCGGAGCGCCATACAGTAATAAATAATAATACCTAGAATAAATATTGGTTTTCAGTTTATCTAATTTGACTTTGATATAATAATGAATGGCAATAATTGTCATACAATAAAACTTTAAATAAAACTTTCTGTATGAAGGAAATCGTCGGTAGACGACAATATACAAGTAAATATAATTATAAGGAAGGTGTTTTTGTATAACATTGTACTTACATAGTATAAAACACTGTACGATATAAGCGCATATTATATCAGGCGACATACATTTCGGGCGTCTGGATAATAGTAGTGTCATAATAGTTATACTATAATGTTACGAAAAAATTTTTTTAATATAGACAATTTATTTTTCTTAGTAAAACGATCAATTTATAAGTAAATTATTGTAGCAAGTATATATTTTTTTCAGTATGCTAGAGTGCTATTTTGTTTTACAGTGATTTTCAAGTAGGTATTTTATTATTATTGTTATTATTTTTTTTATTATTCCTATAAAAACAATTCTGAATTTGAATATTGTAAAAATTTCAAAGTATCAATAATGAATCTGTATAGTTTTTATTTAAAATTAATATTATAGAGGAGTAATGAGTATATATAAAGATATGATCAACATTCATCCACCATAGTTATATTACACCGGTTCTTTTGTTCAACCTTTATTAAACGCTTATATAATTTTATTTGTGTTATTAGTTCAAAATTATATTATTTATATTGTTTATATTGTGTTTAAAAAAAAAAATATGTATTTAAAGAATGAATTTAAAAATGATTCAAAGTAGAATAGCTGAAAAAAATTACATCAAAAACAATGATACCATTGCGAGTCTGTTTGAGACCTACCTGATTTCGCAACAATGTTTTATTAATATTTAAACTTTTCACAGTATTTATTGATATTTGATATCATAGGTGAGAGCTATTCTCCCACCATGTCAAACAACAATTATACAACTAATGCAAAATTATAAATAATAATTTCACAGACATATTGTATAATATTATGACTAGGTAGGTATTATATTTCCGTTGATAATTTTGTAAAAAAAAAATGATTAATTTTAGTATGATGTAATATAAATTATTTTTCAGGTAACAATCAGGGCAAAATTCAATATACATATACATAATAATATTATATAGGTAATAGAATTTACTATTGCATAATTTCACACCCTTCAAAGGCTTTTACATAACACTTTCGATACGCAAAACGGCATAACCGTTCATCATTAATATACGACAAACCTACCTATAAATACATTGTTTTATTTGATCATGTCGATGTATTTATTATTATCAAACACCGTGGGTTTTAAATTACATAATATTCTAATATTTCTGGAGCATAGTTATAAACCAAATGGTTACTGCAGTGCCCCCGCAAGTCTATATATACCTAATAAAATATACAGTATACCTATGTCACAACGCTTTGATCATTGTAATTGGAAACTTAGGTAATTACGAAATAGACGACGTTGATTAATAATAACATGTATAGGTATATGCATAAATGACTGAAAATCCACTGCAGTAAGTTTACGTATGTAAATATAACGTAATAGGTACGTGCAAAGGGCCCCGTCATCGGTTGAGAATTCAGACTTCTGTGCATCGAGTTTGTACATTTACGCCTACATGCAGTTTGATATTAAATACCTATCGATCTTAAGCGAATGATTTTAAAACGATTCAACGTTCGATGTATATAGTAGCTGCAGTGCGCTTTGAAGAATTGTTAGAGCATCGAAATTCGGTGAATAGGAATAATTATATTTCCTTTTCCGTCCACAGTATACGCGGCGGCGGGAACGTATATATTATTCGCTTTAAAATAATACGCACGATATTTTAAAACTCGTCGAAAACGTGCGATTGTCAGCAGTCGCCGTTGCCGTCGTCATCGCCGACCGGGAAAACAATAGCAAAACAGCACGACAAGAAGATGGGAGACTGCGAGTTTTCGATATTGTTCGATTTCGTGCCCCTCGGCGAAGGGAATAAGGACAATGACGCTTCCCGAATGTATAATATTATTATACACAACACGATTAGTTAAGTTTATCCCGCCGCGATCGCTACTGCAGCGAGTTTCGACGACTAATTGAATATGAAGCAATCAAAGTAATTATTAAACGGACTGCTTCGTTCGAGTGATTTATATCTCTGGATTTATATTCCGATACATATAATTTGTCTTCTTCTGCGGCTCAAAACGCACTCTGCTATCGAAAAAAAAACGATTGTTTACGTTCATCACAGTCCAACAACAGACAGGCTATCCAATAATTGTAAATAGTTTGTGAGTAGAGAATCGAGTTATATAACAGGTCTTGTATGTAGTAATACAACTATTAAAGTAATAATTTAATGAAGGATTCATAATTAAAATGGAAAATCTTGTGTCATTTCTTCGTATGGAAGTAAAATCTAGAGTGAAAGATACCAGAAGCCTAAAGTATGTTACGAAAAATCTAGAGAATAATAAATAAAGAAGTTCTAAACAAAATATCGACGAGTAAAACACTATATTATGGATAAGTTAGATAAGTTAGATAAATAGACAAAATGAGAGGGCTGGCAGTAGACGTGAATGATTGTTAAGATGTATTATGTAGAAGGGAAGAACCACATAGAAGACCTAGGCTTGAGTATGTAAGACAGATCACGAAGGATCGAAGGTGACAGGTGCGCCTCGTATTTACAACTGAAAAGAAAAGTGGAAGACAGAAACGAATGGAGGAAACCAGAAAACGATTCTGAGGATTGATAACGAGAAAAAAAGTAATAATCAACCTGACTTAGAAATGGTAACTAGATACGACGATATATTATAGAGGTATTGTATATTTGTATTCAATCGACTGGGCTGAAAATAAACACAAAGCCCGCATGTATATCTGTGTAGTTACGTCGACACTACAGTATAATATGTTATTAAAACGTTCCAACAAACCCTACACGGGTTTGTGTTTCACAATAATTTGTCGTGGGTAAAAAATAAAAATGAAAAAGTTTAATGTTATTTTTTCTTTTAAGCTGACCAATAGTAAACCATCCAACTCCATGTCTACAACGACTACAGTCTACAGTTATGTATTTTACAATGGTAGTTGGTTAGAATGGTATTGAAAGAGTGTTATCAACATTTCAATATAGTGCTGAAAATTAGTGCCTGAACCGTATTGATAATATTCACACGTTGTCATGAGATTAAAAAAATCTATGAGAAAATAAATCGCAAAATATATAAAATATCGGCGCTATATATTATACTAAATGAGGTTATAAATCTTTTAGGAAAAAAACGTCGGGAAAACCAGGCCGGTTGACAATCTTCGACGGCGACGACGACGTGTGGACGTGGATGGGGTGAAGAAGAGGGTGGACGTGTGGGCAAGATGAGAAATTCGTAAAGTGCGTTTCGAGAGCGTCGCGCGATATTCAATACTGCCGTTTGTAATTCGATATAATAATACGTACGTACACATAATATAATACGAGGGCGGCGGCGAGGACGAACGGCAGGAATAGCCCGCAAATATAATATATTATATTATATCGGAGCCATGCAACGCTGTTGCCGGATAGCTCTCGCCGATGAGTCGTCTCGAGAGACGAGTGGGGTATATAACGGAGTATAGGCGACGCTAATTGCCCTACTCGTTTTCCGACGAAAGGCTTCTTTTTCCGAGGTGGCTGGGGGAGAGGGAGTGCTGGGGGAGTGCTGGGTGACACGTGACGAGGTACACGTCGACACGCGTAAATATAATATCGTATATATAAATGTCGAGAGACGAAGCGAGAGGGAGGGCAACAGACAGAGAGACAAGGAGAGTGACGGAGCAGAGGACCGTAACCAAAGCTAGTTCCTGCATTATATATATATATATATATATATGTAGAGAGAGAGGGAGGGAAACTACGTATATTGTACACTCGTCGGAGTTAACAAGACGTCATCGTGAAATGCCCTGCAAGAACACTGTTTGTACATCGATGAATCGCGAGAGCGTTTGATTTGTATTTATTTTTGACGAACGTGCCGCCGTTCGTCGTAGGAGCGAGCACTTCATTATTTTTGAGTTCGCGACTCGCGCGTGACGAGGTGATTTTACACGTCAATTTATGGTCGTTCGAGTTTTATACCGTGTGCACATGTCGGTCAATTGTCGTGGTCTATATTATGTGGTTAGACGTTTTTATGCGAAAAGAAAACGTCTACGAAAGAATAAATCAAGTCGCGTATTATTTGAAAAATAGCGACACCTAAATAAATTATTAAACCGAAAACGCACGACACATATTATAATAGTCTGAAACAAATTTATTTTTATCATTTATTTATTTATTTTTTTTTTTTTGTCAAAATTGTAGTGTTATTATACTCCAAAATATCCAGAAAGAACACTTTACGAGTTTTTCAAGGGTTCGAATGGGGAGAGAGTCGGTCTAGATTGGCTACACCTGCTGGCAAACCGGTGTTGCCGGTATAAGATAATTTGCCATTACATTATCTTTACAGTCAAACTGAATTTTAAAAATACGACTTAAGTATCTGTATAATAAAAAAAGATGCGTAAAATCAGTTCCGCCAGTAAAGGGGGCATTTCGGTAACAGTAAATGCATGGCTGCACAGCTGGTTTGCCAGGAGACGTAACAGATTTTTGATTTCTAGCTAGTATTGTGTCTTTTGTGGTATTTCTGCTATTCCGCTTTTACACTTCTGCGCTTTTTCAAGTTCTTTGCCAGCCGTAAATTAAGTACCTAATGTGCTCTTCAATATAAAAATACAATAAAATATTTTGTCTAAAAATTAGCATATAACAAAAACGATGAGGCCAAAAAAGTAGGGTTCACCGACGTAGCCATATTAGCCATAGCCATTTAAATTCAAACGACATGACAAATTGCACTAATTCAAAATATAAACGAGGCCATTTGTATATAGGGGCTGTATCGTCATCGCCCCGACGAGTGGGTGAGATTTACGACCAATTGGGTATCGTGGTCTGCACTACCAACCATGGCAATAATACGCATATATATCATAAAAAGTTAAGAAAAATGATACTGGCAGGCTTGTTATATTATAATCCATAAGAATATTCAAATGTATATAATATTCAATACTCACCAAGAGTAGGAAAATAAGGCAAAACTATCGATTGATCAAATGGTGCACATAAAACAAATATATAAAAACGCTGTCCAATCAGCACAGCTGTAGTAATAATTAAACTCGAAAAACTAAATTAAAACCAAGATATCGAACACAAACGTAAAATAAAGCCGTTAACCGGTGAAATCATATTCGGCATTTCTTTCTAGACATTTAACCTGAATATACTGCACACTAAAATTATTATTATACAAAGCTACAGGCGATAAAATCCAATGGTGTGCTTCGTTCACGGTTTGTCGTAAAAGTACTGAAAGACAAATATTCAGATGGAAATAATTATAATTATAATCGATTAATGTAAAGTTATTAATAAAATTGCATGTTATGCAAAAGAATATATGATGTAATGAATTATAATTTATTTTTACAACTAAATTTCCTTTGATATAATACTGTAAACAATAATTTTATTTAAGTAAGTACACCAAAGGAGTATAAATGTAAAAATGCATTTTTATTGCAAAAAAGTAATAATAATAATGAAAGGTAATTTTAAATATCATTGCAAAAAATTGCAATTAGTTCCAGGCATCAAGGGAGGTAAAAAAATTAAAACACACAGGGTAATACTCGCAGGACTGCATCTATCGTATGTTGAGCTCACAATTTTTTCGATAAAGAAATAATCCCCGTCGATATGAAAAAAAAAAATAATAACGTGGCGATAATTAAAGCTCGTGTAGTTGACGGGGGGTGCAGGATAGCGTACCTATATAATATAGCTGTATAACGCCGCACAGTTCTTATTAATCGAAACAAGCGGGAGGCCCTGGTCAGACATGCGCACTGGATTTTTAATTGGACGTTACCGGGCCAAACGATTTAAACAAAAAGTAACAAAAAGTAACAAAAATAATCGTAAACATAAAAACGAAAATACATATGATGTACACGATTGACGACGGCAATCCTTTATCCTTGACGATTAATCTTTTGGACGCCAAACCGATACCATGAAGTATTTGGGAGAAAACTGCAGTTTAAATAACAAAAATATAATGATACACAAGTACAATATTCAATGATACCAACAATGACGATATTTTGGACAAATGTGAAATGTATATTGTAAATAACGAATGGACGAAATCCGATAATGCATATAATACAGCTGTATACCTTAGAGGCGTTACGTGTATACAACACATTTTGGTCCTGAGAGCGAAACAAATTTAATTCGTTTAACAACGTCTCTATATAGGTACCTACATATTATTATTATAATATTATAGTCGGAGGTTCGGAAAATGTGTTAAACCTTTTCGTATTCTAAAACGGTTTTATCAGAAATTACGTGCTTTAAATTCTTGTCGTGCAGGGCCGAGCTATTCGGGAAACGAAAAGATATTTATCTCGGAATAACGAATACTGGTGCTACGGGTACGGGGTGAAGAGCTGGGGCGAGATAGGGTCGTCCGGCGTATACTATTATCATTATCGTTGCCGACTTTACCTTATATTATTTTTTTTTTACATTTTACCCGTTTACGTGCACCGCGCTGGTGTTAAATCCCAATGCATAATACATTACTTTTTTTTTTTTTTTTATAGCCCCGTAAACAAATTTCAAACACTGCAACACAGACGTTCAATTTAGAAAGAAAAAACATCCCGTTCGATACACGCGTAGAACAGGTATTATATTATAAATTGTGGGTATACTGCACTATTACGTGGACTGCAGCACATCACGCGTCTTGTTTGCGAAATATTGATTTCCAAGAGGGACGGGTGGGGGAAAAAAAATCACTCGTCCAAATTAATCGAATTTACTGGTAATATTCTGGGATGAACGGCTTGTTGATAAAAAAAAATCATTTATTTCGGGGTGTTGAAAGGATGACAAATAGTAATAACGTGTATACGACGGGTAACGAGCGACTTCAACGAGTTCATTTGTTTTATAATAATTAAAATTTTCTTTTACAGCAACATGTACAGAAGTGCTTTTTTAGTTTTCGAGTAGGTACCTAGTTAAATTTTGTGAAGAGAATAATTACTAGACTAAATATAACATATTATATTTTATATAAACGATCGTTGGGACTGTAATCATCAATCTTAAATTACCATTGTTAAGGGAAATTGCAGAGGTAAAGCATGCCAGATGAATCACCCTGTATATAATATTATAAATGGTAATTGCGGTGTTTTCTACGAAGAAAACCACGAAGGTCCATTATATATAATATGAAATAGATGAGGGTGCTATAATGCATTACGCAAGTTACGTTGAAAATAGAAATGCGTTTTCATGCATTTGTATTATTATTGTGGTTGTTGTTATTGACAAAAGAAGAGAATAAAAGTAATTGCAACAGTTTATGCACTGTACATTAAATATTGCATAGTATCAGCAGCCGCTTTTATTGTCGTACGTGTTGCCCCCTCGTCTCCTTTTATTTTAAAATGTACCCAACTATTTGAATGGAGATAATTAAAAATTCAACACTTTTAAAATATTTACATAAATTAGATGTATTATAAATTTCGAATCATCTCAGATGTTCAAATTACGTGAACGAAAATACATTTCGTGCTTATAAATCGAGCTTGCCGAGCTAGGAAACTAATGATTAATTTGGATCTTCTATACACAAATAACTGTCAAAAATATTGGATGGTAAAAAGAAGTATTGCCCTGGGAACAAACACCAAATCATTTAAGAATTCCATAAACATACGCATTGCATTAATTACACGATTGTACTTTAAAAATTCCTAAATTTAATAAACCAATGGAATTCGAATGGTCTGTCGAGTCTGGTGTAATAATCAACTTACGAGAAGCGTAGGTACGTCGAGACGAGCTGAACATTTGAAAATTATATTTGATTAAATGTAACACGGCGTCCCGTATAGTCAATTTAACACCGCAATTAGAACTCTCCGGGAAATTTATTATAACTAATATTAATAATAATATACTGTGCCTACTCCATGTTAAAACAAAAAACCATGTGATATAATATTGCAGTATAGGTGCGCCACGGATAAGTTTAGACACACGCGATATGGATTGTAGTTAGTGGTGCATAAATGGTACATACTCGGAATGACAAAAAAATATCAAAGTAAAATTAATTTAAACAATATTTGGTTAAACGAGATTGTTCTAAACACGGTTTGTAACGTGAGTGCAGTGCCTGTGTTTAATTCAACGTAAAGACGTTTAAAAGAACGCATGCGGTGTCTCCGGGTATCACAAGCTATAAAACACAGCCAATTTAGTAGAACCAATTTTTTGATGTAAACTTTAATACCAAAGCCAGTTACCCTATTATCAATCTCAAATTTGAAAACATAATCCGTCTTCGTACGTCGTGTTTTTACGGTATTTAATTTTGAAATGAGTGAGGAGGATTTTTAAACCGTAATTTTTTTGATCTACCTACCTTAAAAAGCACAACGATTCAAATATCGTAAAAACCTACTACATTCAAACACATATAACGTTCTTACGTCTAAGTTTGATAATATATAAACGCACTCTAATAATATTAAGGTCAGCATCACAAACAGAATTTTCGAATTACAAATTTGGCACGTTGTACGTTTATTAGACAAAAACAGCACATGCGCGTGAAACGTGTCCCATTGAGCGCGCTGGTACTAGCAGCGGTGCAGGTGATCTAATGTCACGAACACAGTCGTCGTTGAAAATTCCATTACACAAAAATCGATAGAATAACACAAACGAACTGTATATAAAAGTGTAAGTCACACGACGCCAAAAAATCATTTATTTCTTATTCCAAAAAGAACCGGACAACTAAAACGACAATTTTGACTAGTCGGTAATAAGAAAAAAAATCTATTATCGTTTACTTGTATGAATACATGTGTGTGTGTGTGTGTGTGTGTGTGTGTGTGTGTGTGTGTGTGTGTGTGTGTATATGTATACTATAAACGGATCGATACACATAAATGTTAGTATATTGAGCTTTATATACTATATTATATAGATAACGTCTCTTTTTATATTTTGCCTCCCTATCAAATTTTCGACACACATACACAGATATAATAATATAATACACAACTGTGATTGTTACCCTTGGAAATCGATAAAAATAAAAACCGAACGCCGAATATTCTATGCGTCCGCAGCAGAATCCGATCGGAACAAACACAATCCAAGTCGTTTTTCTCTTTGAACTCGGCAATACATAAACGACAACGAGTTGCCGCCCACCACCGTCCCCCTAGGGCGTTATAATTATCATACGCATATAACTTAAACGAAGACCGTGTCTATACGACTTCCGAGTCGGACAATCGCTCTCTGACCCGATCGTCGCCGCTGGGCACTGCAGCTCTCCGTACCCATTAAAACCAGCTCGTTCACGCGCCGCCGATTTATGCGCCCCGTCCTCTGCGAACACGTCCCCCGATTATAATTCGTATGTATTGTATATCGCGCCATAAACAGCACACGATGGCGATAAATATTCACAAATATGAAATAAATTGAAAACACCTAAAACCGGTGCAGATGTGTATGATTATAAATGTTATTACAAGTGATATTGAATAACGAGCCATTTTAAAAATTCTAGATAAAGACAAGATCTAATTAAGTATAATTATGTACATGAAATTAAAAAATATACATCACAATTTAATCATTGATACGTAATAATGGTCAATATTTTAAAAATTATGTTTTTAATACATTCTGGAGTTCATGATATATTATGCGAAAAATATGATTTACTTCAGCGTATGTTAGTTTATGTGGCCATGGTCATGCGTATGCCTGTGGCCATCTAATAACTAGATAGTGAGTTATACGACGTTACACCTTGTTTTAATATCTAAAATGCTCCGTTGCGCGTGGATATTGTACTGATTTATATTGTTGGTTGACACATCTTAAGTTGACACTTGAGCATTCTTAAATCAAAATTATATTATATAATTTATAGTAATAAAATGGCTGATATTTAATATTAATACATTTGAAGAGACATCACATGTAATTGTTTTAGTTATACCTACTATAAACTATGTGCCTATTATTGCAAATACAATTTTACTGAATGTAGTTTAAAATGGATAGTTAAAGATTATTTAAGTAGGTACCTAACTCTATGGCATATTTTACGCAGCTGTTGTCGCTTAGGCGGAACCACAGTTTTCGAAAATATCGATTTTAAAAAACATTATGGACACCCTATACGGGGGAAGAATTTAGTTAGAAGATAATTTGCGCGTAAAGTCACGCTCTGCAGTTGTTCGAGAGGATTTTCTTATTTCGACGGTCCTAGGTACGAAGTGACTACGTGATAATTCCAAGAATTCTCGAAGCACCTTAAAAATTTGATTCCTCTTTGTCGTACAAATACACAAACTATATTAGTAAAGTCTTAGAATTTTTAACCGAATTCTAATGCTTTGTCCGGTGCAATATAAAGTTGTTCGGATCCATTCACATGGATCATAATTAATTCTTCATTGCCTCTTTATCAGACACCCTCAATACACGCTGTCGACTTAGGTTTAAATTATTTAAAGGACTGTTAACGAGCTATTGATACACAGATACAAGTTTACTCTTTTATCTATATCGATACCGGTGAATTGATTTCGTAGCAGTTATGATGTATAATGTATATAATATTATGAGATGATTCAATTTTTGTTAAACGTCGGTAAAAATGAAAGTATTTATGAGGAAAATGACGCACAAGTATAACCAAAATACCATTTGCCAATTTATTTACCGATTTTGGAAAGCGATGTGTTTTACGTGCCATGTATTGTATATGTAATATTTTACCACATATAGCTAAGTGCACCTATCTTACTCCGTTTATCTACTCGTAATAGAAATAAATTAGATACTGCATATTAATTATGTAAATATTAATTTGTATATTTTATGTTGATGACTATATAGAAACATACTTAAGGTCGTGCTTGCCATTCCTCACGTTTTTCTACTAATTCCGTAATATATTACGGAACACTTTTTATTTATTTATTAATATAACTGTTCCAGTAATGGAACACTTGAATCCCCCCTCCCCCAAAAAAAAAAAAAAAACATCAACAATTTGGACAGAAAGTGCCTATGATGTACTTCAGGTTTTATTTTCCGTATACGATTCGTCGTCACCGTCATGAATGCAGTAATATATTATAACAACTGAAGTATCACATACGGGGAATTCTCATCACAAATATTCATATAAAATCAAAACGATGTACATTAAATTACACCCGAACCGTGTACCTACATGTATAAAACAAAGTACGGAAACGCCACTGTTTATACTAATCATCGTTTATCGAACACATATGTATTATGATGAGGGCGACAAACGCACGTACGAGAGATATTTTGGTAATATACACGAGTACCTATAATATATTGGTATATAACGGTCGAATGGCAGAGTGCCCCGGGTCATTTTTTACGCACAGTGGCGTACCGGCCACTGTTGAACCAATATGTCATAGCGGCAAGTCCCTTTGACCCAACCGGACGACCTTTGGAACCTTTGACTTTACGAACCCACGTCGGCACGCATTTCTATGTAAATGCCTATGGGGAAACGAGATAGATTTTTAATAATATTCCACAACGGTCTATACATATTTCAATCAAATCCTAAAAAAAAACATAAGACGAATTTATATATTCCTACGATCGGGATCAGAAATACGAAAATAATATACCTATATCAACGATTTAAATCAATTTTATAAGTTTTTTACAGCTTATAGACAGGCGGACGAATAAAAAACCAAGAATTCAGAATGACAACGTCAACGTTTATAACAGAATTGTACACACCACGAAGATATAACACGATTAGACACGATCTTGTCAGGCAAATACGACAGCGCGCGTTCCACACCGTGGGATTTATTGCATAAGGGTATATGGGGATAATACTACGACCGCGGTTGTGGTAGATACCTAAAAATATATACAAGTTACATTATACCGCGTAGCACCACGGTCGATCGGCACATAATAATAATAAAATATAGGTACCCACGTGCGTATTCCGTTCGTGGGATTTAAATGGACAACGCGGTCGAACGAACGTGCATACAGATATAATAATATATTATAGGCATTATACACGTACGTGCGAACAAGGATAGTAAATAAATAAATAAATACGATTTGTGAAGAACACGAGACGGGATATCGAATTAACACGTTCGCCGGCTATTTTAATTGCATTAAACGCGTCGACGACAACAGCCGGCGCACTAGTTCAAACATAATACATTATGGATATAGGGACAGACAGCACAATGAGCTCACCGGTATGGCTACTGCCGATGATTTTTTCCTTTTTTTGTTACTATTATTATTTTAATAAATAAAATACGAGCTCCAAACGACCGGAGAAATTGATGAAAAGTATTTATATTTTATTTCATTTAAAGGCGCCCTGCAGACAAAAGGCAGTGTACGACTCGTCGGTCACTTCGAACAACAATTTCGCACACGCTAAATGTTATATAAATATATATCAAGAGAGAGTGTGAGAGTGAGAGAGAGAGGGAGAGAGTGATGGAGAGATCGCGAGTCCGCGAGAATATATCCTGTGTATATATATATTATATTCTTGACTTTTGTCGGCACGTACCTACGACTCTCGTTCACGGAGGGGAAATAAAGAAGAAAAATAACGTCAGCAAATACTTCTGAATCGTATTACTGTACTGTACGGCGAAGGGATGAACCAAAAAAAAAAAAACGGAAATAATAACAATAGTAATAAATACATGACGAACACTTTTACACACGCGCGAGCTCATATTCGAGTATACCGATCGGCCGACGGATAACCGCTTTCCGGTCCCGGAGGGTGGAGTGTAAATAGTATACTGTGTGCACATAATATTATATTTGCCTCAACCGGCCAAAGGGTCGAGAGGCCACTAAACGATCGTCCAATTTATTTTTAGACTTCGCCTGCAATGCTGCGAATTTCTCGGGGACGTTATAATATAGTGTAAAATTACCTGTCACGCATAATTATCGAAGGTGGGTTTAAAAGTGAGAGGATGAAATATACCGACATAATGCCAGCCAGCTGAACAAGTAGGTACACTTTTAGGGGAGTTAATTTTTTTTTTCTAACAGACAACATAATTTTTATCAGTATAAAAAAGTATAACATTGGAAAATTCAGGTTTCAACATGAAATGTATTGCTAATAAGCTGATAGTATCTTTGAATGTAACAAATACAAAATAGACTAAGCGTGTCGAAATTATACACACAAGCATTATTAAGACTCTTGATCCAACTAATGTACTGCCTGCAACAAATCGGAAAATAACTTGAATATAAATTTAATTTTGGAACAGAAATATACAAGTTATGTCCCAACTTGTATGCTACCTGCAGAACATCAGAGGTTTCTGTGATAGGTGATGACTGCGCAGAGGGTTATCTTCGATAAACCTGTGATGCAGCACACTCGGAAGAGGTCGATCCTCCCGGAACACGATTTTTCAACCGTCGATATTCTCAATACATACGATTAGAAGAATTTATAAACCATACCAACTATATGCTGTATTAAACTGATATTTTTAATTCATATATTCAAGCGAAATATTATTATTTATGAAAATGCACGAGATGAAAATCGGGATAAAAATAGCATTGAATTGTTTTTTTTTTTTTTGTTTGTATAGGTACCTCAATTTAACAATAGTATATCGGTTTTTATCGAGTTTAATTGAATTTACATAAATGTATACAAAATAATAATATATTTAATACGCGATTACACAGGACGTAATCATAAATCGAGACTGTAAATCCTATATATCGTACATAAACCAGAAAATAAACATTACATTTATACGAGAGCCCACTACGGTGTATATTATATTTCGTTTCAATTAAAACCGTTTCCACGCAATATAAAACTACGCGGGAGTCGGGACGGTTTTTATTTTCAATTTATTCGCAGTCTGTTACAACAATAATATCCTATACACAGTGTTGGACAGTCCACGGCACGTAACTTATGCCTTTTTATATTATAATGTTTGGTAATTTTTTTCACGTATTTTTGAAAAATGTGAAGAAAGCGGCCGACGGCGTATAACATATTATAATAAATACCACTTTTGCAGTGACATAATGGGCTAGCCGTTAATATTATATTAAAGTGTTGTGGTTCGGACTTTAGGAAGAATGAAAGAATATTAAGCAATGCGCAATGATTTAAGGGACGGATTTTAGCTGCTGTGATACATTATAGCGAAAGAGTGAACTGCGTCTTAGTTTCGTTTTAGGCGTCTCTGAGGATTACTAGCAGTAGCAGCCGCCGTTGTAATATGGTTAGTATAATATTCAATGGGTCGGGCATAAAGAGGATTTCGGTGATTGTGTTCGATTTTCTATTTGTGTTAAGTCTTTCAGGCGAGTTATGTCAAATTCATCCGAATACATTTTTCATGCAAATTATAATGTATAATATTATGATGTAACCATGATATGATATTGTACATAATTTAATAACATTTCAATATCTTAAGACGTATTTTTGGAGTCCTCGAAAAATATATATATTATGACGTGTATTACACATATCACATATATTATAGTTTAATAAAAATACTCAACAACAAGTGTATTGCTTTAAAAAATCCACGATATTATATATTTCATCCCTGAGTTGTTTAGGAAAATAAATGTTTGACCGTCACTGGCGAGTGATGTCTGATTCGGTGGACTACGCCGAAAGAGCACCGAATCGATTTATACTACCCAGTACCCACGCCCAATAAATCACATAATACTGATTTCGATAATTAAATTCAAACACTCATAGTAGTAATTATTATTATATATTAAACTATACAATCTCACGCTTCATCAGTTTTCAAAACTCTCCTAAAATTCATTAATCGTATATTTTATATCGATGAGTAGAAAAAACCATATGAATTGGGTAGAACATTTTGATAAACATATGATTTTCTCATATATGAAATATAATTAATTATAGAAGTATTAATAAAAGCAACGTGTACAAATTACACCAATTAACTTTATACACGCCACAGGAAATAAAAAAAAATCGGGCAGTCTTTTAATTAAAAATACCTAATATATCTATCTGGTAATTTTAAAACCACCGCAATAGTTGAATTATTCATTTTAAATTGCATTGCATAAACACAAAAACACAATAATTATTGTCGGATATCTGGACTAGACCCTTTTATAAATAATTATATTGGTAATCGTAATTCTTACATTTTATTACAGATAATATATTACAGTGCAGAACAAAAACGATGTCGTTAAATGATTATGATATTATAGATACTTGGTACTATGGTCGGAAACGTTATTAATAGTCACAACGAAAATAATACATTTAAATTGTATTTGTTTTTTAACCCACCCAAATTACGCGAAGTCAGGCAGCTGGTAGTGAATGCATCCGAAGTATTACTGGATGATTTGCTTTAGGCACAGAAAAATAATAATAATTATCGAAAATGTTAATACAATTTTTCAAAACAGCCATAGCAAGTGAGGAAGACAACTGGTTGAAAATGTTTTAATCAATTTTCAGAAGATACTAGACACAAATCACTTAGGGGCAATCTCGACCCTTCGGGCAATAGCAATTTAAAAAACAAAATCGTTATAATTATAAGCAATCTTAAATTTCATCGTTTTTATACTTATAATGATATTGTTATATTATAACGATGCGTTTCCCGCACAAAGTAGGCACAAAGTTTATAATTTTACGCTTCCGGGCTGAATCTAATATAATGAGTTGCCAGGACTATAATAATAACAAATATGCGCCTTCGAAATATATCGTACGGTTACGAGTCTCGACGGGCTTGACGATTACCCAAAGGGCTAATATTTTATTTAACACATTGTGCACAACAACGTCGTGCCATCCACGTCCGCTAAAATTTGAATTCTCATTGTTCGTGAGCGTAGGTTTTTGAATTATGTTATGAATAATGTGCATGGTATAAACACAAGCTCAAACACCCGCGTGTGGTGTACAATATACATAATATCATAATCACTGAACTCTCTTATCGTATCAGACATTATTGTAATAGGTGGTGTGTGCATACGCTAAGAATATTATATGCACGTATCGTGGTAAATATTGAACACTGGCCCCCGGTACGTGTGTGTATAATATACAGTGAGAAAGACAAAGAGAGAGATAGGGTGAGAAAGAGTGGCCAGGGGATCAAACATCTGAGGATAATAATATCTCCGAATGTACACTATTTAAAGCACATATTATAAGATAATATTGCACAGTGTCGTGGGTAACGTACGATGTATACGGTACAGGTTAGGTTAGGTAGGATATTTATCCTGCAGGATGCAAAATTAAAACCGTAATAATACTACATCTGTATTATATAGAGGTCTCGAGCCTTAATAACTTACTGTTTCACTCGAGATTTTAGAACTACTGCCACTCGTTCCTTCACACGATTTTTCTAAAAAGTAAAAACAAATATATCTAACCATACATTAAACCAGTACACTGTAAGTACAATTATTGGTAAATTGTTTCCCAAATTATTAATGTCTGTTAAACAAAACTTTTAAACTGCATAATATAACAGAAGTAAATCCAGTTATTTTATAGATATTTTAGAAACTACATTGAAACTCTTAATTTCTTATAAATATCTGTTGTTAATTCAAAATGATTTGACATTATAATTCGGCCTCTGAATAAATTAAATAAATTATACGAATTTTTGAATATTCTCTAAGAAAGAAAAAAGCATGAATTTTTCAGAGTTTGATAGATATAGATCCAACATTGTCAAATAATTATTTATTTTATTTTATGTTGTAATAACACACTGCTTAATATTTTGCCACGACCCACGAACGTGTAGCCCATTCCTAATAGTTTTTATAAATAACGATGTAAATTAAACAAATTTAAATCAATTTTACTATTTAATGATTTATAGACTTTTATTTTGTTCACAATGAGTTCGACATGTTTTCGACACACATAAAAAACGCTGATCAAAAAAAAAAAATGTAAATCTATAACAACATAATATTGTTTTTAGGAAATTTTTAAAACAAAAAAGTATCGATTTTAAATCACACAATGACTTAATATGAGTCATATACGAGTATAACCTAACCAAAATGACATGCTCTGTAGCCGGATATTGCGAGCAAATCGAATATCCCAAGAAAACGCACTGGGTCAGGAGGCATTATATCTGCTATACAGCTATTCATACGGATGTTTGAGCGAACAAACATGGCCGGTTAACTGGCGTTCGGGTTAACAAACCCGAAGTCAGCGATGAATCCGCACTCAGACGTAATCAAAAACAACGACTAAGCAACGACAAAATCCTATCCAGCAAAATCAAAATGATTTACCATTTTTAAATGTAATAATCAACAGTCTAACTGCAATAAAGCAGAAGGCTATCGTGAATTACAAGGCAAGACAGACTCTACCGGGGGGCGGAACAAATACACTTCCAGCTATAAAAAATATGTTGTACATTTTATAACTCCGCAATATGCGTATACTCACAGATACTGCACTGTATACATTGTAGCGAAGATGTATATAATGGGAATGTGGGGGACTCAATCCCTATAAACGTTTGAGATTTTTATAATGCTCTAAAACCCCCCCGATCATGCGCGACAAGCAACTCAAAAACGATACCAGTACGTCGTTCTTGGAAATTTGCATCAAAGATCAAATCAAAAAATGTCACCAAAGACTCAACTCGATTGAGGAGCTTTCCACTACAAGGTAGTGGAAAAAACGAATAATGCCCAACTAAAACCATACAATATGCATCCTTCATACAATCATTAACTTTATCTGTATAAGTGTGTACATTCATATTTATCATATTTCATCATAACAATATAATTTTCAATTTTCAATTTATTTATTTAAAAGCCATTGAAAAATTATGATCATAATATGTTGGAACAAAATTAAATAAATAAATAAAAGTTGTCATAATATTATTAACTTTAATTTAATTTTTAAGGTATTATACTAAAATAAAACGAATAATAAATATTTTCATATTTGCTAAGTCTTGTAAGTTACAATTGTAACAATATTAAAAACAAAATATTAAAATTCCTTTTATACAAACTTTAAACAAAAACAAATTATATTTAAACCTTTTCAGGGAACAGTAGGTAGTAAGACAGTAAAAAAAGTTATCTTATTTAACACTTTAAAATACAACAAATTGTTTTTTATTTTTAGAAAATAGTTTAACTTAGTTTTAAACTAATATAGTCTTATTATATTTACTTAACAAAAAATATCTCGAAAATCTAATTAACAAGTTAAGAATAACAATAATCACGTCCTCTTGCACATATTTTCTTATAAGAAGTACACTGAACTCGTCTTCTCATCATTCCCTTACGACTTAGTGTATATATATATATAAATTGATAAAATATACCCCGATAGAATAAAATATTTATGGCTATAATATATATGATAAAATCATCAGGACAGCGTTACTACATCACAATTAAAAACACAAAATATCTCTATTTTAACAACTAACTGTCGTCCAATGAGGTACAATATTATAATATAAACGTGTCGTATACGAGGTTCTAGGCCTCCAGGATCAGGAGATTTGTGCGGTGGGGGATCGGTGTCCGAATGTTGTATAACATGTGCTCGTGCACCAGTGCAAGCCATTAAATGGTGCGGCTGTTTCTGAGGGGTCGTGGTGGTTGACGAGAAGAGGATGTAGGGGTGAAGCAGATTCTCAGCTGTAAACGGGGCTCAATTAACCGTGATAAATCGCCACGAGTTCTCGTCGTCCCCATGCCGGGTCTGCACCATTACATGTATACTGAGTGTGTGGGTGGTTTTGTGTGTGGGGGTGTGTACAAGTCCGCTCTCCTTTTCCGCAAAAGACCCGGACAAGCGAGTATTGTGAGCACAGTGTAATTGTGCCGGTCACCCCGCTGGCGCCCCGAGAACAGAAACGGTCATTTTGACGTGAATAAACGACGGACCATTTGGCAACGGCTTCGATACGTATATATATATAAACCCACAAAATAATATATAGTTAATCATCGATATAGGACGGGAGAGGGAATAATAATAGTAATAATAATGATGGTAAAAAATGATATAGGTACCTATATATTATAAATATATATTGTATTAATCGATGCGAATTTGTTCTTTTCCTCATATTTGTATGATAATGAATAATAATAAACAACAATACGCGTCTCTAATATTATATTTCACGGAAAAACGTCGAGTTATGTTTGGGTATTACCTACCCCCACCCGCCCATCGACATAAAAATTTTTATTTATATTGCACGAAAAAACACAATCGAGTAAGTGTGAGTGTGTGTATCATAGAACTCTGAGGCTCCTGATGATATTGTCCACTCGGATGTTTTTTTTCTAATTTATAAATCTGTCATTTTTTCTCTCCACGTTTGTAAAGGTATGTTTTGAAAAAAACGTGGTGAAATTCAATATTACGTGACGTGTTCGTAAATGAAGACACTCGTTGGACACCGCAACGATTATACAATAATAATTACGGTTGTTTGGTAGAGACCGCAACACTGGCGCATAAGTAGTAAGGTAAGGCGGACTCTTTAGTGAGATTATTCGCAGACATTACTTTACTATCATAAAATAACATACCTACTATCGATAATAGTACACGTTTTTCTACCGATTTTCCGTTTTGTCTAGAACTGAACGTTAATAACAGTAAGTAGCAAACACGTTTCTGACATGCGTAGTCCTATATATGTCTGCTCAAAATAATACAAAAATTAAATAGTAAAATACGCCATAAATATATCAATAAATATATTGTACTAAAATGTCCCAAGAACATTATGATTGCTGCAACACGCTTACACTGTTTATTATATTTTTAATTCTCTACTCTAAAGTCGAAACACAACAAACTATACATGCTCTCTCTCTCTCTCTCTCTCTCTCTCTCTCTCTATCTATCTCTCTCTTTATTGAGGTACCTCCGGCAAAATAAAGCTCGGAACCACACAATGGTGTTAATTAACGATATACAGTCCCAAGGGCGGTATTCATTATAAAAGGTAATTAGGCTAAGCAAGAGGAATTTGGTAAACCTACATGCACGAACGGTCGACAATGGACGGGAGTCAACGGAAAATATTCCTAGCGTACGCATAATGTAATATACCTGGACTACGGTTTAATCGACCGAAAAAAAAGTAAGTTGTATTGCAAAAAATTATGGGGTCTCGTCATCAACACCAACTGGCAAGCGGCCTAAACCGATATGACCCAAGGGATTTTGAGTGGGGTCTTGAGACATAAACAATTAATGTGCGAGTTATTTAAGTCCTTAAAATTTAAAGTTTAAAAATGTATTTTATTTTAATATTTATGAAACTATATTTTATAGAAACTGTAAAAGACGGATTTTGTTATACAAACTATAAATTAGTAAGAAATAAATCATAGAATATTTACGAAGGATGAAGATTATTTAAAAAAAAAAATTATAAGGGAACAATGCATTAAAAAATAATATTATATATGATAATACAATATTTGTTTATTAATAATAACTGGTAGAATTCTAACATTGGACTAAAAACTTAAAAAAACAAAAAAATGTACATATTAAAAAAAAAAACAAATTCAATTCAATAAACATAAGCATTTGTAAAAACATAGAATTAAAAAAAAAAAAATGGCAATTTATACATTAGTTAATCTATTTATTTCATAACCTACCTCATTTCCGACCTAAGATTGTAGATTATGACTCAAATAAATTATTATGATAATTATATTTTATTTTTGTTCTATACAACTCCAATATGGAAATTAATTTTTACATCGGTGAAACGCTTCAAAACTTAATTTTACGCTACAATAATTTCTATGTCATTCAATTGTCGTTCACGCTTCGTTTTATGACTATAATTATTTAATGATTTCTATTCATTCAGCTACCTCAAAAAAAATCGTGATTCTTCGTCTCATCTCTTAAAGTTTAAACACAATACCTACTTATATTTAATTTGATTTTAGCATTAATTCTACAACTTATAATTCCGGAAGGTTAAGCATGGTGTGAAACAGGGTTCAAACTACTGAGTAACAACAGCTGAACACGACAGTAAAATTATGCACAATGCTATATAATATGTATGGTAAAGCTACGATTTTTAGGTACATAGGCACTCAGTGTGTGGTAAACCAACACTCCTCAGTAAAGACGTGAATCGTCTATGATAATAGCATGAAAGACTCATCGTATCGTTAAGGCCCGAAAACAAAACAAACATATTATTATGTATACATATAATATGCTGCGCTTAATATAAATAACTGACAATAATGTAATTTATTATTATAATAACTAACTAGATAAGTAAATACGCTATAACTTTTGTTCTTGTATGTTCTTATTAGAATGTTTAATATTTAATTAATTAAAATAATTGAAGTAAAAAAAAACGGTAGATTGATTACAATAAAAGTTATTATTTAGTTAGTTAATTACAGTTCTTTATATACATACAATAATGGTTCCTGGTGTAAAATAGGCGCAAACCCGAATTGTACACACTATCACTGGATATATTATTGAGAAGCTCGTTAAAAGAATAAAAGGCCCACAGATATTATACGCACTTGAAACACGTTAGCAAGCTAGCATTGATAAACAGCATAAAGCTTTATATATCTTAAAAATGGAAATTTAATTGTTGCGCCGGATACACGAACAAAAGGAGGAAAACAGATGCCAATCGGCGGGGAAGGATATCTTTCGCCATCTGATAAATCGTAGCATTCACAAAAACGACTATTCCGAGGGGATCACTGTTGTTTAACCAAAAATGGTTCAAGATTTAGTTGAACTGAAATTAAAGCCTAACCTAATGCATAATGGATACACAATTTGTGTGACATGGTATATGATCTTAGGAAATATAGGACGTACCTATATTATATATATTATATTATATATCGTGTTTTATATTTCCCTCCATCTGGATTGACAGAGAGGTAGTGTAAAATGTGGTCGCTGAAGCGTTTTATTATCAATTTCTACCGTTTATCGGCTGTTTTTTTTTTTTTATCGAAAACCATAAATTATTGACTAAAAGCCTGATAAAATCGTCAGCCTTCCAAACCTCAATAAACCAGTATGGTTTTTGGGATTTTCAGGTCTTATTGAAAAAAAAAACCAAAAACCCCACACGCATTAGGTTTTGGTTAACCCTAAATTTATAGCACGACGACTGTGACCATCGGTACTGACCTTTTCGCTGGAAATAGACGGTTGTTGGCCAGCGGCTGTTGCTGCCGTCGCGGTCGGCACTTGCGATCGTTTGCCACCGCTGCTGCAGTTGTTGCTCGACGAGCTTGTTTGATTGTTGCTGCTGCTGCTGCTGTTGCTGTTGGTGGACTGCGGCGGTGTCTTGGCCGCCGTGGCGGTCAACCGACTGGCGTAGAAATACATGGCCATCGCCACCATGACCCCGGGGGCGGAGGAGTGGAAACGGTTCGTGGAGGCGTATATTTACGGGGTAGATACCATTGATCGCGCAAGGGGGATGATCTCACCGGTGTGACACACCGTCGTTTCAAGGTTTCTGCAGGAACATGGAAAAAATACAATTCTGCACGATAATTTAGCAGTAGTATGCTGTGACTTTAGAGCCAAATTATTAAGATAGAAAAATGATTTACGATTCGCATTTTGCAACCCTCGCGTGATCGACACTCGCGACGGTGCATCTGTGGGTTGTCAGATGACTATATTTCGGGTACATGAACAGTCTGGTACAAATTATTAATAATAATTATATTTCACTTGAACTGTAGACGAACAATAAACATAAAATTCTACTATAACGACGAACCTATTTTTGTAGTTAATATTATCTTGGGTGCACGACCAAAAAATATGTAGACACATTGATCCAACACAATTTAAAATAGTACCTATACATAGTATGCACGTATTATATAGCATTTCTCCGGCTTGACCTGATGCTTTCTATGAGATACTATTGAATTCACTCTACTCTTTTTAATTATTATAAATATTCTGCATACATCCAAACTGACGCATGTTTGTACAACGGTTTGTTTTCAGAGCGTGTTACTTACAATAATATTGTGTTATAGATAAGTATATTCCATGCAAACGAACGTGCTGACGGTAATACATTTTTTTTTAAACGACTACCATGTTAAGATAATACGCGGATTACGGTATTTATAAATTATACGAGCAAAACAATATCATTCTGAAGCACATTATCACATCATATTACATAATTGTGTGCTCGCGGACAAACTGCATTGTACGAAAGAGAGCCGTGACTGTATTTTATAATATACATAAAAAAAATCGTAATACCCGGATTTCCCGCATTCTGCGAGTACGGTGCGTGTGTACCCCATGGATGGACCACCCGCATAGCAGTGCAAACCACCGTTGGTTAAGGGTATACAAACCACCGTTGGTTAAGGGTATACCAAAGTTTATAGTTGTCTACGGTTAGACTCGTCGGAATTATTCTTCAGACCGAGTTTATGCTTAGAGATGTAATGCCCGGCATCAACTTATTAATAACGACGTAACGAACTACGCGGATAAAAATAACAAGAATAATAACAATAACAATAATAATATTAACAATAATAATAATAATAACAATAGTAATAATATAACATGGAATTTGATTTCGGTGTAATTATGACAAGCGATCCATTTAAAGTATTAACTACGTATTATCAAATATGGTGTATAGTAAAGCACTTAGAACTTTAGAACTTTTAAATCGTAACTGTAGTTGGATTTTTTTAGATCTCATTTGCCTGAAAATTCTTTACAGTACGAGAGGCAATAATATATTATACTATAGACTCAGTTCTATAGATGAATATAACTCGATAGTCGGAAGTACGCCTAAAATCGGTCTATCAAATATACAAATTTCTAAGACGTTTTAATGAACGATGTATTTTAAATTACTCGTAGGTCAGATTGCGCATTGGATATTATTGAGCGAAAGAGTTACGATGAGGTTTATCACCTTTAATATGGAAACAGATTAGGCTAATTTTATTCAAATATTTACTGTCCATACATTTAACAAAAAGTGTCTCCGAATATACATGTGCTAAATACAATTATAATAAAATGAATGAAATTCTTTCTGTATTCTAAATATATTATGATTCTAGAAATTACCGAATAAACTATTTAGATTTGATTTTGGTTTTAAATCATTAGGACAATAGAATTAATAATATTTATTTAATTATTTCGTGTATAAACTTTTTCATTATAATTATTAGAAGAAGGTAAATTACGAATAATATTGTATTTTAAATTTAATTTTTAGTATTTAGTATTTAGTCGACATTGTTACGATTATAAATTTACTTTCAAACTTCTTGAGGTATTATATTATCATAAATAATAAGTACTATAAAACGTAATTTCAAAAATATATTATAACCATAGTCAATAAAGATAATAATAATAATAGTTTGTAAGGTAAATTCCAATAAAAGCAACACTTAAAAAATATTAAGTGATGGTATTACAAATTCAGTAAAATGTACTTTGATGGACAGTTAAAATATTTTTTTATTGTACCACTCGTTTAAAAATCATTTACAAATCGTTGGATTTAATGTTATTGAAATTGGAGTTAAACATAACTATTGTAATCAAACTGTATTCTACGTATCGTGCTGTATGGCGATTTCCATATTCAAACCTCATTTGCAATTTCATAAGTACCTAACTAAACTAATTTTCAGTCACATAACGAAAGGAAATAATGAAAAAAATGTTAGGATATCGTCCCACATAAGCTGTAAAGCATAGTTAATGTCGACATGGGTAGGATCATTTTGACATTAGGCGAACAGGATCTGGTTTTATAATATAACACAATTCACAATTTCGGTGCAAATTATTTAAGGATTAGCCAATGAATGATTTCCTTTCAGACTCCCATATCTTCTGGTTTTTATCACAGCTCTCTAAAATGATAAATTTTTATCAAAACGAGTACAATCTGGCTATTTTCAGAAACAGCTATCAACAAATGCTACTGAAACCTATGGTTTAAGCTGTCTGAAACAGGGCATAATATGCTGATGATTGTATATAATTGATGGGATTTGTTTAATGAACATTTTATCACATCTTTTCCGAGGTTCTACTTTTATGGCACGATTTTTTCACATGCGCTTTAAAACTATTCATATAAACAAAACACATAAATAGTTTTAATTAAATATATTGAATGAAAACCAAATTTAATTTTGGAATGTTTCCAACAATTTGCGGACTAAAACCCGTACACTCCATGAAAGCCGGTCCCGAATGCATATTATTTGAAAAATGTGTTCAATTTATAAGTTGCATAATATTATTATATTACATAATGGTAGCAGAGTCCTAAGTTGTAACACTCAAGCTATTTTACTCTGGGAAAATCTGTACATAGTAAAGTAATGATGATATGCTCAGTTTTATAATACGAGAGTTAAAACAAAAATTTGATACATAGTATGTAAAATCATGAAGTAGCTTATAGTCTAAATATTATGTTTCGACGTAGTTACGTGATAATATATAAGAAATTTATAAATTCAATTTTATATTTCATAACGAAACGTGTTTCAGCTAGGTAGATTTTTGAAATAAATCGTTACTTTATAGCAACTATGGGAAATTCAACTAGATCTACCTAAAGAACAAAGAATACAGACTACAAAATAAACGAACAGGATCGGAGGCACGGAGGCGTCTACTACTATAGCTACTACTATACTCTGTAGAAACTTCGGTAGAAACATTCGCGAATGAGAAAACAATAATTATAATTCTAGGCATATCGTGTACTCCAATTTCTAAAATCAGGTAAGCATACCCACTAGGTACCTGTACAACGGTAGGTACGTGGCAATCGAAAGATATATTCACCGTGAATAATTGACATCAGGATAGCCGATTAGAATTTGAAAATGTAATATCATCATTTATACAGACCCAAGACTTGGATGTGACGATACACTTGGATTCGCAGGGGAAAAGGGGGGGGGGATAGTCAGAATTGAAAACGTAAAAAATGCCGAGCGCACGCAAAAACCGTGGAGATATTCCTGTATCATTTCCCCTCCCTTAAAAGGCCGCTCACTTCTCCCCACGCACCACTCTGAGCTTTCTCTTTAAACGGGCATTTTAATTGAAAACGGTCCCTTCGCGTACACATATATAATATAAATGTATATATAGCTATGTGTATTATTATACAAAACCGACCTGTCCAACATAAATTATTCGTTTTCCAACCTCTCCCCCTCCCATGGGTGTATGTATATACATATATAGGTATATACTTTACCCCGGCGACCATTTAAACATTTCTGTCTACCTCCGCGACCGCGGCCAATATATATAGGAGGCTGCAGCGTACACATAATAATATAACCCGGGTCGAGGTATCCGCGGTTTAATTTATAACGCTAATATATATACACTCGCAACCGGGCGTACATTATACCTGTAATATTATAATCTGATCGAAAGAAGTCAATGTTATCGATCGTGATACGAATATGCACAATACGAAATGTTATAGTATAGACGGTACAATATTATGTATACCCAAGGTTTGCATGGACAGCAAAATACGTAAACCAACAACGAAGAAAATATAACAAAACGTATTACACACATTTATTGGATTATTATACACACATACAACAATATACAAGAACGTTTTTATTTTCGATAATTCTATATTACATAAACTTCTAGAGCGTTGTTCGGAGAAAATTAATTTTCTACGTCCAACTCGATCATATTTATTGACGAACAATTTGTTTCTCGGATCTCTTATTTGTAGATGCGCTTTTTTTTCCCTTTTAATTCGATTTATAATAGAATGAATGAATGCGTTTATACACAAACACGTTCCAAATGAATTTATTATTCCCAGACAATATAAATCAACAACATCTTACACACAAGATCACGAGACATTGAAAAACAATAATACTTTTAATGGATCTAACAAAATGAATTAAAAAAAACTATATTTCAGTGAACATTCTTATATAGACTCCATGTGTATTAGATATAAATAGTTATTATGTACTTATTCATACTGAAAATTTAATTTAAAAATAATCAGCAAATCAAAACTTAATAAACAATTACCTACCCAATACTTTCTTATTTACTTGGTAATATATGATATGTATATGTGTATATATATAATATATATATATATATACACATTGTGAACTGAATTACCAGTTTAAAACATAGGTACTGCAGTTTGGAAACATAGACTAAGAAATTAAAAGATGTTTATTAGTTAATTAGTGATATTATATTGCACCACAATAAAATAACCTATTTTTTTACATGTGCACATTAAAACTCGTTGTAGGTAGATTAATGGACCGTCAGAAAAGGTTTAGAAATGTTTCTGGTTGTAACACATTATGGTTAAAGGTAAAAAAAAAACAAAAATGTTTAAATAAAGTTTTTAAATTTATTGAGTTTATTATACTTTATTATACTACGCTTAAATATAGGTGGTATAAATATATAATACTGGTAATAAATTTAAAAAAAAAATCATGAAATTTGCAGTTATGTTCTTGTATTTTTACATTGTTAGGTTGGTATTCAATATATATTATTTATGTAAGCTCGCTAAAAATTAATGAATTCTAAAAACTTAAACGCGGTTAAGTTTAACGAACTATTTTCCCAAAAATTATAAAGTACTGTACTTAATACTTTTTATACATAAATATAAAATGATTTATATACGAATTTAATTTGATGGACGAATAAATACTATACGCTCCGACTGATTTGACTCAAGATTTAACTATCAATGTATTATGATTTTCTCAGTTAAACAAATCACATACACCAGTGATTTTTGTTTAACATTTTGGTCACGTTTTAATCTATAATGCATAATATTGTTTATGTGTACTATATTATTCAAATAAAAATACATATATTCGTTATACGTGTCATTCCTTTAGTACCTACTGCTATAACTCGTGTAAACTGTGTATAGACATTTTTGAACAACTAATATAGATTAGAGACCCAGGTGTATAATATCACCAAATCCTTCTAGGTAAAATAATCATTTAAATAATGCAGCTATTACTCATTATTCGTATTTATTCGGTTATTAAAGTGATTATTATACATTTATAATGCTCACCAACTTACATTTATAGTTTAATCTACTATTGAATAATATTTTATGATGTTTTGGTGTATTATGATTGAATACGTTCTTCCCCGCAGGTAAAACATTGTATCATCTCATACATTGCTTTTACGACATATATTTCAAATGTTAATACATAGTTTTTCAGTAACAAAAATAAATCTACTTTTTTCAAATATGTCTCCCTTGTGAACTATATTATGACATTACTGTACCTGCTTAAATGTCGGTAAGCCTGTATAACTATGAAAAATCTAATTTGATTTCATTGGACTACAAAAAGCTAAAAATATAGACACACTTTTGAAAGAAAACGAAAAAATTATTTATTTGAAAACGTATTTTATCTAATAGTTTAAAATAAATGTACCATTATCCATGTTTGTCAAAATTTTGCTTTATTATTATTATTATGAAATTAATGATGATTATAATGACATAATAAACATGTATTGATAAAAAATAATAATTTTTTTATAATGTATACTATTATTTGTAAGTAATTTATATTAAATTATACATTTAACCATATTTAGTAATGGTATTGACCTATAAATAACCGTAATTATGCCACAAAGTTGTTAATATTAATTATCATTGCACTCTTATTAAGACCATCAAAATAATAATTATCCATTTGCATTATACTATTGTGTGATTATAAAGGAGCTATTTAATTTATGCATGTTGCCATCAACATAATAGCTAGATATACCCACAGCTTAATGGGTCTTTAAAATATTAAATGTAAATGATAAATATTACTATATGAACTATTAAACTATTTTAACAACTTTTTAGTCAAAGAATTAATTTAATAAATTGCGAAAAAATTGAATTAGTAATAGAGTGTAGAATTAGATTTATAACAAACAAATTAGTTCATCTGAAAACATTTTAATGAAATTCATTAAATTAAAATAATATCTTTAACATTTACACTAATAGAATATATAAGACTACACATTTACCAGTCTTATAAGTATTATAATTATTGGTATAACACTGTATAGTATTTAAGAAAATTCCCATAAAAAATTTTTCATTGGAATTGTATCAAAAGAATGTGGCTAAACGCAATAAAAATACCTACTCAGCTTTCAAACAAATATTATTTAAAATACGTAAGTATTTTAATTTATTTAAACATTATTATGTCTCAATAAAAAACAATAATGATGAAAATAAATTATTTGGGAATCTATTGAACCCACCAAAGTCAATTCATCCCAAACAATAAGGAATGTTGTATACATGTTTTACCTTTTTGACAATTTAGAATTCCAATGTGATGTACGAAATCTCTAGAGAAAAGGAAAAAGGCGTATTATATATAGTGTTAGACGTGTTCCGTATACTGTATTCGGAATTAATTTATGACATTTGGACGAGCGGAGTGAGGTCAGGTACATGAGGTAAATAAGGTGCTACACTGCTGCCTACAAGATTAATGAACGTATATATACTTTTTGAAAGTCTATGTGATGGATTAAGAGGTCACAGGACCCAGATAACTGCAGGCGACTTTTACGAGCAAACCTTGAGTGGCAGGACACAGCTGAAAAAACCCTAAAATAATCATATATTGTTTTAATTATAATACGTCGTACTCAACACCCGAACTTTTTTTTACACGACCACTCCAGAATCTAAAATTTTTGTTACTCGACAATTACACAAGCTAAGTCGCAAGTAAACAAATCAAAAAATTATATTTTACGAGTATTTAAATTTAAAACCATCAACAATATCATACACATATTATCACTGCGACAGTACAAAAAAATAAACAGGTGTCACTATCATTATAGTGTACTATATAGATTGTCCATAAAAACAAATGACTAAAACCTGAAGTTATGTTTTTTTAAACATGTAACACACTAAATGCAGAAATATTGTCACGTATTTAAAAAATACATTGCTATACCTAATAAAGTATTTTAAAAATAATTACAATATTATGATAAGAATTTATAATGTAAAGACGAACAACATAATATTCAGATTTCAGAACTAACATTGTTTATAGTGCGTCATATATCCATGTACTGTAAATATACAGAATTGTGAAATTTTTAATTTTTATCACATTAATAATATTGTTCGTTGCATAGATCAAACTGATGTTTGATAAAAACATTACATGTAAGTTAACAATAATTTATTAACGACTTAATGTTATTTTTCTTAACTATTTTTAAAGCTATTTTTTAATATTCAAATTTAAATTTAGTATTTAGTATCCTATCAATACTTCATTTTTCAAAAAAATCATACAATTTATTTATGAAATAATCATAATTTTTCACTTGGTTACAACTAAATAGTTCAGCTGTACCCTAATTATTATAAATGGAAAAATCGATATGAACTGTATAAAGTATATGTCAATTAATTGTTAATAATTACAGAATATTCATGTCCTATATATAAGTATATGCTAAAAACCTCAGAAATGTTTACACTTGAATGAGAATAATAATACGTATATTTACGTCTGCAATTTGCTACTACAAAATAAGCGGCTTCCATTAATTTTTAATATTACCGGCAATAAAGTAAAATAACATTCTGTTTAAAGTGCCTATAGTAATTCATTCCATAACTGTATTTAACGTTTTTTTCAGTTATTTATTCTAATATCCGGAAAAAACCCAACTGAGATTCGTATTGCGAAAATATTTTTATTCAATTGTGATTAAAACCCATGATTAAGCTTCAAGTGCTTATATAGTTATATTACATAAAATTTCAAATCTGTACGTACTAGTGTACTACCTACATTAATGTTTAGTGTGTAATATTAGAAAATCGTTAATTTAAGTATTTAATTAGAAATTGAGTAACGTACTTTACTTGGTACTTACACAATGTTAACTTCCTTTAGGTACACGCAGTTTAGCAACTGTGTAGATTGTGCATGTAACAAGGTAACGTCGACAAATGACTACATGCAAACATTTATTTTATACTACCAGCATATACTGTTTTATATGAATGGATATTCATCCATTTGGTGGACCTATAAATATGTATACCAAATTAAAATTCGGAATACCGAGATCATCAATTTCGTGCCAAATATCACTAGATCAGAGATCACTCAGGTTATAGACTTAAGTGCATACACTCGAGTATGAAATGGCACATCTTACTCAAAATTACTAATATATACATATTTGATATTATTTATTAAAACTTTATCCTGATGAAAAAGTTTTTTTGTATCGACCAGTCAAGTATGGTTTTACTTAAATTTAATATTATGTTTCGTTATTCGAGTACCTACCAATAACTCTAAAATGTTTTAAAATTTCTAAATTTATTTTTATTTTCTGCTTATCATAATCAACGTGAAACCGCACAAAATGCACAGGTGTGTAAAATCAATTCTTGTTAAAAACGATGGACTGCATAAGACCAGGATAAAATTAATACCGTGCGACGGATAAAAAAATAGAGGAAACAACGCTTTAACGTTTAGACGTTAATTAATACGCGTCCAACTAACATTGAGCCGATCATTTTTCGAGGGTTGCGAAAATCAAAATACAGAAATCATTTTTACGGTACGGCACAAACCTCGGCCGCAGAACTGCGAAACTACAATTGAAAACCGCGCACGTGTCCCGGCGGCGGCGGCGTCGTCGTCGGCGGCGGACGGACATCGACGGCAAACTGTACGACGGCAGCGGACGAGCGGATAGCGGAGACACGACCGTCTGCGGCGCGTTTCCGAAACAGACTAAAAGGTCCCCGGGCCGCCGCCACCGATGACGACAACGACGACTCTCTCTCACTCTTTCCGTCTGCTTACCCGCTCCTCCCTCACTATAGGTTATATAGGAACCCGTGGTAGCGGTTTCGGCGAAGCACGGATGGGCGAGCGGCTACCGCACGACGATTTAACGGACGGACCGTGGACGGACAGACCGAGAAGAACCGAGACAGGCCGATCGTTACGGCTGAAAACCATACACACACACTATCGCGAAAAGGTAAAATTACGAAAATAATAATATAATGTATTCAAATTTATATACACACATACGACTATCTATTACCATCGAAGAGATGTCCGGAAAAATCATTTTATATACGACCAACGCTGTCATAAGTACCTGTAGTACCTAAGTATTATAGATCAGTTTAGTACATATTATATCATATACTGATATTTATTGTAAACAAATCGATCCGGTGAAACAATTGCGATATAAATCAAAGGATCGACAAACAGCATAATTTAAAGATAATATATGTGGCTCATCGGACGAACACGGCTGGAAATCCACTGATCTCATTCTTAGGTGGCTATAATGATTTCATGCTAAACTGCTGGTGCGTGAGCAGCTTAGTGTATATTCCACACACACTACTCAACGACATAATTTAGAGTTAAAGTTTTTCGTGACATTAAGAGGATATAATCGAGACAAAATAATTGAATAAAATGTTATATAAGTATACTACGCGTGAAAAGGCATAATATAATACACAGTTTGAGATAATTGTTTTTTTTTTTTTAATCTTCTTAAGTAGGATAAAAATAAATTGCCCAGGCGACAACACTTCAAAACATCCTAAAACAGTAAATATTTGGGAGTACAGCATTTATTTTTATTTGGCAGTAATGGGAGTATTGGAAGAACCGGGTAGAACTCAAAACCTCCCCCCCCCCCTCAATACTCCGCCTTACTTCTACCTATGCCAGTATATCACACACCACCTGCACCATTGCATTTCCCACACGCAACTTCGAGAATAATAACTTTCCTCCGACTTCATGCCACACAGCCCACTATCCAGCGCCGAGAGTCAGGCTATAATAAAATAATTTCGTTCTATTCGCACTTTTTTTCTACGATGGATTCCGCAACTCAACCTAAAAATCCCTTAAATCCTGTTTTCTAGACTATATTTATTATACGTTTACTGTGGATATATATGGATACCTATGTATACCATAGCTGTCATTGTCGGATTGTAAGTACGCTGCACAAAATACATACACACTAGACAATTTGCGAAATGATACTCCCAAGTCTAAGACACAGTCTTTAATAAGCTCTAAAATTATTGAAAATAATAATTATTTATTAAACCTATGATTTCGAAACTGGTTAAATCACCTTACATCTTGTACTAAATATAGGTTAACGATTTGTACTCTTGATCGGGGAGTTAAAATACCGAAAACTATAAATGTAAGTATGGTTTAATATTATGTGTGTTACATTGCAACTGTGTTATACTGTTATTAAAATCTCACTGAATGTAAGAACTATTTTGAACTTGATATAAAAGTTTTTACCCGAGTTTCTTATATTATAATGTTTTATAGTGTTATGTGTTTTGTACCAGATGCGTTATCTTATTAATAATACAAATATTAAATTTTTAATACAGAAATAACATTACATTAAATCAAAAAATAATAAACAAAGTCGCATAAAGATCCCATTTCCCGTGTTTCTTCCTTAGAAAATAATATTGGATGTTATACTAATCTAACCATACAAATACAATGCTGCAAATTTGTATTTATGCATGTTATCGATTTATAAAATTCTATTTCTAAATAGATATTTTATGGTATGAAATTTATTTTGACATAGCCATTTTTATAAGGCTGTTAACTAAACAATATAGCAATTATCAATTAGGTACTAATAACTAATAATTAATATTTTTTTTTAAGTTATTATTATAGGTACAGATTAAAAAACTTTGGTTCAGTTGTGCACTTTTAGGTGTTGCAGGTATATCAATATGTTTGAGAAATTAGATAGTTTTGTTGATGTTATCTTCAATTGAGCTTATTATTTCAATTAAGCCTTTAAAGGGATTGTGACGGTATTAATAGACATTTTCTAATTTCCATATGGTTTAGATAGTATACAAGGAGGTTCTGGACTAATAATATTAAAAAAAAAAAAATAATAGCAAATTAGCAAATATGGAAAAGTTAAAATGTATAATATAAACTTGTACCAAAAATAAAAACAATTAATATTATTACTTTCATACTACCTAAGTATTGTATAGAAATATATTTTTTTAATTCTAGAAATCTAAGTGTATTTAAACTGAACAATGGTAGTCACCAAAAAAACGAATAAAATAGTTAAATCTAGATTTGTATTAAGTTACTTGTGTTTAAAACAATGTAGATGTATTATGTATTAAAAACATTAGATATCATACTATTTGGGAAAATATAACTATTAATCAGATAAAACCTATAGATACAATCCTAACAGTATATTAAGGACATCATATACATTAATCATTATTCATTAGTTGTTTTGTCGCTAATTAACATTCATAAACAATTCGATGACTAGCATCACATAATTCAGTTTTTTTTTATTAAAAACCTTTACCTACTGCATAACCCAATAAATGCTTGAAATAATATAGGTACTAATGTTTGACTTAATACCAAAAATGATTAATTTTATGTATACATTGTGTATAGCAAAATAGTTTTAGGACATTAAAATAGTTTATATTGAGCATTATAAGTAGCATAGACTAAGTACCAATTTTTTGGTTTTTATGTTTTTCTATTTTACAAAAATAAATGTATACATAAGTCAACCGCTAATAAGAAAAAAAAACATCCATAATTATGATCAAGACTTGACCTAAATTCTAGTATAATATAACTACTAACAGATATATATAATAATTATAAGTGGAGAAAAAAATAATTCCAATCGGTTCGTGGTAGAGCAGCTATGTTTATTCAAATGTCTTCCTAGCCCTGATAGAATAAAAGAACGCTGCCGTTGACAGGGTTAGCTGTTATATAAATAGGATATTGACAGTATTTAAACCCTGTACAAATCATCCACAGATAGAGTTTGAGAGTTTAATAAAAATCTCAGATAGGCAATATACTAATAATCAAAGAATATACGAAATTGTTTTTCTCTCGATGGTTTTTGAACAATATAATATTATTATAATTTATCAGTGTAATCAGTTTTTTTTATTTTTATATAAGAACTATATGGGTCAAAAGTACCTATTCAAAATTTAAATATTAATTTAAAATTATGAGCAAAGTGTACTAAAAATGTACGAATGTTAATGTATTTATTAAAATTAAGATTATTTTTCTTAACAATGCATAATCGAAGTTATAAATTACAAGTTTTAAATAAAACAAATATTTGTATTTAGTGATTGTTAAGTTAAAGTTAATGAGTGTTTAAGTAATTGTGTCATATTGTCCACTTTTTATTACATATTTTTTAACGTTTAATATACAATTATATGAACTTACTGTACAAAATGTATGAAGTTTGTAATGGAAAGCTATGAATAACTCGGAGTATTAATATCATTCAAATAGTTGTTTCAACACATCTAATTTATCAATAGTTTAAAATAAAATACCTTATAACATTAAATAATTAAATTTGATTTTTTGTTTCATTCATCATAGACAGTAAGACAAATAACAAATTGTAATGCATGTTAAAAACTCACAAAATGTCAAGGAAGAAAAGTATATCTTTGCCCGTTTGAAAACTTAGTATTAAAAATCCCATATGACCCATCAGTCTTAATCAAGTTCTTGAATTCCGATGTGAAGTTTATGTTTTTTTTTCTGTCATGAGACAAACGTTTTTATTTCAAAACCAAAAACAATAACAACTTTGGCGGAACAATTACAAATTACTTTTCGTTTATATTTCTACATACTAAAATGTAATAATATAGGTATTATGTAAAAAGTTAAAATACATTTATTTATTATTGAATAAAAAAAACTTTGGACGTTATTTAGGCTTTTATATTTACACATAGCTTGTTCAAACTAAAACTATTAAATGTTACTTTAGAAACTTATATTATACAATTTTACAATTAAAATTTTTTTTTGAAGTTTAATAATCAACTTCTAAGATAAACGTATTATATAGCATAGTTAAAAATAATATTTTAAAACTTTAAATTTAATATTTATTTTTTTACCCCATGGAAATCACAAAGAATACTCATTGGACCGTTCACTGTACAAAATAATATACTGAAGTTATTTTAAAACAGTTATAAACAGTAGAGTGTAATAATTAATGATATTTTTTTTATGTAATTGTTGGTGCGTAAATCTCGATTACTCAGAATTAGCTGTATATGAAAAGTTTATGTAATTGAAATCAAGACTGATAGTAGTTTATGAGTTTAACCACTTATATTTAAATAACTACAGCAAAATTTCGTTAATATTCAAGGGCTCAATTCCAGAAAAATACTTGAAACTTTACATTAACACGACGATTTATATTGATAATAATGGTCTTTTATTTAAAATGACTATACCCTATATTTATTAAAATAACCTCGAAAATAGCGAACCCGGTTCATATTTATTATTTTTAATAAAATATTTATTCACGTTTAACATGAAAAATTAATTACTACTAAAATTCTTGACAATTTTACACTAAACGTATTATATCCTATGTAACTAAAAACGAATGCCTACTAATAATATTATGATCATGCACGATATCTGTAGTACCTATGTAAAATATACTAATTTATTGTTATCATGACTTTTTTTGTGACATGATAAGGCCACTGTCATTACCTATTATAAATTCCTGGGTACAATAAGACACAAATCCAGGATTTACCAAGTCAATTAACCCGGATAACTGTGCAAAGGAAATGTTAGAAGTGGTAAAAAAATTACAACGATATATTATCCGGAGTTACGTGTACAAGTAGGAGCATTTACGTAATGTATACTCAACAGTCACCAATTCAATCCTTTTTAGTCAGAATAAACATATTATAATGTTTTGAAATTAATTTGAATAATTTTGTCTGCCAAAGACGATGTTGCATAGTTACCCAATGCTTATGACTAAAATGAAAATAGTTCTTGTTCAATCCAATTTATAATATTACTGAGGGTCAACAATGTTTAAGAGGTTATAACAAATATATTATATTATGTAGTGAAGGTGTATACGCTGTTGGGTAAAAAATATAACAATATATAAATATTTTTTGATTAGCATAGTAATCAAACTAATGTGGGTCAGATACCACGTATCCCAAACTTTACAATACTGTTGAAAGATCATTTAAGGTACTTTGAAAAAAAATGTACAATATCTTAACCTATACAAGTCCGATTTTGGATGAAAACTGAATAATACGAAATGTATTGTGTGAAAACAGATATATAATAACAAATAATATCAGACTTTTAAATATTATTTTAATGCAATCAAAAATAGTACTTAAATAAACTATTCTATAGTATACAGGTAAGTACCCCCACAAATACATTCGTTTTTACAAATATTTCATACAAAAAAAAACAAATATATAGTTACGTACATCGCATATTAACATATGAGTATACTTAATACCAATTTAATATAAGTGAGTATCAAAAAATAACCATACTTATAATTAAAAATCTATTGAATTTAGTTTGTTTGGTTTATTTTAGTTCCACGATTGAAAAAAATTTAAAGAAATCGTAATATTTGGTTCCTACAAATTTAGAATGAAGAACACAAATTTGAAGTTATACGTCAAAGAAAATCAATACCGAGGAGAAAACCATCGATTGATGCACATTCTCAGTGACGTATCCAAAGTACCCAAAAAAGGAGGGGAACGAAAGTTACAAACGTTTTTCAACCTTTTACCATGGTAAATAATTAATGTAAATTAAAGTTAAAAATTTAACAGGCCATCACTCAAAACAATAAGTTTTTTTTCTCACACGTGCAGAAGAAATTTATCAAAGACAATGTCTGTACCGATCCCAAACAATCGACTATATCCTTTCTGTACATAAAATAAAATATTGATATATACATAAGAAAAACAAAAGACTGCATTCACAATAAGTACATACAACATTCACAAAACCCGATAAAGATTTACTTAAGTATGATTTTCAGCATGTCACCGAGATCCACGGTGAAGAAGGTCTATACAGATTACGGTACCTACTAAATATAAAAATATCGACTGAGAAATTAATATAATCATAGTGTACACTGGAATAATTAGGGGGCTTATATTTTATTATATATTATTTATTATATACTTTTGAAAATGATCAATGTTTTTTACTTGACATTTTGAACTAACAAGATCCTCATTTCACTTACACCGACTTCAAGAGCATCAAAATGCAAAGAAATTTTAAATTTAATTAAGAATGATTAAATCTTGGTATTATAAATACTTTACAGTTGTTAAATAAATATACCATAAATGAGTTACAAACAAGTACATAGGTACAAATAGAACATATATTATAAAGTTGATGAAAATTGGTTTACTGCAGATCGTCCCAAAGCTTTTAGTAAATTACTCTCTTAGAAAATTACAAATCAAACAAACATCTCATCAGCGTTAAGTAATAATAAAATACTATTGAGTCTTACTTGACATTTTCTATAGCCCGGGGCTAGAACACTAATAAGTAAAATAACCCATATTCCGTTATTAAACATATAAAAAAATATCGAATGATACAATTCAAAATAAAAATAAATTGAAACATATTGGTACGACATGAATAGTATTTTATCAGCAAATATCGTATGAGTCTTAATGATAAATACTAAATAATATGTAGGTATATATTATACAATTATTGCAATTAAGCCCGAAATTCAATCGTATATGATTAACAAAACGAAATTGCGTCATTTTGCAGTTATTGCTATAATTTATTGACTCGGTTTACAGTTATTCGCGTAGAGCTCGACATTATAAATAAAATTGTATTATTCTACCTTCAACCCCAACAAATGACCCATGTAGCCAGGTACCTACTTATTATATATACATTGATTATATCGAAGATGAAAATTAAAAACTTATATATTCCTTGAAATACCTAATGGCATTTTAAACTATCAATACTAAGTCGATTTCAATATAATATATCTAAACGGGTTGTCTCCTGCTATAAAAACGTGTATTTTTCGACTGTTGAGCCATCACGCATTTTTTTTTAAAGTTATACGCCGAAATTAAGTTTCCAACATATCGTGTATATTATAACTTGTGAAAGTACCCACTGCCTTAACGTGTTATATGTAATACAAGTATGATATCATCATGGCATAAACGTATATTATGCATGCATAGCTATATAGATGTGTGGCACAGATACAATAATATATGTCTTGCGTAGCATTTATGGACACGAAAACTAATGACCATACACTGTGGCATGCAATGGGTACGTACTAACCTAATAATTATGAAATATAAACATAATAACTAGAACATTTATATTTTATTTTATTTTTAATGTGAAATAATAATTGATACATTATAATATGTCTATATATATATAGAAAATAACTACTTGCTATTACCTATAGATAGTAATATTAATTTCATAACAATATTTTTGTGAGGAAAAAATAACTTATAAGACATAACCATTACAAAGATGCTATCTAGAACACAATAATAAATACATTATATTTTTATTTTTTGAAAATCTAGTGTGGGCACTTTATACGTATGCCACTTTTAAATTATATTGTCGGTAGGTAGACTGATGGTTTAGAGTTCCAAGAGTCGAAACGTATGGTACTTTGTGGTGCCTCGATTATCGTTTGGACGAAGGTATATATAATATGTGAGTTTTCGCAGACCGAGCTATATAAAATGACCCGCTTCCGGCGGTTGATTTATCTTCAGAAAATTTCGCCTCTCTCCACCCGGCGGCGGTGCGACGACAACGATAGGTGGTAAATTGGCACCTATACTATACCTTTTATATATTTTTATATATATTATATAATATCATAAGATACGTATCCGAACGAGTTGCACGTAGTGATTCAATGGCAAATCGTTCGATAGCGTTGTACACAGTATATACGTAGATAAGGACAGATACATGATTTTATACAGAGTGATTCACCAAGTTCACTACAATTTTTCCTTTAATAATAAATGTATTTAACTCCTGAAATTAAGAATATTTAAGTACCATATATTCAGTTATTTAGAGTTTTATGCCATTTAAGGACTGTCCTGCGTGGCGATACAAACTTCTTTTTTTTTCAAATACAGATGAACATATTTTACTGTAAACTGTTAACAGTTTTTTTTTTTTATGTTGATGTATAATGTACTATATTGTATCCAAATTTAATTTCAAACAATTAATTTCTGAGTTGAAATTAAAATGTATTTACTGTTTACTAAAGATAATAGTCCTTAAAAATGGTTTTAGAAAAATTAAAAACTAAAGTTACATTCAATCTTGTATTTATTATATTCTAGTAAGACATCCCAACAAATAATAAAATGTTAATGAATAAATATTAATAACTAATATTTTCAAATTATTGAACCCCAAAATTAAAAATTTACAAGAAAAACAATTGTTTTCAATAAAGTGATTCTAATTTGAAAAACGGAGTGCTGTCGCAATATTTTTATTCTAGGACACTGCTTACATTGTATAAAAAATCTAAGTATTTTAAAATATGATCCTTAAGTATAAATACCATGAATTTGAATAAATCCATTAAAGGAAAACTAGTGGTGAGCATACCTATACTAGTGAATCACTCTGTATAATAATATGAGAGACATTTCCGGCCAAAACTGACACATTATAACGATATCAAATACATACACAACACTCAAAACATATTTTTTACACGCATATACTTGTAACTCAGCTCTCTCTCTCTTTATGTTTATATATATACAACGTACGACTTGAGGGTACAGTGAGTGAATTTATACGGCTCTAAATATTCCGGAGAGGATGCTCATTACAATAACAAATTGTAAACGCCGAGACTGTCACATCTGCGGCCGGAAAACCAGACGTGACGGCGACGCGCGAAAACAATACAAAAAAATTCGGGACGATACCCAAACCGCAAACATTAAAATGTTGAACGTTCTGTACATATTCTTTCACCATCACTTGGATAATGTCACGATACGATTTTTTGCATTACACGAGCGCGTGCACGAATATTATAGCGTTCGGGTAAAAAAAATATTCGCCAGGCGGTTTTTAAACATTAATTAAAGAATTTAATTGGACTTGGTGAATTTTATACCTATATCCACCTGGTTGACCAAATTTGTTTGTTAATGGTTTTTAAAATTAAATTAAATCACCTTCACAAAAAACTAAATAACCATATTTAAATGTACGTCCCAAATACACCAACAATGATCCATTATTGTTGTTTTACAATTTAATATAGTAAGTTATTACTGGTAAAATAAGAAAATTCTTAAACAATGTTTCTGTTATATAATTGCATGTATTATCAATCCTATAAAAAGCTACACACGTAATACAATTATTACATCATTTTTATAGACATAATGATTTGTAAATTAAATAATACTCAACGTAAGTCAATGGACACAACTTATTGCTGTACAGAAATAACACAAAAGCTTACAATTAAGCTGGTAAGCTGGGGTGATATAGTAAATAATAGAATGGCTTGTCTAAAGTATATTTTGTTAAATTATTTTTTTTTTTAGTTGTGAAATATTAAATATTATTATAAACGGAATACATATCATATGCATGTGTATGTATATGTTATAACGTGTGTATACCCATATATTTAATTAAAGAATAAAAAAAAATGTATAATATTAAAATTATTACAATTGTATAATATAATACATTCATCACACTGGTGCTATAAAATATAATTTTTTTTACTCACGAGTTTTCTATTATGACGTTTTTGGAGTCGGTGTCTTGTCCTAATAACCTGACCTCCCCCAAATTAGTATTATCTTACAAAGGGTTAACTTCCAGCCCACAATAGTTATTTAAATAATTTTATAAGAAACGAATTGGTACCTAATTATGTATGTTATTTTCAAAGTTCAGTTATGTCCTGTTACTACTCTACCATATACAATTCCGAATACATAATGAAACATATGTTAATTTATCTTTTGTATAGTAAAATATGCGTGAATGTAATTCGTTATAAAATATGTTGAGAAAGTTTTAGGGATTGAAAATTTAAAATACCATAAATGAATAAACGGCATAGAGAAGAAACTCACGTTTTGGATGAAATACATTTACTAGTCATATTTCTTTTTACAAGAAAGGAAAATATTAAATAAAATATGAAAAATCTAATTTATAAAGCCGAAAAACACTTACAAGTTAAATGAAAAATTGATGTTTCCAACAAATATCAGAATATATTAAAAACAAACAATAATGTACATACTATTATGTATATTAGATCATTTTTAAGAATTACGTATTAATATTTTAATAATATTATTATAAATTAATATTGAAGTTTATAATACTAATACAAGAATTATTATTTAATTAATTATTAATAAATATCAGTATCTATAATACCTATTATACATTATATTATTTATTTAATTAATGTTCGTTATTTTGAGTAAGTAAGTTAAGTGTATGCGAATCAATAAATAAAACAATGCAATATATTTCAATAGCGTAATTATTATCATGTTTATCACGTTATTTTCAAATTATGGAAGTACCTAGTATCTACATGGAATACCAAAAACTCGTAAATGTTGCACGAGAAAGTATAAATTGTATATACAATTTATTTTCCTTACGTTTCAACATTGTGGTTGTAGCGGTAGAAAAGCATATATTATTCGAACAAAAAAAGAATTCGAGGTACCAAGGTATAAAATGTATGTACATATATATTATTTTTTATTTCCAAATTAATCGCAAATACCATATTTCCAAACCATTGGGTATCCGTTTAGAAGATAATAGAGAGCAATAAATCAGCTCCAAGGTATATAAATCCAGATTTTTATTCCATTCCGGTAAAAAAAAGATATTTCCCTATTATAACATATCGAACAAGTTCAATCATAATATTCTACATATTTTTATACAAACACTTACCCGTCTGAGATTTCCTTCTTTTAACATTAGATCTGGTGACGGGGAACCTCCATACGACGATTGCTGAAACAATTAAAAATTTATTATGAAATATGAAATATATAAAAAAAGATGTTAAGTATTTGCAAAAATATAATAACCATTAAAACAATATTTTTGATCAATTTAAAAGATAAAAAATAAATGATAAATTGTTTGAACATTAAAACTATATCAGTGTTATAGAACAAATTATATTACAATTTAAGTGTGAAATAATTTTTTATTTACTTATAAAACAAATTTTGACAACACTCGTGTACGAATATACTATAGGTAATGTGTGAAAAACAATTCAACAGTTTCAAATCAAATAATACCACCATATTAATGATTATACTATATTATTATTTAATATTTTAATTACAAATATAGTTTAAATATGAATAAAATTATACAAGCAGTTTATTTATTTATTTGTAGTTTATTAATGAAATCCCTGGCTCCAACCTATGGGCTATGACATTTACTCGAAACGATATATCATCATTCAAATGTCTTAAAATTGTATATATATCATATACATAGAAACAATTAGTCTCTTAATCGGTATTTTATAGTATAACCGATACGAAATATTTGAGAAAAATACACGTTAATTAATTTTTAAAACTAAAAAATATTTATTCGTTCACAGGTGTATATTTTATAACGTATTGAGATGCTCATGGTACAATTACAAATTATTATTAATCTACCTACCTATCGAAAATCATAAGTTTTTGAAATGTATTAAAATTAAAAACTGTAATATTCTATAAGAACTATATTTTCAAATATTATGCTGTAGTTACAATATACCTACTAAGAAATTCTATTAAACAGTCTATTAATACAACCACCTACATCAATCCTCTGATTACACTTAATCAACATGATTTTTAAAATAGGTACAATACATTTCAGAGATCCGGCACATTTTTCATCTTTAACACACGCGTCATATATATCTCAATACTGAGTATAACAACCGCCGCCATTGGAAGCATTTTCCTATTATTACGTGGCATCAAAAATACATGAATACCACCACCCTTCGATCGCCCTCCTCGACGGTAGCATTCGTCATCTAATGTGATTTGATGGAATTTCCACATTGTTTGGCGCAAAACGAGTTTCGCATCAATTCCGTGGCACGAAATTACCAGTGTTTCCCGACCTTCTTTTCCCGAGGGATATCGTTGGTGAAATTCACACATAATATTCAAGCAGCATTTCCAAGTGCTAACAGGATCATTTGTAAACGTCGGATGAGCATATTTGAAATTTATAACACTTAAAAAAAATACAAATAACAATATTCAAGGATATAAATATTTAATAAATATTAGCATATTTTTGCCTCAAACGTTCTAAATCTAAAAGAAAATTATAAACGTTTCAACAACTTTTTTTCATCTTAAATATATTTTTTCTTAGGTGAAGATGGTTCTAAAATTTATAAACGTACATATAACTAAAAATAATAAACAACACAAAAATCACGAAAAATTGTAAATTAAATTTTGTTGTTAAGAATTCATACAAAAGTGTTGAAAATTAAATACGTGTTTTTTAAATTTTTGTCATTTTTCTTTACTCACTTTAGTGATACATAAAATGTATAACCATCACCAGTGAATTTTAAAGTACCTATATACGAGAATTTATATTGTATATTTTATAGGTAAACTTTACTCAAGAGGCGAAAGTCAAGTTGTAGGGCATTATTGATCACATATAAGGAGACTAAATAAATTCTAGAACGTTCATGATGATTTATTTATTAAAGTGAAAATAAGAATAAATTAATAAAATAAAAATGTTATATATTAAAAGGTTATAGAAAACCATACAGTATCGAATTCTAAAAATAATATTATAAAATTAAAGAAATTCGAAACTAAACGTTCATACCAGTTTCAAGGTGTTTGAAAAATGTGCCAGGTGCAGTTACATAAATATTGGATTTTGGAAGTTTAATTTTTGAAAATATTGTAAGTTGAAATATACAATAATATATTTGGTTCTTTGAGGTAAGAAAAAATGTACAAATGTGTGTATATATATGGTCGTATAAATATACATATAAATGTATAATATAACTAGTTTATGTAAAATCAATCAAAAATAAAATAAAATAAAACTCAAGAAAAAAACCTCAAAACAATGAATTTATCTTATCAGAGAATAAGTTCTTTGTAAAATAGTTGTTCAAGTTTGAAATTAATGGATTTAAACACATTCAGGTTCAAATAAATATCAAAACTTTAAAGAGGTTATAAAAATACTGTAGCATCCCCCACCCCCGGGGCATGTCAGAAACCTACGGGTGCCCCATTCGAAATTCTGCCAAATCAAACACACACGTGTTCCCCCCTACCGTCCCAAAAACCTACAATACAAACCTATACAACACAAACCTACAATACCTACTCAACAGCTAATGGCCACAGTTGCCGGGCTCAAGATCAATAAATAAAAAATACTGTAGAAAAAAGTAATCTTATATCAAAAACACAGACGTCTATTATTCAGAATAACTGAAAACGAAGTGTTAAGTTTTTAGTTTTAAAAATTATAGAATAAGATGAAAAATATAAGAACAGAATAATAAACACCCATATAGATTAAAGGCTACAGTACTTATTTATATTGTGTATCACTCGTTTTTCACAACTGATCCTGACACAAGGTATTTTTGCCCATAATAAATTATAGAGGATAATATGATATGTCATTTTAAAAAAACATAAAATATTAATACAAATTCATTTTTGAAATTGCATGTGCTAAAAAAAGTACCAAAATAACTATGGCTAAATTAGTATCTTTAAAATTATTGTAACTATTAATTTTATAAACTTGATTTCAAATACATTCTTACAGCGTAAGCAAAATAACTGATAAATCAAATTTAAAAAAGCCGGTCTTTAAATATATTATTGGTTGTTTGGACCAATTGTCTCAAGTCATTTACCTCGATGTAAAATAGAGTTGTAATAGTAATGTAATAAAAATTATCCACTAAATATTTATTGAGACGAGCATTAAGTATACAAGTTGTTTGATTACGGCCCTTATCGAGAATAGAATTCGGATTGTTCACAATCATATATTTCTCGCTTCAACCTTTCAGTAATTGAACTTTTAAGTTTCTTCTGTCACAAAACTCTTTGTTTGATATACATATATATATATATATATAGGGATATTTTTTTTTGTCTTCTTGACAGTAAGTCAGGCAGTTTTGACATTCAACACAAGAAACGTGACACTATACTCCTGTCTTAAATCCAGTACAGTATTCTAACTTTCAAACAAGAACTATAAAAATCTATAATTTGAGCTCCCGTGTTGTTGAAAAAAACTACGAATAAAACCACTAATCACTGAGATAAATTTATAGTTATTTCAAATGTCATTTTCGGAAGATGTTTTAAAAAAAAATTTAACAATTAAAGGTGATACTCGTATCTCTATGATACACTACTAAATGTAACTCTAAACTATTTTCCGGTATTTGAGAGGTTATTACGATATTATGTTTCTAGTATACCTGCATAATCAGTTATCCATAATATCATAATCAGTAAAATTATATCTCTATAATATTTCTTATACTTAAAGTTGAATAATAGAAGCATTTATTTTAAACTTAAAACAACTTTTTTAATCATTGTTAGTGACAAACAATTTTAAAAAGTATTTTATGAACTTAAGTTCAAAATAGTTATGCTTAATCTTGTTATAAGCAATTTAAAATGCAAGAAGAAAAAAGATTATTTATTAATTCGTAACTGACCTCAAAAACATAGGAGATAAAATCGAGTGTAAAGATCAAGCGAGAACTGAAAAACATTGACCTGAATTTAATTTAATTTAGAAATGTGACCTAATAAAGAGTAAAAATGACATCAAGAAACAATCAATTTAAATTAGGTATTTTTTATCTTTTTTTATTCTTAACTAAAAAAGTAAAAATACTAAAACTTTATATTAAATTACTTGTAGGTAAATAATACTAATATTTTGATAATGATTCAAAATCACTTTTTTTTTAATATAAGTTTATGACATGTTTATTAAATATTATGAATAAATTCATGTTATCGACGCATACATACGTTAAATATGCCAATTGAATACAATGTAGGGATAATTTGAAATTCGAGTATATCTATTAAATTGAATATTATTATTCGATGGCCAACAAGACCGCTAGAGAGACATTTAATCAGCACTCATTGTTAACCAGTAGAAGCGAGCATAATATTAAACCAAGCATTGTTGTCGTGCAAGATAAATAACATAGTACAATCACATTCCTGTCAGATACTAGTTGTAAACCTCGCTTGTTGATAATTCTAAGAACACGAGACCGATCAGGCGATGCTTCACAGAATTCGCCATTCGGGCACTGATCGTTGTATATAAAGTGATCAATGATCAATGGCCGACTCCATTACATCACCACCATTTAAAAATTGGACAAAAGAGCAGAAGGGATTATAATTAATTCACCCTGACTAACTTCAGAATCATGGCACATAGATAAGAGACAGCTTTCCGACTTACTTCAGCTGTATCAATAGACAACTAAGATTACCGCATTCTGATGCAATGCCTTTGATCATTTCTAATTAAAAATAATTATAGTAATTTTTGTTTTTAAATATTAATTTACAAATACGTACATTACAATTACACAAATATTATAACAATAGGTGCAAATCAACTATACAGTAAATATATTCATTAATTGTTCGTAAGTATAAATATAATTATAATACATTATACCTACTTCTAATAGACTAATCAAATTTTCCCGATATGTACCATAACAAAATTAATTATGACATAAACCTACAAATATTTGTTTATAATAATTAAATTATATTCATAACATGGAAAACAACAATCAGCGAATTTAAATAATATTTTTCAATCTTTAAAACAGTTAAAACGCATCCATAGTAAGTATTAAATACATTAATTTTATCAATAATAGAATAAGTTTTCAGACTAAATAGTACTTCACTTTATCATTTCTGTATTATCAATATCAATATATAGATTTAGTACATAAATTGACCTACATAATCTGTGTATCAAAATGTAATCATTCTCAATTAGCAAATTGATATTTTTTTTTATTATAAAATACTATTGGACACTATAGTACTATACATACAAAATTATATAATACACTTATACCAGCTACCTGTATTACTTCTTTTATGGACAATATTAAAAAAAAAACCAATTACTTCAAAATACTTTTATCGCCCTTTATATATAATATTAACTTTTATTGAGCTGAGCGTAAACTTTTAATTGCCTACGCCCAAATAAGAAAAGTCGCCAAAGAGTTTTCATACGAGTACAATTTTGTCAAACCTCTAGAGCCAATTTAGAAGCTCGTGTCACGCAAAGGTATATTATTAATGTAAAATTATTTTCATTTTCTTCGTGCAATCCAATTCTATATATTCTATAGCACATCAACTATTCGCATAATATAACTATAAATGTACAAAAGGAAACGCGAACCTGCCTATAAACGCTCAGTGTTATGCGGATGCACGTAATTCCAATAAATTCAAACACTACATTATATCAACCCCCCAAAAAAATAAAAATTTGTTCTCCGCAAAGACAATAATTATATATTATACAGAATTATATGTATTATATAATATTATTATTCGTCAGGACAACGCCACATCCCGTGACTTTTCTGAACCCTTTGTGTACCTTTTTATAAAAGAATTGCGGGCAGAAACTTTTTTTAATAACGCATGTGAGTGTGTAGGTATATACGCGCATAATACTGTGTACGAGAATTATATACATCTATACGTTTCCGACGGACAACAGACAATAGTTTTTTTTTCTCAGCGTTTTTATTCTTTGCTTCTTATAAATTTGTTTCCTCCGTTACTTCCTATATTGATTTACGACGGAAAACTTTGCAACCACTAAATCAATCGGAACCGAACGGACTGCAATCCGATATAGTCCTTTTGTGAGATATCCTTTTGCGTATATTATGTGCATGCTGCGTCTCACGAGTGTGTATACGATAATACGTCGACGACTGTGTATCCGTGTGTGTAGCCAAACAACTGGTATAAACTTTTACGGCGGATTACATGTGAGGAATATATTGTGTAATGTGTGAGGGGTGGTGCAGAGAATTGACGGTCCAGATCGCATGCAGCGTCAGACGGAACGGTTTAATCGAATAGCGAACGTACAGAAATAACATTCGGCAAAACAGATAATAATATAATATATTATATATAAATACGAGTAAGTGGTGCAGGCTTGTAAGTACCTACTCATCGTTTAAATCGCGTATCGAATATCCACGGTCATTTATATAATATAATACAACGATACCATATGGTGTCATGAACGCCGACGAGCTAAGTCAAGCGCTTCGATCGAGAGAGAACAATCCATTTGGAAATTAACAATACTCACATGACGAAAATAACGAAAATAAAATCAGTAACGTTAATTGCTTTAGCGATTTCTCATCCGGCCATCCGGGTGTGCATGCGATAATGAAAAATAACACCGTAAATCGTTATTTACTTGTTCTCCGACGTTGATCAAGCGCTTGCAACGCCTCAACGGTACAGCCATCCAAATTACTATGCAAACTCGAGAAATTACAAACCGGCGATTTATCCATACGCGTCATATGGGTACGCCATTGAGATGGCACTGAGTGACTACCTCCCTTAACTTATCGACGCATAACGTTTTTTCATAAATTAATGTTTGAATGCAATCGACTACACAGCATTCTTATAGCTAAAATTGAAATTAATCCTTTGTTTATAACAAATGTTATACAATTAACAATATTTATACATTTATATATATTTAACCTCTTTGTTTAGAACAATAGTTAATCCGTCATTCATTAATAATTATTGTGGAATTGACGTTGTGTTGGCAACGCGCAAAATCATGATTTATATGTTATGGGATTTGTTTGAAAGTTGATATGTCTTAATTTTAATTGAAACCCAATCAATCGTATATTCTTAATCTGATATCATTAATCGTATTCACTATCCTACCACATAGTATGACGGAAGTCACATTAATACATTAAATAAATATATCTTTCAAAGTGAAACAAATCCTCTATGCACATCATTGCTGCAAACATGAGAAACTAGCGAAGAGTATATAGTAAACAATAATCGATCATTTACACATAACACATTAACACGTCAATAAATAAAGTGTGAGTGACGTTCAAAATTAAATTTCTGTCATACTTGATTTCTGTTTTTCGAAACGACCGCATGTTTCTAAATAACAATAGAAGAAATATTATAGAATTAAATTCAATACGTTGGTCCAAACATAAAATTCTATTCGATACTTCGATTCACGATCATATAGTATTGTTTGGTAATACAGACATGTCGTAAGCCATACTGCTCTACACAGAGAATGTAACAACAATAATATTGTATAAAAACACGACGTCAGAGCTATGTATATTATCTATACCAGATGCGCTTATAAAAAAATAAAAACGTTTTTTAATATTATTTTACTTATTTGTAGGTATTCATAACTAAGTCAAACTAATGTCAACGATATTAAAACAAAAACATGTTACTGATTTGAAATTTCTATATAATTTATACAATTAGTTTACTACAAGTACAATTCAATTAAATAAAATAAATAATAATAATAAAAAAGTGTTGACTAATAAGAAAAAAATTGTATAATGTGATTTTATCAATTCATAATTTCACAACTCTGCAAATACTGTAATAGAGCAATATTCAATTAAAGCTCCTTAAGAGGCTAGTTTTCCATTTTAATCAAAAAATATCAAAGATAAATACATAGATGTAAAGTCATTATACTAAATAAAGTGATTGACATTTAGCCAGATGATCTATATGGGCGCATTCACCAATAATATTTATAATTAATTTTAGATCTAATAAACCATGAAAAATTAACATAAAATTAAAAACATATACGCAGCAATAAATTGTATTATGCTAATAAATATATAATTTTATAAATTACATAATATATAATAAATAGTAAATGATAACTAAAATAATATTTTTTAAGGGTGTACGAAAGAAGTATCGAAGTACGAATGAAAAAAAATCTACAAAATAAGTACAATATTTATATTAGCAAATACACATTCTACAACATGACGTTGTCATTATCAAATCATTTAGGGGCCAAATACAGATTATCTATTTGAAGTACATTTATTCTAACATAATGTCAATATTTCTAGACTCATACATCGTGAGTATTTTCTTTAACTAATCATTTCAAATTGTATGTACTGTTTTGAAAATCTAAATTTTAAACTAACTGCAAAAAACACAATAATGTCGAAATATATATATATATTATATGATAGGTACCATACATAATATGTTAAAATAACGATATAATAAAATAATGATTTACATTACAGACCTATATATTTTAATAGGCTATAATAGTAAACAAATAGACAAAAACTTTACGTAACTGTATACATTTTCTCGATAGTATAATGAATTAAATCATAGCAATTTACAATAAATTTTATTAACATAAATCATGAAAATAAATTTTTGTTCCAATACTATAAAAGTACCAAATAATATTGAACACAGATATTATTATGCTTAAAATTAAATCCAATAAACACTGTTATATTAGCATTTATTTATAATTGGTAAGAAAATATAACAATATTAGTATAACAGTACGGCAAAAGTTAGTGGGTATTGACAGTTATTATATGTAAAATGTATACATTTTAATATAATTTTTTTTTAAATATTATTTTTGTACCTAGGTACTAAAATGATATATTGTCAAAAATAATGACCATGTTATAAGGAGCTCATAATCATAACATTATTAACAAACATAGTATGACCGTATTTTTTTAGAATTAACGAAGACAAATGGGATTAATATATTAAATAATAATGTTTGTTTTAATGAAAACAAGGTAGGTACTCATAACAAAAGTATGCATGATCATAAAAAGATAACTCTTTTATAATTTAGGAAACAAAAAGCAAACTTTTAATTTTTAATACGAAATTCTACTTACTAATTATAATTTAAGTAAACAATATACAAGATTAATTTTTTACTGCTGGAACAATTATTTTTTTTTTAAGTTTCTGCAATATTTATACATTCTTAAGAAAACATTTCATTACAACGTATAAATATAAAATATTAAACAAATAATAAATTTAGCTTAAAAAGTTCCAGAAATTCAAATTATATATTTTGGCATGATCACAAATTGAGGGTTCTCAGAATGCTTATAGTCCAAAAACTTATACAATTCATTCCAGCATGAAATCAAAAGAATCCGATACTTCAGCACCTCCCACGAGAATCTTTCGTTTCCAAAATTTAAAACTTTTAAGTTAAAAATCGTATAACTTTTAAAAGAAAACGGAAACCAACAAGTTTTATTTTACCGTTTATGTAAAACGTGGGTTTCGTAGTTGTCAGTTGATATAGTATGTAAAATAGATAAACTATAATCAACACATAATGTAACATTTTTGTAAACACGTGTAGAAGATATTGGCAGGTACTATCATTAACATTTAACACTAAACATCTATCATATTTTAGCCAACAGATTATATTGTAACATTTAAATACAATATAAAAATAACGTTTGTAACTAAACCTAAATATTGCAATAGATACCTGTTAGTACATAATATGTAAAAAATAAAAACATTACTTAAATACATTTCATATCTAATACCTACATACATTATTTTAAATAAGCAAATACTTAATAACGGTTCACCAGTTACATAATATTTTCTAGGATTGGATAAACCAAAAATAATTTACATTACACAAAATGTATGACGAATAATTAATTATCATCATTGACCTGCCCTACGGATGAACTGCATCCGGCACCTACCTATTCTGACTTATTGCCCAACCCGCTGCTTGCTATTGTTTTAGATTATATTCTTTATAATAATAAAAATGTAATAATAATGTATAATTAAAAATAATTATACTTGATTCATCATTATAATTAAAGTTTAGTTTGAAAAATGTTAGAAAATATAATGCTTTTTTATTTACATAGATGTCTCCTTGAGTATGAATAAATTATCGATACTCTTCAAGCATTCTGTTGAAAGGATGAAGAAAGTAACATTAATTTCAAATGAGGTTAGATGGATAACTAAATAAACAAGCAGATTATTCTTTATCAAATCAATTCAAAGACAATATTGAAATTATATTTTTTTTAAAGAATAAAATATAAACTATAGAATAATGAGAACATTTGAGAAGACGTAACGATTATGTGTATCTATATTCATTGAGAAAATATACTTAAAAATAAAAATGATGATATAAAAACGATAACCTGTAAACAGATTATTTGTATTTAAGAACTTAATAGGTGAGTATTAATCAAATTTTAACAAAATAATTCAAATTGTTATTTTTCATTAAGCTATCTAGTTCCATATACGTATAAACAATAAATGTCTGAAAAAAAATCGTGCCTAAAGCTCTAAGTTTACAAAAAACCTTGTATTTCATTTTCAATGTTTTTGATTAACAAAATTATTTTATTGACATTTTTAGAAAAACTAAAAATAACGGAAAATTCAAATGTCTAATAGTTCAAAAAGAATCAAAATATTTTGAAAATCATAACGTAATATTATATAGATTCTATTATAGAAAATACTAATACAAACATTTTGTGAAAAATTGCAAGTAGTGAAGGTTGTTTGTTTTGAATCACAACAAAATAAGAAAATCGTATATTCAAAAACTGGTTTTCTATAAGAACTCCAATTTTTTCAAAATTGTTTTGTTTTTGCTTTTTCCAACTATTAATAAAATTTTGAAGGACAAGTTTGCTCTATTCATTATCTTAAATAATGATTGAACAATAAAACTTCAGTAGCCAGTAGATAGGTACATAGTATAATTAATAGTTAAATTTATAAGTCGTTAATTGTAAGCTGATTAATTAAAAGATTTCAAACGTTTGAAATAATGATATATAAGATTCGCTTCATACACAATATAAATGCCAAATACATCTGTGCTATCAAGGTAATTTGTTTTTGTGCAATTTTTTGATCACTCGTAGAGTTTATCTACTTATTTACGTCCAACAATATTCGAGCGCAACCACAGTCAGTCTGAAATCAAACTGCAGGACGGATTAGAGAGCGACATCTGTGTAAACAATTTGGAGCCAACAAATGTGGACGAGCGACATCTGCGGAAAACAAACCCTAAGAGACGATCTATCAGTATACCACTAGATGGCGTTACGTGTCACGATTTCATGAAACATCCATTCAAGTTAATATTATTATTTTCAACGGTGACCTCGAAACCTTAATCGTTTAAGTACCTATCTGGGGGGTAGTCGTATATTACTGTTATGTGTTCTGATTATACACAGATGCAATGAAACATGTCGACGATGGAAATACAATATATTATAAATTGTAATATATTATAATACCATTATAGGGGAAGGGTACCTAATAATAATATTCGTTTACCTCAAAAGGATTCTTACTCGACGAGGGTAGATATCCAATTTCCATTTACAAGATGCTGCAGAAGGGTCATCGATGGCGACAGACGCATAAATTATTAAAATCATTATTATTATACTGTAAGACGAGAACTTGAGACAGGGGCGCGAGGACGTCTCGAGTATAAATATAATCTTTGATCGATTAAATTTGGAAAACGCTTATCGACCGTGAATAGAATACAGGAGTGCGTAGGACGAAACCATCGGGACAGGTCTCGACTGACGACGATGACAATAATAATATAATAATGGGGGAACGCGCCAAATCATCACCCGCAGGTCACAAGGATCGAGAGCATAGACTTTTGAGTATTAATAGAGTTAAAAATGCAGAAAGTGTGTAATAATAATAACTAAGCAAGTTTGAGATAAAATAATTAATATATTCTCTACGTTGTTTTACAGATGAAAAATTTAAAATTCAACAAGCCCATTACAGTGATCAACAATCCACTCAACACCGTTACTATTTAGCAGTACTCGGATTTAGTTGCTTTTTTTTTACATAATTTTTAGTGATTAAAAAACATGAAATATTTTCCCAAAATAACGTTTACTCTTGATTCCCTTGTTCACTATAATCCAAGCTGTACGAATGTTAATAATAATATTAATATTTTAATGTGCATCACGTAATGTATTCAGACTGTAGCTAAGAGAAACAAAATAATGTAGAGAATTGTGTCATGTTGTATATAATTTAATCGAGGGTGGAGTAGTCGACATAAGGTACCTCAACTTATAATACACGGGAAATTAAATGAAAATTGAGTTTTCGATAATGGCATTAACAGAATCGCATCATTGCATTTATATATTTTATTATGGGCACTTAGTTATAATATTAGAGTTAGATTGAAATTAAAGAGAGTAGATATAAGTTATAACTTATAAGTGATGTTGTTGTATAGTTTACACTTTACAAGTACGTTACAATAATAAAGTTATATATTATTTAATATTTGATATTGTTGGTATTTAAGAAAAAATAAAATCGTTTCTAAAATGATTGTATGCGAGTTCACCGTTGATCATCGTCTTACTCGCCGAATCAGTAAACACGTTAAAAATGTTTGAATCTCGATGTCAACGTTTACAGTGTAAATATTATCATCTTTGTTTTGACTGTTATTTGATTTATCATACCATTATAAATATTGTTGTTGTTATGAAAATATCTGATCGTTAGGTTTGGATACGAAACAAACAAACGCAATCTGGGATCATTGAACTCAATCCACTTTACAATATGAAATACGTGATACGATATTATTTTTGACATTTTTGAAAAACCCACGTACAACGATGTTACGTTTTTCAAAAATTCCGATTTAAAATAATAGAAAACAGTCAAAGAATCTATCATTTTTTTTTATCTCCGGTCGATCTTTGATGGAAATAGCGATACATTTCGAATCCAAAAACATACAGGCCTGGTACTAATATTATGTAAATATGCCGACTTTTTTTTTCATTTACTTCATATGAAATGAAACAAATTCGTAAGATACACGAACATAAATATTTGTAACAAAATAAATGTTTGCTCCTTTATTTTCGAGAAAAATACTAAACCTTACATACATAAAAGAAAAAATCATTTTTTATTTACGGCACACTTTATAGACATGAGGAAAATATTATCTATTTCAAAATCTAAACGGAATAAGTTTTTTGTGCTTGTGTAGTAGCTTAATAGAACAAACATTCGTGTTAAGGTCTCGTTAAGTACGTTGTGGCAAAGGATTTATGTCTACAGTTTATTTAAGTATGATAATTGAGAAAATTAAAACTGCTTCAACTTGTTTAACTCGTAAATTAAATCATGAAATAAAGTTTTTTTTATTAATCGTCCATACAAAAGTATAGATAAATGAAATGATAATAATAATATATCTGTATTAAAACTGTTTTAAGTATAACTGTAAATTTAAAATAATAATAATTAGTTATGTGTGAAAATAAATTCAACATTTTAAATATCAATAGTTAATACTAAATTATTACAGAAACGATTTAAACACGATAAACAGAAAATCGATACCGACTATAAGGATGTGTGTTCCAGGTTTCTATAATAATTATATTAATGCATTCGCTCATTAAGCACGTGGATTATAAACTTCGTATCAATCTAAAATGTTTTAATCGTAATAAAGTTTTCCACTTTCCAAACTGTCAAAAAAGTCAAAACGCTTTCATCAAATTTAAAGGTAGATATGTCTACAATGTGTCAAGTAAGAACAGTGTATGTGATTTATAAATCACAGTAATGGAGTAATATTGTGGGTGTGTATATTGTATATGTAAATTATTATTAAAGTTTCACCCGTGAAAACCTTTACACCGCCCTCGTGAAAAAAAAATAATAAATCAAATATGTTAATGAGATACGCATTCATATATATTGTAACACTCATTGGATTCGACAAATTTCGTAGGTTGTAATCAAATATTAAATTTGATATCACTTCCTCTAAAAATTATAATTCATAAAATCACACGTGCGTCGACTTTATATTTTATGGGTACAGTTTTTTTTTTTAAATTAGTTTATTTATTACGATTACTTTAACGAACCGGTTATAGAACTAAGGCTTATAGATGCATGTATAGATACAAAATTATTTACAATTATACTTTATAATAAATTATTAATACTTAAACAATACGTAAGTTTCAAAGACTCAATAAAGATTAGATTTAAAATTTCATCATTCCTGTTAAAAACAAATAGAAAATACAATATCTAAAATAATTTGTGGTTCTTTATAGGCTCAATGCTATCAACTAAAAAGTTAATTTTACAAAAACTCAAAGGTAAGTAGTAAATAACTGACAATTATAGTTGTATACAATTTTTAAAGATTTCACTTTTTTTCATTGAATACAACTAACCGACAAAATGATGTGAATATAATTTTTAATGGCTGTGACTATCTTAATTAAACATTAGTAGAACTTAAAATCACCTACCTAATTAAGCATCATAAATTATAAAAGTGAAAAATTAAGCAGGAAATCAACATATTCCTATATGAGGTTAAAAATTTTAATCCATAATTACTAATTTTAATCATACACGACAACTTAGATTACAGCGTTAAGTATTACTTCAAAGAAGGTTGAAAAATATAAAATATTTTTAAAAAAAATGAAACATAAGTTGCAAATAAAATACTGCAGACTATATATACGACTAATTAAATGTTTAAGATCATTCAGTTTCACAAAATATTTGACAGCTTTATAAGTTATGCCATTAAATTAACTTAAAAACTATTTCAATAAAAACATTTCATTTTAATTTAAGTAATATAAAAACTTCAAAATGCGAATCATCAAAGTTTTAAGGTAAGATTTTATGTTTAGCATTATTAAATGATTACATAAAATGATCAAGTCTTTGTAGCAAATATTATAAAAGAAGATAGAATTATGCAATCTTTAAACAATTTTAAAACTAGAAGTGTATTTTTTGATTAATATGACAACGAATAAAGTATTACAGCTAGTATATATCATTAAAATATATATATATATACCCATAAGTTCATAACTTTTAAAAACTTATTTCACGATGATACATTAATAACATTCATGACTATGTACCTAGTTAAAGTGTAATTATTAATTATTAACTTATAAACAGATGGTTAAATACTCAAATGTTTAATAAAAGATGTATTACACAAACATTTGTGAATTTCGTTTTGTAAACTAAAAAATATTTCTTTATAGAAGCATAATATTAGTCCACAATCTTACATAGTCATTAATTTTAATTATATTTTTTAAGTTATCGTGAAACATAAGTTCACATGAAATATTTAAACAAAATAATTTAACTAAGATCGAATAATCGAATTTAATATAATAATATAAGTATTTCAAATGAGTAAAAAAATGTGATTATGAGATAATTGTAAATATATATAATATTTTCATATTATTATTTAGTATGTGTTTGTATATAGTACTTACAAAGAAACGAATTAAAAAAAATTATAACACGGCTTTATCAAATAAAATACATTTAAAAAACACCTATAATTTTTTGTTTTTTAATAACCAATTACCTAAGTATTATTTATAGTTTGTTGAGCAGAGAGTTGATTGCGGTTATTTTTTGTATAGTACTATCCCTATATCTATAGTCATATATAATAATATGGTTCGAATGGTTGAATTTAATATTGACCGATAAACGATATTTTATTTTAAATAAAACAGTACCCAGGTATATTATAGTATACATTTATACCTAGTGCGATATAAGTTTGTTGTGGATAGGTGTAGAATTAAAAAAAAAATGTATTCGATTTTAATTTTAATTCAAAACTTATCCATTACAATGACCATATTACTATATTATCTATATTACTCGGCATCAAGTCACCGAGGAACACTAGAAACCTAATATACAACAGAACGATAGTTCCTCGGGTTTTCGTAGTTACGTTTCAACGAATTCAGAACACACAAACTAAAACAAATATACAATGTTTCAGGGTTCAATTATTTACTTATTTATTACATATTACTTAATTCCTGAGAAATATGACATTTTTAATGCTATGAAAATATGGAATAAAATAGTTTTTTAATCAATTTCCTACATTTTTTTCTATTTTTGAATGTGAGGTCCCAAATCTGAAAGAAAATCCCAAGGCCCAGGGCCTGAAATATTTTCTTGAGGTCCATCAGAAACCAGCGAATGTTCGACCGCAACTGTGTACCTGATGTGTTATGCACTGATGCACGTGGATATGCGGATGTCTTCTCTACGTTTCCGTAGGTTCAGGTATCACTGAGTCTAGGGTGCGACTCTCGTGACGTTGCAGGCACGTTCAAAATCCGTTCCTCCCACTCTAGATTATAGCCATCAACACTCGTCTGATACATAACCTTCGAGCGGTGCTCTCCAGGACTCTCCTCGAGGTCATCCCAGGCGTTCTCGTCCGGGGATTCGTAAAACTGGGAGACCTGCAGCGCTGCGGACTTAACAGTTTCGCCCACCCGCCACTATGTCCAGCACTTGACCCACGCATAATAACTGCAGGCTCTATCGACTACTGTTCGACTTCTAGGTAGTTCCTACACCTTTTCATATGGATAATCTTAACCAGTTTTTGCACCACCACTACTTTACAGCCACATCAGCCTTCTCATCGCCGATAAAATCACAAATATTATTAGACTAAGGCGTAGTTACTGTATATAACCAAGTCTCTGTAGATTACGGTTTCAAAATAGACTTACAATAAATTACCGAAATAACTATGATCACGAGACGTAATATAATATGACATTAAAAATATTAAACAGCCAATAGGTGTTCCAACTATTTCGATGGAATAAAATATGACCTTTTTTGTGATCTTTAACAATAGGTAACAACAAATAATATCATATAATATCTTTGATCATAGTTTATATATTATTTACCACAATTTAAAATAATATTAAAAACCAGGGAAGGGAGGTCACTATAATAATGTATAGAAAGCATTCCTAAAGTGTAATTTATCATCGTATATAGTTCACTCTAATTATAAGTCATTGCGTACGAAAAACGATTCTGAGCAGAGACGGCCTGTCAAACTATATTTCTTAGGATATATGATTGTATATTTATATTAATTTTAGTATTTCATTTTTATATTGGTAATACGGTAAGTTGAACTAGTTTTTGACAAACCAAATCACATACATTGTATTCTATAGTAATATTATTACCTACAATATTATTTAAAATAGCTGTATAATTAACCTATAAGCCAATACTGATGTACCTATATAGTATAGGTATTCAAACTGTGCGTCGCGGCTCCCAGGTGCGTCGTGGGAGTTGTCGAAGGGAGCCGCGTAGTATAATTGAAAACCAATAAATATTTTTACGAAAAACATTTACTAATATCATTGAGGCACACCGGTTAGGAAACGTTGAATTGTTTACAACAAATAGGTCCTATACCATAAAATAGTGTAAACACGCGATTTGGCAAGTTGGAACATCTCAGGGACGGATCCAGGGGGCATAGAGGCCCAGGCCTTCTCTAGACATATTATTTCTTCAATTTTTTTTATAATTCAACGGATCCATTATTATATTCCTATCATCGATATGACGCGTGATAATATAATATTTATCTGTGTACTGCAGTGAATCCAATATTATATAGTAAAAAACATTTTAAATTAAGAATAAAAGAATTATTGTATCCATGTTGTACAAAAACTGTTACCCCCCACCCCCCCTCCAGACCTTTACTGTCCATCAACCACAAAAATCAAAGATTAAAAAAATATATATATCGTTTTATTATTGAAAAATGTAAGTACTTATATTTTTTATAAGATAACTTTAACAAAGTTAACCATGCGGACAGGGGAAAATACGTATATAATAAAGACCGGATATGATATTATTGAGTGTGTGTGTGTGTGTGTTTAAAGATGCATCTGCACGAAAACAAACGCATTACAGCATAACACACACGCCTTTCTATATATACCCATAACCCATATGTATATATATATATATATATATAGATATATTATAAAAGGGGCTAAAATTTGAGAGAAAAGCATTGCATAGTATACGTATATATGTACTTTATTATGTATACATGTTTAATGCGCGCCTATTAACATAATAATATTACAATGCTTTCATAAAATAATACGCACCTTCGTAGAAAGTGGATAAAACAATAATTTCCGTTACACAACAGCCCGACTTTATATAGAAATATTATAATAATACGTATAGATACTGCATAAATGCGTATACGTTTTATATATTATAATGTACATTATATTAATTATTATATAGCCGAAAACAATATATTAAACTGAATATAACGCTGAGAAATATACACATTGTATATGGTGCTGTATACAATAATATCGTGTAGGTAGGTTACAAATAAAATTTGCAAGTTCCTACCCGCCTTTGTAATTTTATTGCGATATTTCCGATGACTGCAGTACTTAACTACCGCCTCGCTGGGCACTAAATACACGAATAAAAAACAAACACCGCGGTGTTAACACGCAGGACCGCCTCCATTTGTAAAAATAATTACACGCTCAAAGACTCTATACGCTCTATTCGCAATCTAAAGACTTTGTGAGCATAGATAAACGCTATCAGATAATATCTGTACACAGTATACATACTACATATATACAATATACATGCATCTAAATTATATACGAGCTGTAGGTATATACTATAATATAGCCTTCAATTTTTACAGGTATTTCTGAGCATACATGCAGTACGGAGTAAGATAGGTAATCTTTCCTATACTAAGACGTTTTTGGAAGTGGTAGTCATAGTTATTATTGTACTCATAGGGTCTTGACAAAGATAGAAATTATGGATTGTTTAATTTATTATATGTTACTGGTTTTGTAGGTCAGTATATATTGAAAGGTTAGGTAAACCTGTGTGTATTAATATTATAATAAAACGTAAGACATATTCTATCATAGTAAAACAATTATATCTAAAAAGGTGGTAACAATAAATAAGGCTTACCTATATAATATACAAGATTCTCCACTAATGTACCCTCTCTCATTGGTCGTTTATAGGTAAGAAATATTTGAACGGAATTAAATATATTTTGTTTCAGAATTAAAGCATGCCCATCAATTGTTGGTTTATTAAAAATAATGATTTTATAAAATAACATCTTTTGAAATAGGTATTTGAATAAAAATATTTAATATTTTTGATGTTAGGTATTTTCGACGTTTTTAATGGCATAGCCTTGTTTTAATTTTATAATGCTCGGATAATTTTAATTTACAAGTACTGAAAATTGAACCAATAAACTATAAAAGCATTTAAACTTTAGATAAGAAGTAGTGGCAGATCAGTAACAAATGGTAATTTTGCTACACCACTTCAGTCACCAAAATTTTAAAAGATTATAAAAACAATTTATTGATTCGGTGTTCAAGAAATAAGAAAATAAATACCAACATTTTAGGAAGTACAGAGAGTATTAAAAATAATGGTACCCTTAGAATTTAGACGGTTGATAGAAAAATAAAAATAATAGCACTAAAAAAACCTATAAGAACTCTGCCTAACTATGTATCAAGTGAACATCGTCATTGAGTATAACTGTGTGTATGAATGTGTTGAATTTTAGTTCAATGTATACGATCAAAAACGATTTCCAATAGATACCTTTAATTAGGATATACCTACTAGTGGAGTATTTAGAAATGTCAAATGCGGAAAGGGAGTAAAAACAAAAATAAATCCAGCACTCATTATGAGAAAGTATTTAAATTTAAAATAAGTATTAACGAGTGGCTGTTGATATCATTGTCGTATGGCGATTTTCATCAAAATTTTAACTTTTAACGCTTATAAAAAAAAATACTGATTATGAATACTTCGATATTTTTTAATTGTTGTAAGAACAACTTATATAAGGAACCTTGTGTTATTTAACAAACATAATAGGTAGGTACATACATAAAAATTAAAAATTAAATATCTGTAAATAGTATAAAAAAGAGCACAAATATTTTCTAAAAATATTAAGTAATAGTAAAAATTATTGTTTTCCCCTAATTTGTCTTGTTTTCTTCGTTTTATTTAAAAAAAATGTTTTCAGTATTATTAAAGAATTTCCTAGATATCATTTTCTACCAGAAACCACCCTCGAAGCTAACGATTGAAACATTTTTATTGCTTTATTCATCGTCAAAAGGTGATGAGTGATGATGGATACAAAAAAAAAAAATACATCATTGTATAACCAAACCCAACATAATACAGGTAGTAACAGCAGCACATTTACACTACACATGTATAGACAACGATGATAAGTGAATGAGTACAAATAAACGATAGGCGGAGTAATAAAATTAAGATTCAAATCCGTACAGACGGTATTATAATATTTTAATTCCGACTCTGTTGTTTTTGGATGCATATTAATCGAAGAAAAACGCTTGAAGAAAAACAACTCCCATAAGCATAATAATATTATGTCTACGCAACGAAGTTATCTTTCAAGGCCGGGTGGAATATTTTAAAGACACATGATTAAAGATTAAATCCCTATACGTTGTATATGTATTGTGTGTGTCGGAGCTAAGTTTGATCCTCAAATGAATCACACATAAAGGTATACTTTAATTACATTTTGGAGTAGTTCTGCAATTCTGAAACCCTTGACTCCGTAAATATTTTATGAACTTTAGGCACAATACAATACAATACATTAAATAAAATCCCATAACAATAGCCGTTTGTACCTATATTTGTATAAATTATTTCTGATTCCATAAGTTTTGGATGTTAAGAGAGTTAAGAGTTAGATCATAACATATAGTATATTAATATAATATATAGTTACTTGAACGACTATATGATAGGTGAAAAAATACTACTAAGAGTACTGTTTATATCAGAAGTTCTCAACCTTTTTTAACTCACAGCACACTAAACTCTGAAGTGGATATTCTTATAACTTAGAGGTACCCCATATTATAGCATAGAATAGTGAATATATATATATTATTATTATTGGAACCAAACAAATACCAAACTAATATCATCAATATATTATACTGAATTAATTACTGCAGTATCACAAAAAACACGCCCACGCTATCTTGCATATAGGTATGGTAAAATCATTTTTCCTTAAAAATTGGCACAATGGTTGAGAACCTATAACCATAACTATGACCTATAACCTAGTTTATATAATATTATCATAAGTACTCGTATATATTTTATAAGGCGTCACTTATGAATCTATAAATTATATCATTATAATATGACGATGAAATGCACTTACGTCGTCCGAAGATCCGGCAGTCGCCATGACAGGCATTCCGTAATCGCCCCTAGGGTCGTGTATGCCGTTCAACTTGATGACGCGTATGCCGTTGGCCAGACTGTCGCCGTCTGTCACGTGTGCCGTGTGCGCGAAATCGTCGGGCGGCCGACCTGCGGCGCAGTCCACGCCGTCTTCGGTGCGCTTGCTGCTCGTGGTCACCGTCTCCTTGTACTTGGCGGGCGGCGGCGGCGGCGGCGGCGTCGACGTCGGTGAAGCCGTCGCGTTCGTCGCCGCCTCAGTGGCCGCTGCGGCCGTCCGATTCTTCGCGGCAGACGGCGGGCCGTTGAACACGGTCACCGGTTCCCACACTTCGGACGTGGCGCTCGTGTAGTAATTGTCCTCTTTGGTCTCCCTCGACCGCTCGTCCACCACCTTCCCGGCCCTGGCCACGGTCACCTCCTCCCGAGTGACCACCGTCGACTTGACGCTGAGGTTCGTCTCCAGGTGGACGGGCGCCCGCAGTATGCCCGCCCGGACCAGTATCTGGTTGAGCAGGTCGCAGTCGGGCACGTCGCCGCGGAGAAGCGCCCGCTTGATGGCCGCCCCGTCGTCGCCGTCCAACGACACCGGGCACCCGTTGACCAGCAGCACCTCCTCCTCCTTGACGCTCGACTTTTTCTCGCAGTCCACCACCACCGCGCCCTTGCCCAGGATCGACTCGACCGTCTCTTGGATCTCGTCGTCCATCATTTCACATCCGCTTCCTCCGGGCGGGTCGATATAATGTTATCCGGTGTATTGTACAGTATGCGCTCGATTTCCGGGTTTTCAACAATGTATGATAGACAAACCGCGAGCGTTGGGCGGTTCGGGTGGTTCAGAAGTCTGACGGTTCCATCATTGTTGTACGTACAATATATTGTATACTACTGATACCGACCGTACAATGCACCAACGACAGTTAATGGCTGATGCTTAACCTAAACGGTAACGGAACAAAAACAGAAACACACACACACACCGATGAAATACTACATACGAATTCATTCAACAGAGCCGTGTCCGAATCGTGCGTAAAGTCAAGCTGGAGGGATTATATACGATTTATATAATATTATGTACTGCATGATCCCGTTTGTACATAATCCCGCATTCAGTCTGTATGCGGTAGGAATTATTAAGCACTACCAACGCATGCAGCGGGACCAGCCACTTCGGCGGAATATTATACGTGTAGATTATTTGCGGGACTTGTGTAGATTTCGTATTATATTAAATGACCGGCTCCTGTATGTTGTAAATAATAAAATGGAGAATATTATACAAATTTTGGGTTGTAATCCATACGATAATAACCAGCCCTGTTGTTTTTTTCCTATGCGGAATGTTTTTATGAGAAACTATATGATGTGTATAAATTCTAATTTTAGACAAATAGTTCACAGCTACTTACAATATAATATGACCGCCATATTCGAGGAACGGAGTAATATGGAATATAATATAATACAACGATGCACACGTGCGAAGGAGCGCTGCACTTGTCCATCCATCCATCCTTTATAAACAGTGAATTATACTATAATAGATATGTAAACTATTCGTCCGAAACCAAACTATATGTAGGCTAAGTGAATTTAAGTAATTACATAAAAATTTTTCGAAAAAAAAGTTTGTGTAACATTTACAACATTTTTAAAATTTGGAAATGTTAGAAACTTTACATCAATTACATATTGCTGTAGAAAAAAATTGCTTAGAGTAAACTTCATTGGGTGACACGATTTGGATATGACTCTGTATACAAGTGGACGTTATAATGTTATAATATAATATAAATGGGTAACCACCGTCTCGAAATGCTTTTTGTTACACGAATCGCGACGATCCTAAATATATAGGTATGGTAAATAATCATACCATAATACAAAAGCGTTGCAGTCCAAGGGTATATAGATAATAATAAAATATACCAATTAAAACGTTATTGAGCAGCATGTGTTAGTAAATGCGTAGTGCAATTAGTGTATTTTGGTTACAAATTTATAATTAAAAGTCTTATAGACATATTTATATAATTCAAATGATTTATCTCGATGACTTGCGACAATGACAAGGTTAGGACATAATACATTTTGCGGGGAAAAAAACATAATTTTTTTATCCAAAACACCCTTTGCACTTTGCTGATGTTATATTGTCACACTAATATACTAGAATGAGGCGATATATGGGTATTGGAAACCTGCAATTTATATAACCGCCGACGACGTATTCGATAACGATATAAAACGATAATATAAGTGATGTAGGTATCTCACAAACAGGACTATATTTTTAATTCTCGACCTGGTTCGACCAGGTTTATGGCTTATCATACGATTTGACTGCGTAAACGAACGCATGTCATACCATTATACGAGGACGGATGATATAAGTAAATACTAAATAGTATTATTATAATGTGGTTTATGACAAATATTAGTACTGTGCACATCATTATTTAATGTATAGATGACGTGCGCACATAATACTATTATCACGATTTAACCGAGTTTAAAGTCTACGTTTATATGTATATATGTATATATATATTTTATATACATAAATACATAAATATTATTATGAAGTTGGCTATTAAAATAATAAGACAAGTGCAGTTTAACACTGCATTGTATACGCAAAACAATAGCGCATAAACGTTTTAAAATAACAAATTTCGCGATTAAATAGCTTTAGTTTATCCGTTGTATTTCCCGGCACGTCAGATAACCCACATCGTTCGATAATATAATATAAATATCATTCTATAACAGTCGATGTACAAGAGCCGATTATTTACCACATTCGTGTAAATTATTTGATACATTTTAAACGATATGGAAATAATGGAAATAATTTCTAAGAAAAAAAACAAAGTGGGCAAAGCAAGACAGTACGGTTTTTTTACGTAGGGATGAATTACAAAAGACAGATCTTTAAATATATATCAATATCCCAATATACATGTATATTGTATACATTGAACAACGGAATAATAGTATGTTCGCCTACACTAATGATATTTCTGCATTCATGTTTATCCAATCTGAAATAATTTTTCACGCATCAACTACTTTTATATAAAAATTACAATATTATACACTATGCAGACTATAATATAATAAACATCACACACGCGAAAATATAACATTTACATTAACGGCAACAGGAGTGTGCAAAAGTTAAAAAATTATTCAAACAACACAAGTTTTTCATTATTTTGTATTCAAACTATTTAACGAACTGATGAACCGTAGTCAAAAAGAAGTAACGCAAATCGTGTATTACGTAACCGTCCTGAAATACACGTACATACTAGACAAACAATATATTTTTTTTTTGTTAATAATGAGAAGATAGCAACTGCTAAAACTAAATTAATCAAGCAACAAATACGCTTAAATGATTATGGTTCGATTAGATCTATTATATTTTTTAAATTTTATATTATTTTGGATGTTTATTTACGTAATTTTCAGTTTTGTCATAGAAAACCACACCGATTTGTTGGATGATTTTATTATATGCTATAAATCGACATTATTTTACAATTTAAAATTAATTAATGCAACTTATAAATAAAAATAAAAGTAAATCCAACAACTAATGATACAATTATCAAAAATTAAACTTTTGTTAAACAGAATAATAAAACCTTGACTTTTAAAGTTTTCTAATAATAAAATACATTCTTACTAAATACCTACCTACTACTATAAACCTATACATATGTTATAACTTATAACTTATAAACGTGGAACAATAAAAAAAGAAAATATTTGTTTACTCAGTATATTAAAAATATTGTATATAGTACAGAGTATGTTAAGATATAAAGTTAACTTAATATCTTCTCAATTAACATTTGATTGAACAAAAAATAAAATATTTACAAATTTACAATTGATTAAAATAGAAAATTGAATTTTCATCAAATTTATTTTTAATTTAGAAATTGTATGGCTAAAAACTAAATATTAAACTATTTTAGGCATGAGTTATTAACAATACGATGTTCCTAGACGTAATTCATAACACAATAATATAATATTATGTGCACGCTAAGTACCAGTATATCCAAATAGTGATTAATGCGCAATATCTATGGTACACTAAACCATATTTTAATAATTAATTTAGTACATTAATTTTTACAATATCATGAAGAAAATGAAAATCTGATAGACACCTTGAAGTTTGAATAGACAAAACACAAATAGATAAGCAAATTAACAGAAAAATAATCGTATTATTACCATGGGTTCATACTAATGCAATGAGTTCAACTGTTCAAGTTATAATAGTACAATATAGAGAATAATAAAGTTGAAATATTAAAAGTATTCTGCAGTAGTGCACTATACAATTTTAAAATATTAATTTAAAACATGTTAAATTGTAAAAATATCTAGGTTCTATGTATAATATTACCTATACTACCTATATTTTCAAACTCATGATACATAAATCATAACTTCTGATTTGAGTCTCGAATTTAATATTATTATTTATTAGAATAAAATTCCTCGTATTTTATCTACATATTATGATCATATAGATGGCAAATATTATTTACTAACATTACGTGATTTGCATTGCATGAGTCTCGCAGTATCCTGGACATTAGTATTAATCAAGTATATTTATATTACGATTGGACCTAGTAAATCTCCAGGAAAATATATTTTCTGCAATTTAAAATTCTTGCCATCGGTTATGAGGGGAATCCAAAACTAGTAATAATTAAGGAAATAGTGATTGATTAATATCATCGAGATCATTATAATACGCAACATGTGTGTTAATTCTTATTTATTATACATTTATAAATATATACTTTCCAGATTTACCGATAATAGCATGCAAAATACTATACATGGTTTTAGGTTTACACACTTTATTGTTGAATACGAGCCAATAAAAAAAAGGGAAAGCAAAGAAAAATACGTCTCGTTATTGGCATAGATTAATTACGCATTGGGTCCAGATGAACTAAATTCTAAGAACATCTAAGACAATCAACGTATACCCACCCACTTGTCGGACACCGAAGCAACACGTGTGTGTAGGCACTTTATGTAATAATTTATTAAAAATGTATAGGCTACTCGAAATAATCCTAGGGATCCCATTAGTCCGCGTGGTACGCAAATAGTCATTTTTCGAGCTTGGTGTTGGTTTTATCCTACATTTTATAAAACGCTGTGAGTGCTAATATAAAATACGTACACAAAGAGCATAAAAGAAAAATTAAAACCACGTCGTTTTTAACATTATATTATTACGTTTGGTTTTTTCTCCCACCGCTAATATCACTGCTGTTGGCGCCCACTCGCTGCGTATGGACCGGAAAATAACACGTACGGTTCGGGCTATTTAGGGTTATAATATAGTGTGTGTGCTACATTACAATGACCCCGTGCACATGTTTACCTATTTGTTAGCTGCGCGGGTGTGGTGACATTATTTGGGGTAAATTGGTTGGCTTGTGCGAGTCCTTGAACAAAATCGCCGGAAAGAAGACATTTGTGTGGACCTATACACAATCAATATAGAAAAAACAACGATCGTCATCACCGATGAAGATGCTTTTTTTCAATGGAAACGCGACTGGGGGGAAAAAATTAATTCTATAAAATATCCTTGAAATGTTACACCAGATGTTAAACTCGTACGGTACTAATATAAATGTATATAACGTATCGATGATATTACTTTACGAACTAGGTATACATTATAAATTAATATATAGATAAGCTGTTAATTAATTAACTATAAAAATATCTATATACCGATATTAATAATATGACAATATTAAATAGTATTAAAATGTAGAAGCTTTAACATCAACATAATTTAAGTTTTAATATCCGGAAAACAAATAAATATTCAAATCACGACCATGACATGTGTTTCAAATAGTTAGTTTAGTGTTCAAAAATATCCAAAGCATAAATAAAACAAAACAAACCGAAAGGCATGCGTTTGTAATTTTGAATTACTTTCAATAGTGATTTTTATCTATAAATTAGAATTCCAGAATAGTAGTAAAAAACTATAGAATACATATACAATATACGTCAACGCCAAACAGTTGAAAATGGCTTAAGAATTATCAAAACATAATATAATTAAGGCTTTTATTTCTCAGTTAATAAGAATGGCTACTTCAGTAACAATTAATATCATAATAAATTCAATATTTGTCATATATTTCTTTTAAACCATTTTATTTGCAGAACTTTCATAACTATATATGATACTACAAAATTATAGGTGCATAAAAGCTTTTAAAAAATTTGTATATCGAATAATTCACTATCCATTGTAATTTGTAAGTCATAATAAAAATAAAATACCTACATTTTATATCAAACTGCAGGGTATCAAATTATACTATTTTATAATATAGCGAATAATCTATAAACTCAAAATGTTTATATACCAACCGAAAAGAACTGTATGTACTTAACAGTTGACATATTATATGTTAATATAGCTCTATAAGTATTACACTAATGTCCAATAATAATTTAAAATTATTGTGACCTTTCTGGAAAATTAAAGAATTTGAAATCTTAGTAATATAAAACAATGTATAACATAATATAATAACACATATTATTAAAGTTAATAGCTATAGCTTATATTGTATGCAATTAAGTTAAAAATTAGGTATCAGAACTCATAACGTATATATAAATAATAACGTTTTGATTTATGCAATATAAATATAACTGTACCTATTTTGATAATATACGCTCAACACCTTAGTGTTTGAATATGTTATTTTACTTTTTAATTATTTATAATATTGCGATGAAATCAAAATTAAAATCGTTTGTCCTTATTCATGTTTATTGTTTGAATAATATTAATAACCCCACTACGGCTGCGGCATGACTTCTGTATGACTGTATGAATATTGCTATACGTACTTTTTAATATAATAATGATTTTCCGTCACGAATCACGAATATGAATAAAAGTAATTTAAAAATTATATGTGAATAAACTAAAAGGTTGTGCATGGGTTCTTTTATATTATGTAAAATGGAAAATGGTTAAATATTCATTATAATAATGATAAATCATAATTTTTTATTAAGTCACTTTTAACCGTATTGCGTGATGCGACACGGTACTATAATCGTTAAATTATAACAACTAAGACGCATTTATGAACTACACTAAATGAAATCTTTGTAGGGCTATTTAGAAGTTAATGGCATTCCAGAAGTTTAGTGGACCAAAGAACGCGATTCTTCAAAAAGTCGTAAAAAGTTATCCTTCATTTTGGCATTCGTCCGAAAATGCAATCAGAAAATAAACTATAACATACATAATTTAAGCTTAGTCCTAATATTTAAGCCAACAATTCAAAAAATCCCATATTTGACTTATTTATGCCATGCAATTCAAAATGTTTTAATAAACGAGCACTGACATTTTTTCGTTATAGGCATATGATATTATACGTTTTAATTGATATTATTGATTTTTCTTAATAGCTAGTAATAATTTTCATATTATTAAAATGTAATCAATGTAAATAGTGCATTGTGTTATATAAACACAGAAAGAACTTCACAGATATTATATTGAACTACATAAATACTAAATTAACTTATATAAGCAATAGCGCTGAATTATTCTTGGTGGATTCGAAATATATTTAAAACTGAGAACTAACTAATCAACTAATTAGAACACCACTATATTATAAGAATCGAATTTAGTAGACAGATCGAAATACTAAGAATATAAAACCAACCAACCTTCATTTTAATTTACGAAATAAAAATAGTTTTCAGAACGTTATACTTTTTTCTGCTATTAATATTTATCACAAACAAATAAACTTAAGTATGAAGTCGATGTTTTGAATGTATACTTTATATTAATACGATTAGATATTCAAATATTTATTCATCAATAACATACATTATCATACATTATCATACATTCAATATACATACAAAACAAATAAAACTTTTTTAAATAAATATAAAAAATTTTAATTAACACAAGTAAACAAGGAACTTAATAGGAATGTTTACATTATAAATATAAGAAGCAACCAAAACACCAAAACATGTTTTATTTACTCACTAAGTAAAAAATAGCTTTAGAAAGATAATTTATAAGATATTGACTAAATTTTTAATTAAATTAAAAATAACAAGGAAGTCCTTTTGTTGTAAATTTGTTATTTTTTTTTGAGCATTCACCTAACCCCTTTTTAACTTTTAATTGTTTATAATTTTTTTGTTTGAGAATTTTGATCCATCTAAAGCAAAATCCGAACAAATAGTTGAGTCATGTAACTATTTAAGTACTAAGGATAATATGTCTAAGGTAATGGGTTAAATAGATATGAGGGCTTAAATGATTTTAAAATGTTAATAATTACTAATTACTTTTCATCTATCAACATAAATAGTTTGTAAAAATGGTCCATGTATAATAAATACTACATCCAATATTACACGTAATTTATATTTTTAAGGATTACTATCCATAGTATAAATATTTTAATAATAAAGAAACTACTTCTCAGAATTTTGATTTAAATACATCAAAATTTGAATAAAATAATATACTTAATAATTTACAGTAAAAATGGGGGGGGTTATTATTTTAAAAATAATGGTTTGTATGCCACAGGACTCCTTAAGTAGTATACAAATATCACGAATTTGAAAATATGGTCTTTATGAATAGATTGATAAATTGTAAAAATCAGAAATTGATTAAATATAATATTAAAGAAAGAAATGGAGTGAGCATGCTTAAAAATCACCCTGGATAATGTAGGTTTGGAAAGTTCCTCGTTATTGAGTATAGTCACTGTAATGGTTGTATTAAATTTAAAATCAATGATATACATATTATTGTATGAGATTCATATAGTTAGTACTCAGTTCTATTTCTAAGAATATTTTTTAATTTTTTTTTTATAATCGATACGGTATTTAGTTTCAAATATTCTCGCTCATAAAATAGTATGAAAAGTACAACATTTAATGTTTTTTTTAATTACTTTGAAAATAACTGGAAATTTTTTACGTTCGAACCACCAATGTATAAACTAGATTCAATTCGCTTCTGGAAACAAGCAGTATGTTAAGCACAGAAAAAAACAATACGCTCCCGCAAAGTGAATTTCTCCATTCAGAAAATTACAAATTATATAAACAGTAATAATTGTTTCTAGAAGTATTATCAAAGATTAGTTGAAGATCGGAACATTTAATTAATGAATACCAAATAATATTTTATGTAATATACGTGTTCCGCCTGCTACCTATCTCGCTTTGTTTATTATTTAATAGGTAATGAGGTACTGCAGCATTAGCGACTAGGTAGGTACTTCAATTATAAATTGACAATACGATTAATAAAATTTGTACTTTTAATTATTATAAAGTAATTAAAAATTAATAAGTACCTACATTGTTTTAAGCAATTTAAAATGAAATTTATACAATAAAAACGTATAAATATTTCAAAATATATAGGTAGATAGTGATTTAAGTATTTGCTTCCTAATTACATCAAATAATAATTACCAATTCCTTAATTTTTTATCAACAAAATTTATACTTTACATTAAATAACGTATTATATTATATAAAACTGTACTAATTAACTATAAATAAATACATAATTACCATTGGAAAATTAAAATAATGTTATCACTCTTATGCACTTTTCATTACCACAATTATCCTTAATAGTTATATGTTAGTTGTATATGAATCATTCAATTATATTGAATACATTTACATAATATATACACATGTTAATATCATATACATATAATCCTATCTTCTGTACGAAAGAAAGTCTAAAAAAATTTTGGAAACTACGAACTTGAATTATGAAGATACACGTAGTTTTTTGTTGTAAGTATATTACATATAGCTTATCAAAATAGTAGGTGGGCTGTAAAAGATTATTTCAACTCTGGCTCCTGAAAAACTGACCGGTGCAATATAAATACATAATAGTATAATACACCCAAGTACCAACCGTTTGGTTTGTACCACATTTTTATAAGAACCATTCCACAGTCCAGGTGGAGTCGGGGCATATAACTTACTATGGTATCTACCTATACGGCTAAAGTGCTATATAATATTCACAGTAAACACATAAATATATTTATTTATATAACTAAAACTAGTCAATAGTAATTAAGATAAAAATTCAAAGAACTTTGAACAGTATTACTCCTTTTTCAACAATATTTCAAAAAAATGTTTTTATATGATTTTGATTATTTTTTTTGCAATCCACGGTTCTCTACGAAAATTCTAAAATCGTTGTAGCGTCGCAGTAAAACAATATAAGTAATGGCATACCATGTGCAAATAAAATGCTTTAGGAGTACGTCTTGGAGTAGGAGTGTAAGACCTTGATTAGTATGCAACTCGACAACAACGACAACCATACGAATATACGATGATCAATCACACAAACAATAATATTGAACTTGGCAAAGATCGATTTATATTTATATACATAATATGTACAACGTTTTGTCTAACATCTGTATAATAATTAATCTAAAATAAATACTTAAAAAAATAACTGAAATTGTTTTATTTCTTTGTTATCAAACAACATGACAAATGGATTCATCTTTAACTGTCATCACCTAATGACTTTCATATTCATTTCTATAAGACAAATCGTCGGTCAGCCGTCACATCCAGAGCATTTGACCACCAACGGTTCATTAATTAATAAATTATAATTTATAATAATAATGTTTTACTTAGTTTTACATTATACCTAAAAGTATATACTAAAACAATACTGTAGAATACCTACCATTTTATCGTATTAAAAATTATTTATGTGTTGTTGATTTTTATTACACATTTAATTACCTATACAAGGCCACACTAATATAATTATAATAGTGGCTAATGTTAACTAATAGTTTTAAATTACTACTTCGATCACTTCATACACAATATTAGGTACACCCTTTGAATTAGGTCGTCGCCTTTTATCATTAACCTATATTATACAATACATAATATAAACTATTAGTTGACTAAATCATGAAATCATAATTTTAATTATCTAGTGTAAAAGTCAAATAAATTTTGGTAGGTATAAATAATAGAATCCTAAAATATGGTATTTATCGCTCAATATAATAATAAGTATTAGATATACTTTTTTATCCCTAGAAATATCATTAAAAACATTAATATTATTATTGTTTGTCTAATGAAAATGAAATTTTTTTTTTCGTATGGCACTAATGCACTTTTGGTCGGGAATAGGTATATTCTAGCGTTGTTCGGTAGCCTAGATTTCTAATAACCAGCTATTACATTATACAATTATTACAATAGACATAGAATAAACTAATAGACAATAGATATTAAGGAACATTGTATTAAACAAAAATAATGGCATATAAAGCACAACCTATATATTTTATATTTCGTAGGATTTTCATAACTAAATGATAGTTCTATCATATGATATAAGATGTCTAAATTTATTAAGCAAAAAATGTTAACTCTTTAAATTAAAATAATAATGACTAGAGTCAACTGATAAATACATACATACGAATAACACTATTAAAACCTTTATTCATTTTAATTCAACACATTATGATTATAATTAACAATCAAATTACTTTAAAATTGATAAGTGTTAGGTAATTTTTTGGTAATTTGTGTCAACAAAAATGTAATCTTTTGATAGCTCTTAAAATTTAAAACTTAATTATTCATTTAAAGATTAAAGTAATTATTTTATTTTAGACTAAACAAACAACTGTATTTATATATACCATTTTCTTCAATGGACTGATAAACTTCCATAATAAAATCAATAACCAATTTAGTAACTACATTTAAAAATTAATTTCATACTTTATCATAGTACACTAAAATAATAACACTATAATTACACTATAGGAACTGATCATGGTAAAGCATATGTGCTTATTGAAAAATAATTAAATTAAATACAATTGCTAAAAATATGATACATTATTATATAATTATTGCTATTTATGTTATTTGTGTTTTTCATACAACATACTAAAATAATAGCAAAACTACTTTTTGCAATGTATAGTTAGTTACCTAGTTTATTTACTTAATATAGGTACCTTAAGTCAGACCTACGGTTAAATTATACAGTTTATTACGAGTAATAACCAATAGGAAATAGGTACATAATAAAAATAATTATTAGACAGGAAACAATAGTATTACCTACCTGTTTAAACTTAAAATTATAATATAAATAAAAATTTTAATGTAAACAAATTGTGCAGTAGTGTTTATACCTTCTAAATAAAATATACATTTTTTATTAAGTGTTTTCATACGTGTATTGTTTTAAAAAAATGTATAAGTATCTACAAGAATAAATCCGTTAAAATTGTTTGATTAGATTATCATAACTTATGTAAGTACTAAAATAATGAATATCATTAAATAAATAAAAATAAATAAAACAAAAATGGGATTATGAAAATTATGAAAAAGTTATTCATATTCATCATCTTTTTTAGATTTTGAGTTCTGTGTTCGACAAATAACCTCATGTATATTGTAGGTTTTTAAAATGATATACTCGCTTAATTTCTAATGAGTTATTTAAAGCCCACTAACAAATAATTTGATTATAAATTAGACAAAATTGGAAATTAAAAGGTGGAAAATAAGCACTTTTAGATTTTCATATAAATTTACAATATTGTATAATTGATATATTACTTTGGCTGAAAAATGAAAAAGAATCATATATTGATATATTACTTTGGCTGAATAATGAAAAAGAATCATATATATATTATGCATTTTAAAATGTATTAACAATAGAAATTTCTATGTGGCATGTTAATAAAAAAAAACTATACACACTTTCTGTTGTAAATATATTTACTAAGTACACATATTCAAAGGCCACATGATAATTTACGGCTATTTGCTAAGTAGTCTATGTAGTGAAGTATAACATATGGTAGGAATATATATCGTCTGGTATATAGTTGGCCATCACAAAAATTACATTTTAAAAAAAAATCGTTAAAGAAGTATTACAATTTGTCACAGTACGAACCCGAAAAACACATAACACTATATTATGGCATTAGTTAGTTATATCTAAGCGTCAACTTCATGACAATAAAACTTTAAAACTTCCGGTCTTCCATATATCAATGCCTATTTTTTTTAGGTTTGCCTATTAAAAAATGTCTATTGTGAATAGTAAAAAAAGAATTTTATAGTTTTTATGAAATTTGTGTCTTAAAAAATAGTGGATTTTTTAAATTCAATGAACATAATGGAATTTTTTAACTAATTTAAATATATGATACTTTTTTTTACTCGTAGTATTTTGAATACAATATACATATAATAATATAATACATCATTTATTATATAATAATTATATATTTATGTAAGTGTGAGTGTAAAATGTGTTTGATACATCTTAATATAGCTAGTAATAAATAGATACTCTAATAAAATTGTTACTAAATAAATGATTTCATACTTCTTATTTTTAAATACATTCATGTTTCCTTAATTTATTCTATTTCTATATTTTATTTTTGCACCTTGGGTTACACGTAAACATAGTAAAACAACAAAGTCTCAACTGTTTAATTTACTTACTGAACTTATGTAGACATGTAACTTTTAAAATATCCCCTGTCTGAGACCGAACTAGATGCAGAATGTTCAGTACAGTGAGTTTCAAGTAAGTAATTACATCCATTATCATCAAGTTACAGTGATGTCAAAATCGTTTAAGTCCAATGTCCGGTGTGCGGAAACGCCGTTCACCCGCGACTTACTAGTGCACAGTTTACATCGTTAGCCTATCGCATTACTGGTGAATAGTTAACTATAGTGAATGGCTGTAATATTGACATTTGACATCATATACATTCGATATTCATTACAGTCTAGTTATTCAATTTGCAATAGATTAGTTTAACTATAATTTCATGAACAACATAAACATAGAATTAAATCTTATCTGAAAACTCGTGAGATATGTTTTCCATAATATTTTCGTCGAACTGTACATTTCAAAATTTAGAACACGTATGCATATTACATACACAACAAGTTATTATATTAATTTAATTTGTTTAATTACATATAATTACATTTAAAAAATTAACTAACATTCGTTAGATTAGCAGAAATATTATTTTGAATAAAATAATTATTTTCTTTTAATATAAAATCACTTAAATTATTCTTGTGATAACTTTTTGTATTAACGAATGTAAGTACAAATTGCATGATGTGTGCGATATTGCATATCATATAATATTCTAGACCTAAAATAAAAAAATGTATTATTTTCTGATTAAGTTAGCTATTTTTAGTTTAACCAGCCAAAAATCGGCAAGATAAAAAAAATCATTTTCCAACAAACTAGCAAGCTACACGCATCGATGCATCTGCACACGGTTGTTGTCCGGCCGCCTACAATTTCAGTCGTCCGCGATTCCGGTCGCCCAGTGCGGTAGTGTTGTCGTCGGCACCGACCATTCACTCAGGCCCGACACGTGGAACGAATCAGTTAAGATCAAACATACTACACTATAGTTAACACAAAAGGAGAATAAAATGTATTGTAGTGGAAAAGTCTACAGAATAAACTATAAAATGTATTTTTCCTTTGAGACATTAGGAATATTGAAGTAGGTAACGCAATACAAATTTATTATATACATTTCACATTTACATGGACTGGTTTATAAAAAAATCACAAATCCGCAACCTGGATACATAGGAAAAATATCATCTTTTCGTAAAATATAAATCAACAATAAAAACTTAATTTACCTACCTAGTATTTCCACGAGTATTTTTATATGAGAACTTTAATAATTTAAAATAAAATCTTTAGATAATATCAACATTTTAATAATACTAAGTACCTAGCTACTACCTATACTAAAATTTATAACATATAATAATTATATATTATCTATTTATATTATTAGTATAATAATACAAGGGAACTCTAGGCTGCTTGAAAAATAAAACTGCGAGTAATGGGTCTTATAAAACTAATTGTAGTAGGTACCTACTTATATTTTTGGCGAATAATTTTATCAATACATAGTAAATATAAAAAAAACATTATATATAATTCTTAAAAAGACAATTAATTTGAGCACAATCAGTTGACTCGATCATAGTTAAGCTGTGTGTCATGTTAAAAACTATATTATTTAGAGACATTGAAACATACATATCCTGTTTTTATATAAAAATATTATTTTTGCTTCAGAACCATAATACTACCTAAGTATTCAAATAAATATTAAACACCCACTTGTGCTCACCGGGAAAAATGTCAACTTGTTCAAATTTGAACGATAGACATTGTGCATTATTAATGTATAACTCACTGTCGATATTAACGAGAACCTTTAGAAAATATAATAGTGATGATATCTACAAAGATTTAATGTCCATTAGAAATTATCATTATACTTCGACGTCATGTCAACCACGGCGATTGAGGCAGCAAACCTACATGTATAGATATTATGTTCAATAAGGTAATAAGGCAGTTAATTTTGGTTCATTACTTCCGAGGTCGCAGGCGTTTCAAATGTACGTAAACACAATTACATATCATACAAGTGCGATGGAGCGGTGTGGTCGGTATAGAATGAAATTGGATTTTTGCGGACACATACCAATTGCATTATCTTTTGTTTGGACAAATTACGATACAAATATTGAGCAAACTGACAAAACAGCTGTCAAAAAACAAACATAACATTTACCTTAATAACTGAAAATTTAATTGAATATTATTTCCATCAGATGATACAAAAATAGACGTAAAAATGGATTGTTGAAAACAACCACTATTCTTATATGCGACAAGTAAGCATTCTGACTTAAGGATTCGTATACACTTAATGAAAAAAAACGCCGTGAAATACATTTTCAGACAAGTCTTGTCGAATACGTGACTCTCAACAGGATGTACCACCAGCAGAAAACAGAAGTAGCTCCGACACTGTCAGCACACAAGACCATTTTTAAAAACGAACACACTACCGGTAAAAACGAGTTGAAATTCCGATCCGATCCGACGCGCACTAGTCGTACTCGAACGACTTTCATCTCGGATCCTGTCAAAGATAATTTCTAACGAAGGCGACTGTCGTGTGAACCGAAGGAACGTATATAACAGACAAGTCATCGTTGAAACGTATAATACACAATATGTGTATAAGTAAGATGAATAATAATAATAAAAGTTAAACACAGAAGTGGCATAAACACGCAACAGACATACATATATAGCCGCAAATCAATTCATGGAACTATAGGAGACATTGCATCTGAAGAATCACGCACCACATATATATTTTTAACAACCTCATCCGTTCTACATCAAAATCGAGGATAATATTATCTGGGTTAGATCTATGACAATAAAATAACATTTAAACTATTAAAATTTAAAACTTATACTTTATGGATAAGTCTATGAAGTTTGAAAAGAAATAAAGAAATGTCAAAGTGAGTTTCTATATAGTACATTTAAATAATATCATAATAAATAACAATGCTGTATGAATTATTCTAAAATATGATTTCAAAATAACTATTTGTTATCAATCTAATCTGATATATAATCTAAATACAAGACTATTTTAATAGTGTAAAAGTGAACATGTCATGTTCCCAGTTTCCGTGCAGCATACACAGAAAAAAACAGTTTCACGAAATCTAAATTAAAGAAAACTATACGATTTAATACGTGCTAGGCACATATAAAGGAAAATTATACACGTCATGTTAACGTAATATACGAGCATGAACCCGGTAATATAGTCCAGACAAAGTTAACTTTGTCCTTGGCGACCGTACCATTCGTACCACAGAACTAACAAGAACCATATACGTCCGACTGCAAAATGAAAAAAAATCGTGACGTCGCGGTAGCCCACGCGCAATAGTGGTTTTTGTAAGACATACGTTCTCAATATCGATATTCGATCTCATTGTTATAGGTTAAGATTATAATATTATTTTAATTTTAGATTACAATTTAAGATTAACTCTCAGAAATAACTTCTTACCTACTTTAAAAATGTTCATGTAAAAATATTAATAAACTTTATTCACTATTCGGAATATCATATTTGTAATCTGTATGATAAATCTGACGATAAATTATAATATTTAATTATATTACTTTTAACTATTTAATTTTTTTACTTTATTTATATATATATATATTTTTTTTTAATCAGATTTATTATCTTAATATATAACAAAAAAAATTAGAACATATTATTGAGAATTGAAATATTTTTTTTTTTGTTTTTATAATTTATTAAGGCTTCAACAACAAAGATTTTTAGCCTGTATTAAATGAGGAAATATAAACTAATAAACATTAAATCTAAAAATAGTAGGTATATACCTACAAATATTGACAATTATTGTACTATTATATTATATATTATTTAAAAAAAAAATAATACCATACATATTACATAGCATCTAAGACTACCAAGATACTCTTTTTAAGATAGTCTTAAATGACAGTAGAATTTCTATATGTCGTCTAATAATGGTATAGTACATAAAAAATTAATATATTACATGTCATATGCATAAACCACATACACACAAAACACTGTAAACCAGCCAACAGTAATGTTAAAACATTTTTAAATGATAAAAAATTCTTTAGAAGTTGAAAAGTATATTTATATATTTTTCTAAAACATTTAGAAAAATATGAGTTTTATGTAGGTACATGTTAATAAGCCACCATGTTCTATAAAATAAACCAAAAGATAAAATGCGATGGTCACGAGATCAAGAGTTATCACTCTTTTATATTAATCTATTTATAGTAATAATAATCGGGTAATATTAATAACAGGCATTTTTTTCTATTTGTAGGTTGTAATCAATTATATTTAAAAAATAAGCATAAAACAACCGACAATGTATAAACCTAATAATAAATAGAATATATTCTATAAATATAGTTTTATTCATACAAAATATTGTATTATATAGGTACCTACGTGTACTTAACTCCTTAGTTCAATGTATAATAAATTATAATATAAAATATATTTGAATAATAAAAGAACGTATTTTAATATACAAATCCGGTGTACTAAACTTTATAGCTATATAAACGAATTGTCAAAAAACTTTTGTCAGACCTTCAATCACAATATTCAAGACAACTAGCTAACACTTCGTATTACACCCAAGAGACAGCCATTTCCCCCTAGTGAACCATTGTTATCGAACATCTTTTGGGCTCCCTGGGACTTTAATTCATATGATGACGATCATAAAATTCTAGATCTAAGTTCTAGTCGTAAACTAGAGAATAAATAAAAACAAAAGACAATTTATATCTATAATTCGATAGTGGTGGATATAATCAATGTACTTTCATCGAGATGAGTTTATTTGGCAATACATACTCCCCCAAGTAAAAAAAAAAAATGTATTCTTCCTCTGTACGGGACGGGACTTCACGATTAGTCATCCAAAACCCTCTTTGGAGGGTTCCAACGGTTGCCATGTGACTCACAGCTGCGATTGCGCAATATACTCGCAAGCACACCCCTTGAAACCCGATTTATACTTTAACATTCAAAAATGACCAATGCAATTTTAAAACATCATAAATATTTTAAGACAAATTATAATTTTTGATAGGTATTAGGTACATGAAGCATAGACACATAGACACATAGCACGCAGTTACTCTAACAAAGATATACAAGGAAATTATGTATTTATTTTATTGTGAAACCATAATCAAGTATTAATTATAAAATTGATTTAGAAATTAAATGTTAATTAGCTCATACATAAGTTGAAAATAATTTAGAATACTTTGAACTAAACGACACCACAGTTGATCAAAAAGATTATAAAAATGTAGATAAATGATTATTTTAACAACTACCTCTATTTTATATTTATATGTAAAAACAATTAAAATAATATATAAGTACTTTTAATAGAAAGTATGTAGTATCTAGTTTTGGACGTTATTATTTTAACAATATTGACTAGATAGTTATATTGTTACGTAAAAATAAGTGAAAGTAAATTATCATTGAGCTAAAGAAATTAATTGGAAAACAAACATGAACAAGATAGGTATTAAGGTTTAATTTACTAAATAATAATTTAATACAAAATAATAAAAGATTTGATGTACGTAGGTTATCATTGACTGAAATATAAAACAATAACATGCAACATACAATTATATTAAAGTGCACCAAAACAAAACAAAAATCAACAAAATTGCATTTTGTTACAATAAAAAAATGTATCTAAATTAACAGTTCTATGAAACACGTTTTAAACTCACTTGAAAAGCAGATTAAAATGCAATCATTTCATTGCCCTATCATTAGCCTATAGGGTTCCAGTTCACCAAAATAAAAAAATTTCTTAAAAGAAAACCAAAATATTATATACAAGCAAAATAGAAAACTTTTTTAAAAACACATAGTCATAAAGTGTAAACTAATAGGATTAAATAAAATATACCGCAATAACTTAACATGTACTCAAATATATTCTATTTCAAAATTTTAAAATTTTAAATATCTTGTCGTAATTTATAACATATCAGATTATTTGACGAAACAAAATATTATAACAAATACAAACAGTAAAATGAGCTGCGAAAGATAAATTATATTAAGTATTATATTTCACGGAGTATAAACAATAATTAAATATTTAAATACATATACATATACCACAAGCACAATACTTATTCACTACGAGACGGATTAAAAATACATAACACCTCTAAATTTTTCGTATTTATACTTTTTACTCTTTTGTTAAGTGTCACGTTATAGAATCCAGTACCTATCCACCATATAATTTACTGTATATTTGTTCTGACCATATTTCGACTAAGTTGTAAAATCCTTCCCCCCTCCCTTTTTCACCGAATTAAACAGTATGCATTATATTTTTTTACAGTAAATCGTTAGGTATACTGTATACATTATATAAGACAATATTATTTGATATATATCATTTTTTTTAACACCATATTTAGTATTATGAATATATTATAAGAGTGCTGAAAAGTATAAGAGTTGAAAATGGTATAGAGATGCATGTATAAGGTTTTATGTATTTTTGCATGAATATTTATGTACGTAGATAAAACAAAATACAATTTAAACACGGGTTTCTTAAATTCAATTTTATATTTGTTATTTTCTTTCAACTTTAAAGGGCGATACACTTTACACATTCATTCATTCTGTCCCCATAAATTATACTTTGTTCTATTTCTGTATGCTTAAACTGGTGTAGCTATTAATGAAATACAACAGGCCTGACCGTGAAATTACTGAAATCTATGCACACTTGTGTCTGTGCCCCATATGATCACAAGGAACTAGACATGATATTTCTTTATCAATCCGCAAAACTGACATCGAAATGCACATAAATCACATGCGATTTGAACTGTACAATTAATATACGTTATATTGTAATCATCGATATATGTGCTCACGTTTTCAAATAAACCGAAAATTGACATTGACGAAAGACAGAGAATGGCTTTTATGACAAAACTTTTGTAAAAACAAATATTGAAAACAATTATCACAAAAGTACAGAATAAATTAAACTTGTTACACAATTAAAAAAATTTTAAATAGTATAATATATAGGTAGATAGTTGGTATAATACGTTTTGTATGCATTAATTTCCCAACTGTTTTTTCCTTTATGTGAAAACACAATACGTACAAATTAGCACAATAGATATAGATGTGCATGTCGATGTTAAAAGATACACAGACTTGGATTAGACGCCAATAGTTATATTTAAAGTTTAGTAACCTGTAAGTTTACTAGATCAGTTGATTAACTAATAAAATAATATTACCTTGTAGTTCAAAAGTGTGCACTGTGCATATTTAAAAGTAACTGAAACTTGGACCAAATTTACATTCATAATTATTACATTTTTAAACAATATTCTACATTGATTCAGAATAATTTATTTTAACACCTTTTAAAGATTGCATTAGTACGTTGTAAAATGAATATTTTGACAAAGCTACTACTGACATTCAAAGTAAAAACAAACAAAAAGAAATTACTCGAAAAGTATGTTATTACAAACCTTACAAATCATTCATATAGATAGTTCTAAGGTAAATATTATTTTATTTAAATAATATTTTGATGTGTTAGACGGTTTACTAAAAACATTCATAATTTAACCATACGATTATTATAAATACTTATACAAATCATAAAACATTATACATATACAATTATTGTGATTAAAAGTAAATCTAACCTACACTTTAAGAATTATTTTTTATGAATGAGCTGTAATTTTTCATAGTTCTGTATTATTTATTTGAAAATAAGAATAGGTAAAACGAAATAAAATTGAAATAATCCGTAACATCACTATCGTCGATGTTAATAATAATTATTATATATTTTTTTATTTCATATATAGCATGATCATTATATTATTACTTTGAAATATACATCTTTCAGTCTACTATATTAATGTGACCTTGATGTTTTCTTATATGAATTATTTTATTTTTGTTTTATTCCCATGACTTAAACCATCATTTAACAATGGTTCATTTGATATAGTTACCAAAATATAAAACAGAACCTTAAGGTACATTATTCAAGTTCTGATCATGTAATTACAATAGAATAACAAAAAATAAAAATAAAAATTAGCAAAGAAACAAAATAATTGTAATAACATATTTGGACCATTACAGTAATCCGAAATCCCTTATTATACACAGACTTGTCTGCAGTTGAGAAGGAAAAACCCATAAATTAATAACCCATACATTTTATCGTTATTATATATATGACCGCTGTCCGCTGTAATTTGTTTTAGATAATTGTTGTTATATCATTAAGTATAACTAAATGTACATTCTACATACCATGCCATCAGAGATAAATACATAAGGTACAATATTGTACAATTAATAAATGTCAATATCTTATATTCTTATGGTCTCGTTATCTGCGCAACTTTCCTGTAACGTAACCTCTGAGGATAACGAGGAATTATCGTATATCTAAGATACATTGGTACATAGTACACGATTAATATTTAAACCAACAAGACAACGTCGTAAGTGTACTAGCCTTGGATATTACCTATAGGTGCATAGACAATAATAATTTGAACAAAACATTAGCCTATGTTTATCGAATTTGTCATTTATGCTATAATATAATACATTGATAAACCTAATGAGTAGTACCGAAATATGTCATACATGTTTATAATATTATAAAAATACATCAGATATGTATCACTTACGCGTATTATGACCTGTCTATGCTGCAGATTAATGAACTTATAAATCCTAGTATAAACCATCATCTATATATCTTATGTGAAAAAAAAACAACTAACGAGATATTATAGCTTAAGGGGGAGTGAATTTCTACATAAATACATTAACCCCACCTGTTGTAAATCATATTTTATGTACTGTAAGAGAAAAACTATAGACCTAATATATTGTATATTATATATATAACTACGCACCGCTGCTGCAGAAGAACGACAACACCTTTGGCTCCTGGCGATCAACATTAATAAGACTAATTATTAATATGATTACAACAATATAACGTGTTATTATATTATTTCATACGACAAAGTGACAAAAAATGCCTGCGGTTTAGATGTAAAACTATAATATAATAGAAATTGCCTTGAGTAAACGAATTCACTATAGATGTACCTATCGTGTATGTACATTGCACAGTACAGTAAGGCTACTGCGCCAATTCAATACATCATATTCAGTTAAATAAAGGTGTACTACAAGTATTATAGTAATAATATATTATGTAATTTTACTCTTATCTATTTTACTAATTCTTAATATTAAGTTTTAAAATCTAAAACTTTTTACAATACAATAAACAATTTAAATAAAATTTGTCAAACTTCACATTTAAGCTATACAGACAAATTGTTTCACCTAAAAGTCTAGTGGAATAATATGTATTGGAGAAGTTTTAGTGAAATAAGTATGAATGGGTTATTAACTTCATAGTTACATACTTATATCATTACTTTAGACAAAAAAAGAAAATAATCTTAAGAAAAATTGTGTTAAAATAAAATAAAAGTCTCATTTGGCACGTAGTAGAAAATTAATTTAAGATAAGTGATAGATTCAAAAATAGATGAAGTTAACGTAAATAGAATATTACTTATCAGTATATATTTCGAGGTCATTTGTCGATCTTATGACAGATATAAGTCAGATAATTTTGTCTCATCAGCATATTGTTACCTGGATACTTTAATAAAACATAAAAACTACTTAAAGTATACATTTTTTAACGAAAGAATTTCTATCAAATATTTAGGTCAGACGATAGGTAGTATACATACAATTTTTTTTATCCATACATATTGTATATGCAATATGCATACAGTGTACGTGCAGTACCTTCCTCACATTATTTAAATTATAAATAAATATTATAATGAAATATGATAAGCGAATAACACAGAAATTATTAGACGTTACATTTCAATAAGATCAAAATAAGTTTATGTTATAAAAATACCTATATTTTGTGGGAAGCAAAAACTACAAAATGTCTAAACATTTTAAATTAATCATAGCCTATATACTTGTAGTTTTATCAAAAATGTTAAACATACATACGAAAAACTAGGTAACGTTTAAGTTAGATATAGTTTACAATATTACTTGTTCTCAAGCCTATATATCAAATGTATTTAATTTTCAATTAATACGAAGAGCACACGCTCCTACCTCGCACGTTCGAGCCTTGACGAGCATTTACCCAACTTTCCTTCGCCAAATTCTAAAACTGTGAATTAAAACAAAACGTTAAGTTTGCCAGTCGTTTGTAAATATTTTGTTGAACCAAAATGAAGAAAAATTATGATAAAGAAAAACAATGTATGAGTATCAAGATTGGGGAAGGGGTAGAGAGACTGAAGAAATGTGTGCAATTTGGAAAACCCCAATTTTTTTAAACTCAAATCTCAATTCTTTGTAAATTACAAATTATGCAATGTTTTAGGGCACAATTTTTAAATCGAGTGAGGAGCTATGGGGAAATGCAATAAACATCGATCTAAACGATCAACAAGCAACCAGGACAGCAACTACGACCGCATATAATACAAAATGGACCCAAGTGATGCTGGTGCTGTCACTGTTTGGGAAATAATCTAAAATATAGTACTCTGCTATCTAGCCTTAACATACATCAATTAAAATTTAAATATTAAAATAACATAGTAAGTATACAAGTAAATAAGACCCTATTTTATTTCGAATTTTCACATCCGCAGTTATTCATTTAGCTTCTAAATTCAGATAATACTTAATTTAATTTTGCTGACCAACATTTAAACTGGTAAGGTAAAATAATAATAGTTGAATACAAATTCGCATATTACATAATCATTATTACCTTTACAGGTACAACTTAGGAGAGAACCAGTAAAATTTTATACTAGTTGTGTTTTCTATATTTGATACCATAATATTTTGCTTAATGCTTATCATTAATCAGTGAACCAATCATTGTATGCTCGTACAGAATAATAGGTTTTAGAATCTAGTTTTTTTTGTACCAGCCCCTTGAAAATTACCCTATGGATCCCATATGCTGCAGTTTTTCAATATATGTCTAGGCTAGTTAATGAAATACTTAATTTGTATTTAGGTAGATGAATAAAACTAATATAAATACCGCGTAATATTATATAGGTAATTATCAACACCATTTATATTCATCATTTATAAATATATAGATACTATATACATATGTAATAACTAATAAGCATTTTATAAGTCATATGAGTCGTATATCCTATACAGCATACAGTCTATACGGATATTTATTTTTTTCTAGTTAAAGCCATACGATAAAATGTACCTATATATTATGCTGTATACCATAACAGTACTCTACACACTACCTATACGACTATACAAGTCAAAATGTTTTGAGATATATTGCAACCACTGATTGAAAATGTGACGACAATAAATAATAGTTGTATACTTGTATACCTACTATCTAATGTATACGTATCGTATATATATACCGGTCGGGATAATACGACAATCGAGAAGAGCGTCACACCTATGTTCTAATAAATTATATAATTATAATTGTTCACGCGTCATATTATACGATGATGTATGGCCGTATAGGTGATAACTAATAATTATTAACATTTACATAGGTGACGACCGTCGTGGATCACGCTGCAGTACTTTCTCGAAAACGTTTAAACTAGTCGACGTTTTAAGAATGTACCCCTAGCTAGACCGTAGTGGCAGTTTACACTATACACCCATAACATGTTATCCTATTATCCTACATACAAAATATAACATATTAGGTATATATTATTAATAATTTTATTATAATACTCGTACCCATAATGCATATAAATATATAATACTTGATATAATATTATTATTTTGGGCAAGCATATTATTATAATAATAATAAATTACAAATTACAATGACCAATTAAAAATACGGGTGTCACGTACTTGTAAGTAGTTGTAACAACGACGACGACGGCTTATATACACAGAAGATAATATTATACAGCAGTGAGCAGTATAAACTATAAAGTATAAACATTCGATGGCTTCTTGACCTCAACCGCGGAATAGTTATCTCGATTTAAAACATAATATTATGTAATGTGCACACACGCAATATTATAATATAATATACTCCTATTCATAAATTGTAACATATAAGTCTCGTCACCTACACACACACCACACGTACATTACACGATCGCTAATAGACTTCCGGTCGCGCGAAATTGACTGAGATATTATAATAACGAGTTATGTACACACGATACAATAATATTATACTCTGATTATAACGTCTATGCACATGTAAATTGTATATATTATATTTTAAAGCAAGGGATACTGGGATAGTGGGATACGATAAGCCAGCAAACGGAGCAATAGGTCGATTGAACAGACAGAAAACTGCACTTAGAAAAAAATGAAAAACTGCACAAAAAGAATTCTAACGATTTTCCCATGCTCGGCAAACTTATTATACGTTCTCACGTAGATAATAATATACATATAATATATACCATAGGTATACACACACATATATTATAATTTAAAAGTATATACGCCGGCTGGTTCTCCAGTATTATTATAGCGCAATGCGTCATTGGGATGCAACATCACGTGCAGCGCCCTCGCCCGGGCCGTATAGGTGTATACTAAATAATATATATAGTATATATTATTATATAAGCTGCATGGCCACTGTATAGGTTCTAGGCAGAGCGTATTTCACAGTTGTTGAAACGTCTGTGTAATCGTATTAGACAAAAAAAAGTCCTGTTATTACTACCATTACAACTACTATGGACAAATCGGCACCAACACAATAATATAATAATGCGTAGGTAATATATTATCACGTAAATAGTATAATGTTAAATATGACTACGCGATGTATTGGCTTATTGCTCTAACAGTACTATCACTGATATTTTAGTTGTTGTACATGTCTCGAGGCATGGTTTGGCCAAGACTCCTGTCCGTGAATTCAAATGAGCCGACACTGAAATTCCCCGCGACATTCGGCGAAACGATTATGTAAAAAAATAAGAAATGAAATAAGTAATAACAGATGACAATAAAAAAAATAAAAAATACCACAACGTGTGATTTATAAACCGATCCTCCATTACAGACAGCACGCGCTAGTCTAAACCCCGCCACAAGTAGATACGCACAGTACACACCAGTATATATAAGGTATCACTCAACAATAATATATGACATTGTAACATGCTAAACGTAATCAACGAATCTACTTTTTAAATTCAGTTTATTAGTTTTTAAAGTTATTTTCAAATATTCTTAAACTAAAAACAACTTCGTGCCTCATTTGTAATATACCTAAATGGATCGAGTGTGATTGAATTATAAAATTGCAGTAACTATACATATAATATAATAATAATAGGTACGTCTATTATTTTATTTTATTTTATTTTACTTTTCATTTTAAAAACAATAATATCAACATATTTTAAAAATCTACGTTTTTTAACGTTTTAAAAATAATTTATGTTTGTATAAGTATTCCAAGTAGAAAACGAAAAATGACTAAAATAAGGTGTACGAAAATAGGAAGTATTGAACTATTATAACTATATTAAATAATATTGTTTAATTTGAAAATGTAATTGTCAAATAAGTCAAAATAACTGTTTTAAAAATAAAATTAGGCATGTGTAATAGTTAATAGGTATATAATATATAGTATATAAACCTAAATTTTCCGTTAAACATATTATAGCTTACTGTTTAAAGTATAATCAAGAATGGATCAAGCACATGATTTCACACAACCTGGACACCACACTGGGACCCAATCACGAAGATAACTTAAATATGATTAATTTTCTTAAGCAAGAGCAAAATTGTAAAATCTAATTAAAAAAATTATAATCGCTGTATTTACTTTATTTATTATTTAATTTGTTAAATTTGTTTTTATATTCATCATGTATACCTAACTATATTATAACCAATGGATTTTGCTTCTGATGTTAAATTTATTTACGATCAATAAAAAATAATAATAATCTAAATTTGACTAATTTTGTTAACCAATTAGCACTTGGCAGACAAACAGTAAATACTATATAAATAATTAAAATCGAGATATAAAATTAAAGTTTATATTGTAAAGTCACCACTAACCATCATACAATTTAATAATATATTATCTACATTAATATACTTATTATATATACATAATTTATACACAATATAACAGGTTCAAAAACAATTTGTAATACTTAAAAAATATAATAAACTAAATCATAAGTAGATCGTAATACTACGTTCATAAGCATAACATCATTCATAGATCGTTTACTTACATCTTTAGCTGTCATATATAATATTTAAATGGTTGACCAAAATAATGAAAATGTGAACGTCTATGAATACTATAGCTTTTAGCCATTAGGAACGTGTATATAAGACTACCTATTATTTTATATCAGAAAAACTTCAATAGTGTAAAAAATATTAGTAAAATTACGTAGTCATTATTACCCATTTTCATCCGTACCTAAGCTCAATAGTCATCATTGAATAATTCATTACATACTTTAAGGTATTTAATATTTTAGGAACAAGTATTTTTTCTTCTAAAATGAATAACAATTATATTTTAATGAGTGAAAATATTCATTTACATAATATTAAATCAGTACAAAAATAAACAAATTTTATACCTTTACGTGTACCTAATTCAAAAATAATATCCTGAAATTCGCTCATTTACAAAAGAAAACGCATCATTATTCAAACTGTAAGATAATAATTATCATTGTCATTCTTCTTCTAATGACGAATTCACTTAATGTAATAAATAGTCATAGATGTCTATCTACCTAATTGTAACTTAGATATTAATAATTATCGCTCACCAGTTATTATAATTTATAGTTTTCAATATAGCTCATGCCGTGAACATCCAATTACGAGTTGCGTGGGAAATAAAAGTGATATAGATTTTTATGATGTGATAAAAATTGTAACTTAATAATTGTCATTATGTTTAAAAATTTCAAAAGCTATGCGGCTGAAAGTTGTAAAAACTCTAGTAAAAACTTTACCTGTTACTCGCGATCATCTTTTCGTCAAGTTATAATAAATTAAACATGTTTATTGTATAATATATATGCATAAAACCGAATAAACTAAATATCTTTAAGCAAAAACACTAGCTTACCATAAAAACCTTTCTGAAAACATGAAAATATTTTTTATCATCTTGCAGAAAAAAAGACTTAACTAACTTTATTCTAACTATATTATATTATTCTAATTATACGATTGAGAAGGAATCAATAAATTACCAAAATTCTACACAACTTCAATACAATATTATGTTGCGTTCCAGTTAAAAAATGAATCGAAACGAAAATACTTAATAGTCAACGAAACAATAACAGTCCAGCCACCGAGTGTAGAATTATTATATGTATATGTACATCGCTATATTTATTATTGAAACCAAAAAAAATCTGTGCATCGTATTAAAATCCCATAGTGGTTAAATAATAACATGTCGAGACAAAAAACCTTGTTTTTGTGTTAGTCGACAAATATAAAAACTGTGTACAATATATGTAACAATAACTCCCTATAATATTATTGTTTCACTTCAATCTGTTTTTATAAAACGCTACAGCTATACTTTAGTACTCAAAGAAACGGAATGTAAGATTTGACGTTTATCTTGTTGCGTTCGCCGAAAGAATGAAAGATACGTTGCGCCGCCCGCGCACCTACCTTCGGGATACGACCGCGACGGTGGAATCGTTTTTCTACGTTACAAATCGAATCATAAAAACGAAAGAAAAAAACGCGTAAAAACATGTCGGAGGCCGAATTTTATTGTTTGGTTCCGCGACGTCGTTATCGTCGTCCATTACCCTACATAAACGCATAGGCGATAAACCCCGTTTCCCAGTAAAAAACGGAAAATAAAATACATATTATAATAATCATATTATACCGGCCAGACCGTATAGACGTCGTCGTCGTCGTCGTCGTCGTCGTAATAATAATAAAAAATATATTCGGAGAGATCTGCTTTGAAAATCTCCCGGTGGTCGCGACCAGACGCAATCCGACCATAATGGAGAGAACCACGAATGCTGTACAATAATAATAATAATAATAATACGAACGCATACGGTACAATATTATACGCCTCGAGACTGTCTACCTCTATACAGTCTATACAGTCTAAACACGTCTACACACGTCGTACCGTGTGCATAGTCATTCGGTCGGCGGCAGTGGTTTGTTGTGGTTGCTAAAACCAGTTTACTCCGGTCCGTGACCGGGCTACCGTATGGTCGTCGTGGTGTCTGCGCGCGGGGTTTACGCATTAGCCGCGCGATACGATTTTCAAAAAAAAAAAATTCGATCTCCGGCCGTGTGCCCACTACGTGTTGAACAGTATAACATAGGAATCGTGACTCGAAAATCGATGAAGATTGGATTTTTGACCGTTTCTATACGAACGAAACGATCGTAGAGAAGACGGGATAGGTGCATTCCCCTATCAATTATATTATGTTCATTTTAAACAGTTATTATTATAACCTCCGTAAGTACCTACAACCCATCCAATCTGCAACGCTTAAATTGCAATAACATACCAAAGAACATGATATTTTATAATACATTAAGTACGTCATGATAAATAGTTATCATTTAGGTGAGACACGGGGGCAATATGTGGGCGATGCATTTCGAGACGGAATTGGCTTCAAAAAAAGACAACTCACAAAATGCGTTGCAAAAATTATTAATTAACGTTCACCAACCTCGAGTGCGGCAGAAACGACTGCTTCGGCGAATCCGGTCCATGGAAAACTCCACCAACAAACACTCGCGAGCCGTTTCGGTTTTTGGGTATTTCCGTCGAATAGTCTCCGTCGGCCGGACAGTCACATCACACGCGTGTTCCAGAACTCGCGATATCGTCCGCACGATGCCACGACCGACATAAATCGTATACGACAAACACCGGCGATATCGTTATCAGACAATACCATTTACCATAAAATATTTAAATCTCCGAACGAGACGCGACTACGCGAAAACGGAGCACGACACAGAACGACGGAAATGACAGACACGCGCACGGCGGACGCGAACGCGGCACTGACGAAAAACACGCGCGCACTACGGCAGCCGGTCGACCGGTAGGTAACGGCAACGCTACACACACGTTTCGGCCAATACCGGCACGGCGTTCGACGGCGGCGGCGGCGGCGGCTGTGGCAGTGGCACCGCTTCGACGTTCGGTAGAGGGGGGCATGCGTGCGGGACATGTCGTACGCCGGCCGGCCGACCGACCGATCGTCCGCCGGTCGCCTGTCGCACGCGACATTGTTGTTATTGTTATGATTATATTATTATTGTTATTATCATACCGCGGGTAGAGTCGCACCGCCGTAGTTGGTGCGGTGCGATGATGTGGCGGGAAATGGTGACGCGCGGGGGCGGCGGTGGAACCGCAGTGGTGCCAACGTGGACGTCGGCGGAGCGCGGGTCCCGATCGATTAGGGTGTCTGTCCGCCGTCGTCGCCGCCGCCGCCGCCGGTGGCTCCCGAAGGGTTGAGCGAGAGGAGGACAGAGTGTGAGTGAGAGGGCGACGGAGCGGAGCGGCGCGTCGCGCTCACTCGCCTCGTTCCGCACGCGACTACCGACAACTCACGGACAAGACCATGATCGCGGGGGGAGCGAGAACTTACGGGTCCAAATTCGAAACGCGTTCGGCTAGAAAAACTTAGTGGACAGACGAAAACATATTCTCAAAATGAACCTTTGCCATCTCAGTGCATCTTAAAAACAAAAAAAACTTGCACAATCCCCGTGACTACCTATCGGAAAATCCGAACCTTAAAATCATAAGAATCGTATTCTCTCTGGCAGCGTAACACACGTGGCGGCTCGGATGACAATTTATTTTTCTATAAAGGATAAACTTTTCTTTACTGTTCACGCGGAAAACAAATAACGTTTCAAATTCTCTAAAAGGTCCTGCAGCAATTGAATGAGCGGTTGTAATAATAATAGTATGATATATTTTATCAAAGGTTTATTTATTATCCGGTTATTTATGTGTTTTACAATTGCAAAGCGGATATTTTGTCCGACTGTGATATATAATATATGTAGGTATAGTGAATACCTATAACATATTATATTATTACAATATCTTGTTGAATATCGGTTTAATGTGTTCATATAATACCCATGTTCAGTAGTATGTAGTATGTACCATACATTAACGCAATAACGCGTGTAGGTGTCACAGAATTTACTGCAAATATAATTAGCAACAAATCACTAATTGGTAATTTACCATACTATACTATATGATTATATGAAGGCTCCATTTTAAGTGGTACGTCAATTTATTATATAACAATCAAAATTTAAAAAACACCAGTTAACCCGTTTTCATGTTTGTCATAATTTGTTTATTTTTAACTTGTGTAAAAGTATATAAAATAAACTTAAATAGCACTTTGAAAGTTTAAATTACTTTGCCATTAAAGTTTTTATTGAAAATAATAGGTACCTACGTGTACTGTATGATGATTACTGTATCTATAGTATCTATAAATCTTATATGGCTATACAGTTGATAATGTAATAATTAACGATGTATGACTTCTAAGTGACTGCAGAGTACAGTTTATCTTTTATATATTTAAATTTCAAAATATATTTCAAGTTATCACTTATAGTCTTCTAGTTTTTACTCGTAACTATAGATCATTGATCAACAAATATATATCTTTTTCGTATTTGAATAAACGGCATCATGGGAAATAGTTTACTGTTTACACTTCCCTAAAACTACCTACCAACGAAGGGCCTACTACAACAATCAAACAGCTACATTTTTTTTGCAAAATTAGTTTTTTCACCCAAAATATAAAGAAATAAATCTCTATAAGTAGACGCAATAAACGGACATCTCAGATTATTCTTTATTGAATTAATGATAACAAGGAGTTCATCGATACTGTGTTTGAGTGTAACACACATATAGCTTCTTATATTTTGATTACAAAACGTTTTCATACTTAAATACAATTTGTTTTAATTAAATTTAAATTGTATTCTTAAAGTTTTTCTTACATTTAAAGTAATATAATATATTGTACTTGGTGCAACAACCTGCAGAAAACTCCAACACTGCAGTAGTTATCAACTATAAGTTCAATATATTTCACTACTTAGTTTGAATAAAACAGATAAAGATAAAGATTAAGGTCTTGTCTTTATTAATTATCATTTGTTATTACACATCACATACAGAAATAAATTATATAAATAGATTCTGTAATGGACTTTTCTAACAAAATGTAAACAGTTTTTTATTTCTCCTGTGAAATTTTTGAAAATTCAGCTGTCCTGTTGTTGCAACTGCAGGACCATGAAATGCATCTACGAAAAAACTGAATTAATTGTAACATTATAATATTGTTACCCCGAATGAATCAGATCTGTTGATTTTAAATATTTTACTATGAGTTATTACTTCAAGGAAGGATTAAAAAAAAATGTTCAAAAAATGAAAGAACTGCAAAAATAAATATTTTTATAACTTATTTATCTATATGTATGTACCCATTTATTTGATCTTCTTATCTAGATTCAGGCGTTTCAGTATTCTGTAAAAATATAAGACTCTGTATACATCTTACGAAATACAAAACATACAGCATGAAAATAGTTTTTTTTTTTTTGGATGAAAAGGAAAATGTAATTTAACTTGTATTGAAAAATACTACCAGCCACAACTCACGGTATCCTAATTTTATTTACTTACGTTTACTTTTTAGACCTTCCAGTAAAACCAGACTGACAACTCACAAGCTATTCAGTTTTTCTCAATTTAAATAAATTATTGATTTATAAAAGAAAAAGACTGCAAGCTTTGTAGAAAGTTCAAACGCTTAATTCTCCGATACACATACAGTATACACCTATATGTAAGTATATATCATAATATAGTTTATATTTTTTGATCAACATGTTTTCTATACACTTCATTACATTCTATTAGAACGTTCGACATTATATTATGTTCATATTTTATTGTAAACGAAAATGAAGTTGTTTTTTTAACATTTTTTTTAAGTGTTTGTGTGTAATAATAACTTTATACTTACGACATATCCTTCAAGAATTCTTCCATAGATAGGTAGTATTATTAACGTAGTTCGATTCGTTAAAATAAATTAAAATAAAATAATATATTCTTACTATAAGAATTAATATCTATATTATGAAAAAAATAATTAGTCAAGTTTTAAACAAAATGAACTCCATAAATTAAAATATTATAATACCGCAGTACTACACCACCTACTACATTACAATAGTGAACTCTTTTATGATATAATATAAATTACAAACATAATATTATATTTATATTTTAGTAAGATCTATCGGCCATCATGAAGACTATCACATTTTAATTAAATTTTTATGTATCACAAGTACGTCAAATGTTATGTTGTTGTGGATTTCTTTTTAAAGAATTATTTTTAGAAAATATTTATTTAGCATCATTGTATCTTATATAATTTACAGTTAACAATACATTTATATAATTAAGTTTTTACTAAAGTTTTCAATAAAATATAAAGGCGGCTGGCAGCTAACTGTCAATAAGATCATAATATTTTTTTATTATCAATAATTGATAAATAACTTAAAATATTATAAAATATCTAATAATACATTTGTCATGTACATAAATAATATATAAATAATTAATTTAAACCTGAAATTTTTTTTAAATTTTTTTTCTTTTCTCCTCTTTATAGGATTTAAGCAATGTATTATGTATATACAAATATAATGCTAATGGTCTTAGTAGAAGAAGCAGAAATTATTATAGTTTCAAGACCAATAAAAAAAAAAAAATATTTATTTAATATATAATATTATATTTATTACTAGTTATTTAAGATTTTTATTGTACATTCGAACATTCACTATATTAAATATGAACGATTTAGTATATAAATAAACATCACTCGTGGTACATATTACACATACTTACATTTCAAAAGTGTTATTACTAGTTAAACTTTTGCTAAAATTGTTTGATGCCAAGAGTAAGTTTATAATAACTTGTTGCTTATATAGGTAAAACAAACATGTATATTTTTGAGGTCATAAACCATGTTTATCAAAGGACATTTTTGTTCATCATCGTTAAAATAATAAAATAGCACTAAAGACTAAGGAGCTCAATTATTATCACACGGACGGTATTTTTTTTAACTAGTTTAAATCTCACGAAATGCCTTTTAACCTCTCTATTCAGTTTATTTAGTTCTATAAAAAAAACACCAGTTTTAGAAACTTTATAAATTTATAAAAATGTATTATGTTTATTGTTTAAAAAAAACGTTTCTTAGGTATATTTGGTGAGGTTAAAATTGTTATATTTTTTAATTATTAACAAAACAACAATTACTTATGCAGAAATAACAGCAGTGTTAATTTAGAGACGTGGTTGAACTTAAAAAGGTATGAAATATAACACTATTAATAAGTAATATTTAAATTTGTATTTGCCTATTTTTAATAAACTTGTATTAATCACATATAATGATGTTCATTTAAAAAAAAAACTAGCACTATTAAAATATTATCATAACTATATGTATAGAAATACATAACAATAGAATTAGGTAGATAAATATTAAGTTTTATATTTTAGGTTCATATTGTGATTAATATTATTGTCATTGAAAGACAACGCGCGACCGACGCCTTGATCTTTAACTCGAATTGGCACGAGGTGACATGTTATAAATTAATTTTATGAATGCAATTTAAATATATATTTAACATTAATTATTCAATTTCGTTCTTAAACAAACCATGCCCTTAACATTTTTTTATTTGCAAATTGTAAGTATTTTAACTTCATAATTTATGAAACATAAATAGATATTATAAGATATCCCACTGAAATCTGAATGTACCTACTATCGGATCGATCAATCCACTCATTTTCAAAGTAGATAAATATTTTCTTTACTTCAACTTATGATGAATTAAAACAATATTTTAGGTACCCACTTACAATCTACCTATACTCGTATATAATATGCGTAGTGCACTAGTGCAGTGTGTACAATTTATGATAATAATGTATTAATTATTATAGTTATTTAAATGAAACGGGTTGTTTAAGTATATAATTAAACACAAGAGTTCATTGTTAACTGAAGTTTGATAAATGATAATATAATCAACGACCATATATATAGTTTTTTTGCACTAATGTGTTTGCAAAGTATGGATTTTCGAATTTCCCCAGCATCGCGCGTACAACAGATACTATACTCTACACACTTTGTCTTTTGTTTCAAGCTATTTTCCATAACCCTGTGCACTGTGTACGTCCGTATCAGAAATGTGCGCATTCAATTATTATTTACGATACGAGAAAACTTTTGTCCGCCTACAAATCTCCTTCAATTCGTTTACGGTTCACTCTGCCGCAGATTCGAGAACACGCGTTTTATACCGATGTATAGTCTCAAATAACTCAACACACACATTTTTTACATTATATAATATATTCAGTATTTCGGTGCGATTAGAATTTCGGGTATCAGTAGGTACAATATTACCTACAATATTACCTCAATTTTTATAACACAAATTTCTGATAGTTACCTAACAGTTTATTAAATATAATACGTATACACATTATAATATTATCATCAAAGTCCGCATTTGGTGACGACTACTATTATACACGCTTTTACTCTCCGTTGACTGATTAGTTAGTCGGACACCTGTGTGCTTTTCACATTTTCGTGCCTGCCACTGAGGTTATATATATATATATATTAAGATATATACAGGTATATAATACATATCAGGTGTATATTATACATATATACAGTATACCGATAGTGCACATACTACAGACGAAGGCTCTGCAAATAAAGTAATCGACAAACGTTTCAAGAACCACTGTAAAAATGCTTTATTACATGCCAATTAAAAATATTAAAAATGTATCAAAAACCTAACATAATAATGCGCGTGTTCAAATATCCACACAAATTCATACCTACATGCTAAAATAATATATATTATAGGAGTAATACAAAATATTGGAATAATAATAATTAATGTTTTTCTGAGCTATGCGTCATTAATAATATTTAGCTCAACATTTATGAGTTTATGACGAGAAAAAAAGTAAAACAAATTGTTTATATAATATACAAATATTGTCAAAAATACTATTGTTTCGTTCACGGATTTTATGACTTAACATAATAATCATGGCTTACCTTTGGCTTGTGCAAGGATTTCATTATAGCCGAATTTCCTTTGCCCTGAAATCACACAAAAATATGATTTTAATTAAATAGTTATATTACGTTGAGAATATATGTGGTATTTAGACCATATAAAAATAACAATATTATCACTAATTTTGCTATTTTGTAATTATCACTAAACATAAGAAAAAAATATTAATAATAAAACCACTAAAGGTACATAATAGGTACTATCTATATTACATATTTACATAATAATGAAAATTGTAAAATGGTTGATCTGATAAAATTAGTATTGTTTTTTAAACAATACAACCCACTAGTATGTATTAAAACGTATAGTAGTTAACCAATATTTTAAGTACTCCTTGTCATGGTGCAAACACTTGACTTTGCAATATCGTTATTGCGGTATAATATAAAATGCTTGCCGTTGTACACACAACGTGCTATTGTATCTATAAACATAAGCCCCATAATTGGCTGTCAAGAATTCTTCATGTTCTCAAAACAACACTATTTTTTTAATAATATTTTAAGAATAAAATTTAAATTGGATGCACCTGCAGGCGGCTAGATATTGTTATGTATGTAATTGTGTGTATATTATTATTATATACATACTAACATACTGTTACAATTGTCTAGACTACAGAGTTATAAATGTTATAATCAGTTAGAATATACAATATTACTTCAAACTTGTTGTATAAATTGTATTAAATCCTATTATTCAACATCAAAAAATGAAATATGACAAAGTAATAATTGTGTGACTAAACAAATGAAATACACTTTTTGTTTTTAATGCGTTAAACAACAAATAAAAGTACGAAGTACTATCATATTATTTATAAACATACGATTTAGAAATAATTCAAATAAGCCTATTGTTCTACACATTTCTCAGAAATCTGATTTTATTACAATTTTTTTTTTTTAGATTTCTTTTATATTCATAAATTTCTATTAAATACAATATACAATACTTAAAACTCGATAAATATTCTATTTCTGTATTCATGTATGAAAACAATTTTTACTTGTTTTAACGAATGGTTCAGGATTTTCCAGTTCTAGAGGTTTACCTTTTTTACTCCCAGTAACTCAATATTTCCTTCACAGATAAATTACAACCCTTCCTTTCATCATTTATCACTGAATATGCTCTGCCATAATTAACGCTTTGCTGTTACATTTTTCTTTAAACCATAATAACATTTTTAATCTCTTCATACTTTCAATCTCACCTCCTAGCAATTTACTCCAGCCCCATTAACCACACCGCCATATTCCTACAAAAAAACTTTCTATATTAAACTCCCATTTCACATAATATTGACCTAAAAAGAAAAGTGGTCACGCCGGCATAGCTGAATGAGATCGCTCTGCATGTTACACTCCAGAAAATCGTGTGTATGCTCCTACTTCTCCCTTCTGCCGACCATTCCTAACTCAAATGCCTCGTGGAACGTCCGGCAGCTCAAATAGTCGTCATTAATCCTTACTAGTCTACGTTGTAAACTAGAATAAAGGTGTATCACTCACAATTTATCGTGGCTCTACTGGAATCCGCTTCTTTTAAAAAAAAATACCCTATCGTAACCTTCTCTAATCATTTGACTTTATACATATCTTGGTCATGAATCATAATCGATTTCCTATAATGGCTCCAACTAGCTACACTACTTATCGCAACTCCCACAACATGTTTCCTCTAAGCATTGAATATAAAGAATATGTCACCTGCGTCCGGCAACCCTTTGCGGTTTTATCTTTACAACTGTATTAGCATACCAACTTATAATTAGGTATTTATACAATTTATAACTGAAATCATTCAATTTATTGGATTTATCTAGAACACTTTACATATTATAAAACAAAATAATTAATCCTATTCATATTTCTAAAAATTAAATACATTTTTAATTCTGTTATAGCTACCAACATATTTATTTAACGTATTATATCTAACAGTTATTATGCTTATTCAAATTTGTTCAGCAATCAAATGTTTTTTAAAGTAAAAACGGCTTAATAGCACACTATAGTTTCATATTGATTTATTTCCCCGAAAACATATATAATCACATTCCAGCATACATAAATTAAATCATATAATTAATATTTTAATTATAAGCTGTTAATTGATCCTTTAGTTTATTCAAATTTTAATAGTATTCGAAATGCATTTTATATTAGAATGTATATGACGTACTATAATATATTTGTATCCGACCTAAGCTTAAAGCCTTAAACCATATACCAAACAATTAACTACAGTTGAAATTTTAAATAATACAATTTGTCTCATTTTTAATATACATTTATTTCAAATAGGTTCCTATTATTCATACCAATAGCGTAGGATAAAATATTATTTTGTATGCATTTATACACCTTTTTTGTGTGTGTTATACCTGAAAAATCGAGGTACTATTACTTACAACGCACCCCACATCTCGATGTTTAATTTAAATATTCTGAATATGTAATTACTAGTTAGTAAATGAGGGTGAAGGATGTTTTAGTTTCATATTTGTGTAAAATGTAAATGTTCAGTTAATCTAATCACTTATTTAGGCATGTCATCCTGCCAAGTGACAATACAATATTATGTTGTCTCGATTTGCTTGAACTGTATTTCGTTGGTATGTTTGATCAAAACAGACGGATGAGTCACATTTAATACATCAACCCGACAAGAAGATTTTGACTTTAGAATTAATTCATGTCGAGGTACATCTGCATTATAGTATTCGTCTAGTAAATATCTATATTCTACAAATACCTGTATAGTGAATTTAGCATACACAACTACACACTAAAAAAACATTTACTTAATTTATTTTCATTTCACAAATCCGAATAAAATTGTTCACACAAAAAAAGGGTAAACTCACCACACGATTAAGCTGTTTCCGTTTTTCATTTGTACAACGTTTCCGGAATTAATTTGGTATGAAATAAAATAATTACGAATGTATGTTTACAACGATTCGGTTTATCGTACAACTGTGATCTGTACCTATTCAGTTATATAAACTAATTTATGGTATGCCAAGCATAGGACATACAATTTTTATTAATTGCATGTTATATATTAAATGTTCAAAACCACAATTATATTATAATTGTAATATTAAATAATATTTATATCATGTAAAATTTATTTTAGGCTTGGAAATTCAACGTTAAATTATTTGAAATAAAAAAATGAGTGTTTATAACGACTAATGAGTGTTAAAAAAATATGACGAAAGTATGTACTTTATTTACACGTAAAATATACATTCGTAATTGCCAATTGGTCACTTACTTAATTAGATATAAGATTTTTCAAATAAATGTACAGTACAAACATTAAGTTAAATATTTTTTTAATAATTTCTCCAACCTCAAGTTTTAAAATATATATTAATTCTTTCCTAATATTCTCAGCAAAATTCTAGGAAATTAATATAAAAGTTAGTTTGGTATAATTATGATTTTACCTTCGGAGTTTTTAAATGTAATATGATACGTATATTTTGAACGAAAAATAAATGTTTTAAAAAAAAAAATTATTTAGACTTTAATTTTAATCATTATTATTAGAAGTCAACCACTCGAGCAAATATATTTAACAATTTTAACACACCGCAGATGAAAGCACAAATCTATCAGAAAAACAGAAAAAGAACTTTTTTCGTGGAAAATACGCGCAAGAAATAAAATAAAATTAACATTTTTTCGTGAGATTTTCAAGGAGAGTGAAAGATTAAAGTTTTAATATGGCTTTGTGGGCAACTCTTAATTTTTTCGCTCTAAAATTGTTTGCACTTTGATAAATCATTTTTATTCGAGTTAAATGACTATATTCCGTCTTGAATATTACATAAACAGAATAAAAAATAATAATAATAATAAGTAAACGCTGATAAAACTTTATGATTTTGTTTACGTTTAATGACGCGATTAAAAAAATAAAAAAAAACTAGTGCAAATAATAATTTTTTAACGAGTCTGCAGGCTCGTGGTGGCACGGTGATCCCAAAATCGCATACAATATTATATCAACAATTCCGTCACTCGTAGTATATAATAATAATAATATACCATGGGCTACATGACGCGTTCGTTTTAAACATATATAATGATATAAAGTCTCAATATTTAGATTGGTTTCATGAATCCATAGTCCGTACACTGTACGCCAAACCGGAATATGTTATATTATTGTATACATTAGGTATATAGTATTGCGTCTTCTTTTACTCACTATCTCTATCTTACACACACATACACACACCTAAATCAACACACAGCGCTGCATAAAGCAAACGTGAAAAATAATAACTATTAAGTTTATTATACGGTGTGTGTGATTCGTGCGTGGCGCAACGTCCGAGAAGTTATTGTTAGAAGCGTTCACAGCACAAACATGTACGATGTTTTACCGACAAATGTGCTGCCGGTCATAATCTACCTATATTCCGAGTCAATAACATACGCCATTTCAAAAAGATGGCATCGTAGAGGATGGTGACTATATAGATACCAAAGTAAGTACCTTTTCACCGCCACCAACCGCATCATCCACGAAAATAACAAAAGACTTTCCAAAAAAGTATTATATTGTGACAACAAATACCTATACATTTTAGACCAAGTGTAATCGTAGAACAATTATGTCTCGTCCGTACTCGATGATCACGCGATCGTTATTGCATCAAAATAATATACCACGCCTGAGTATCAAAGTCTATTTCCACCTCAGTGATATGTACCGTGTATACGTATATTGTGCACTATCCATGTATATACCTATAATAATGTATAATATTAAATATATAGGATTACTTGAAAAATACTTTTATACATAGGAATTTATTATTATTTATTGAGCTATACTGCATGGGTACAAAAACACGTATTTACCTACATTATCTTTGTCGTATTTGTAATCACTTATATAAAGATAAACGATAAATGCGCGAATAGATGCAGTTTAGCATATTATTACAGTAATACACCTATATAATATATTACATTATAATGTAATATGACATTACTTTACTCCACTAAAAAAATCGTTATAAGCAATGTGTTTCCCGTTCTCCTGTTGGAATAAATACTCGTGAACCTAACTAATAAGTAATGGGTTAGATGGCCACTGGGCAACCTGTTTCCATGCTTAAATAAAAACTCACTATAAATCAATTCTGCAAATTAAAATGAATTTCCAACCGAGGTTTTATATTTTTATTATTTGGTTTGCGAAAAATCGGTCAAGCAAACGCAACGTGCAAATACTTCACAAAATCGGTTCATACTTCATTTTATTATATACCTACTAATCGAGTAAACATAAAAATTCACGGTTCTAAAACGTCTGCTGCAATAATCAATTTAGATGCTATATACTGTGGTATACCATTATATAGCAGAAAGCAATTGAAAGCGTCTTTTAGATGAAAAATTGCTATAAAATGTCTACAAATTATGGATTGAATGGCCTGATCATTGGACGTGCGTAGAGTTGTAGGACTGTAGTACTGCGCTGGCAAAATTAAGTATAAAATATATACTACTGCAACTAAAACAGCGGTCCATCTTTGCGCGCAGTAAATATGTATTATATAGGTACTATGTGCTATAATAATAATAAATGCAACTTATGTTCATTCGTGTACATTTACGTTAATAAATTATGAAATTTAAACATATTTATAGTGTTATGGAACAAGTATTTCTATAATTATAATTTACCGAATGAAAACTGTAATTATCACATTTTTTGAGAACTTCATTGAAGTTAAATTAATAATTTACCGATTTCAAAATAATATGTGATTCCGTTTAAATGTACACTCATTTACTTTTCTATCAATTATTTATAATTCTTATTTAACTAACATTTAATTATAAATTTAAAAATTTTAAATGAATTTATATTTATACGGAAATAACGTCTCCGAGGAAATCAAAATAATATTATATCGTTAGATTTATCCGAGTTAAACAAGTAGACTGATTCAATTATTTTTAGTTAGTGTACCTATGTAGACCTATAGTATTATATAGCTAAGTATAATTCGTTCAGTTTAAAATTTTGAACAACATTTTATCAATTCTAAAAACGAAGGCAATTTTATTTAAAGTTCTTATAGTAATAATATTACGACCTATAAGGGTATTTTATTTACACGCGTATAATAATAGTCCAGTAGATCCACGTAGAACTTCTCATCATCTCTATTTATATCAACCAAGGTAGATATTATAATATATCCACTTTGGTATCAACAGATCTGTTTAAATTTTTATACCTATCGCAACCATTCTTTCATGGATATAAATAATACATTTAATTAATTATCATGGTTACAGGCCTATATTTTTTCACCGCCACTGGTGATACTATACTGGTTACCTGTCCTAGTCACTGGTGTGTTTTTTAATCATTTAATCTATTTTCGATAGTCTTATGATAAATAAAGACTTTGTATTTTCGATCATATATCTGTATATTTTCCAAGCTTAGCATAATGAATATCTTATCAATGCTTAAACTATTAAACATAAAACTAAAACACAATAAATACATTATTTTTAATATTGGCTGTGGTTAAAGCTTCAACAGAAGCTGATTAATAACCAGTGGTTATTAGACACAAGTACATATAAAATATATGATATATGACACATAATATACAATCTGTGTTATATTGAATGTGTATAAATGTTTAAGCTATTTCCTCATTGGTTAGCTGTAACAGTTTAACGAAGACACAGTAAACTAAATTTAAAGTTACTTAGTAATTCTCAGTTTTCACTACAGCGCGTAAAGCAATATAGTACATCTGTACATGCTAGTTACAACTTATAAAATAGTTTCGATTTTAGTTCAATACCAATAATCAATGCTGTGAGTGAAATCTCCGTCTATAGCAGTGTAATGACGAATACATAATATTGGAATAATAGATCTAGTAGAGCATATTTATAAAAGTAAATTGCATAATTAATGAAAAAACATAATATATTATAATATTATAACTGAATACCGGTACTTACGTATATATATATAATTATATAAATGTATTTACATACAATGTACTCAATGTAGACATATGGTATATACGTACATACCAAACATTATATTCTTTAGTATAGATCATAATTTATAGAAAATTATAAAAAAACTTAACAGCATAATAGTCTTGGGTTCTTAAACTGTTTTCGGTAAGCGATTATTTTAGAAATTCATTGCGATCCATATAACTGTCTAAGTTATACCTTAAGTATAATATATAATATTAAATCTTATCTCTTAGTAGACAACAGTGTCGATTCAAAAACATTTAAGAAGATCAAATCGATCAAATGATGCACTTATTAATACTTACTTCCGACAGCCACCACGGATGTGATCTGGTGGTCGACATTCGACGACTGATCGTTTTGAACCGTCATGATATTATATTACCGTTGTAAAGCCTGGTAGACAATTGAACGGACAAGATTGTTTTTCGTAAGCATTGACCAATTCAATTACATTAGCGAGGTAGGACAACTCTCCAATTCACCATACCTTAGTATAACCACGAAAAACAAATAGAAATGCTCCATCTTAGGTATTAAAGCATTTGCTTTTTGTATTTATTTATTCGTCATAACTCCAATAATAATATTAAAAACATTAAGGTAATAAATTGAATAACTTCATTAAAAATCAAATTATTTCCTTAATAGATATCAACTTTAATTTGTAAACTACCTAACACTTGTATATCTATCTATAAATATAATATACATTTCATACATGTATATATTAGACCTATAATTAAATCTTAAAATTATTTAAATTTATATTTTTAATAATAAGATTTTAGAGAAACTAAGAAATATGATATTCAATTCCAATGTGAATGTCAATTCATATAAGTATCGTCAACATATACAATATGCAACTCTACCTATTAATATATTTTTTCAAATCAAAATTGTATGTGACACAAACAGATGCAAATGTTTATTCAATTTATTTTATCAAGCCAATAAATATATTTATTATTATATTTTTTAAATTCCAATTTTCTCTTAAATTAAATTATATTTACGGTGATACATTATAATATAATATGGAATGATTTATAAATTATTCCCTTTAGCCTTTGCTGTTTTGAGTATAAAGATATTTAGTTTATTAAAATATATGAAATATTGTATCGTTAATGATGTGCAAGTTATAAAAAACTATATGTAAATATAATATATAAATATTTCATACATAAACTACTATCGAAATCTCTAATATCATATTTTTTCCCATCCTAACCCCAAACATATCGATTATAAAATAAAATATTGTAGCTATGTGTTATATAAACGAAATCGTTGACAATATTATGCAAAAATAAATATGAATATGCAAAGATTATCTGTGTTCATTTTTGCAAAAACCAAATAAACGAAATAAATCAAATATTTGATTTATTTAATATAATAGTTATATTTAAACAGCTTAAATAAATGGTAACCTTGTTAAAATATAAATATAAGTATACTAAAACGTAATAATTATATTTAAATATATTCTATAATATATTGTATGCCCATTAAAATAATTTTATTAGCGTATAAGTATTTAGGATACATTTAATGTAATCCTCATTTGCAGTTTGTAAAAAAAAATATTCAAGTTGTCTATATTAAAAAAAGTTTAGACAATTTTTCTAGTATTATATAATACATACCAGATTACCAACTATATAAATAATTTTATAAAGGAACACTTTTTAATTCTATATTTCTAACCCCAGTTCGTTTTTACACGTATTATCTTATTCGCAAAGCCACTTAGGCCAGGTCACGAAGGGTTGTTATAACGAACATCGAATTACGGGAACCATAAAAATAATGAAAGTATATCAACTCCACGAGATTTCAAACTTTATGTCCACATAAGATAAATGCTGCAATTTGTACTATGAAAATAAATAATCTAAGATTTTCATTCAAAAAATAGAAATAAAATAAACTTAAATATAAAAAAATTCTAAAAAATGTATAAATGTTAAATGTTAAATGATACACGTTAACTTCTAAATTAATTAACGTATGGAGCTAGAAGGAAGTTTTGAGTAAACATGCAATTAACATTAAACATCATACATTTTCATGATAAATTCAGCACATTAGAAGGCCTTACAATTTCTACAATAAAACACAATAACTGTTAACATCAGATAAATTTGTATTTAAATCAACAACGTGTATATACAAAAATACAATAATCACTTTATTGTTTTTTGATATAATTATACTTGATAGACGATAGTTGATACATTGTAACTGTATAGCACAGTTTATAATTTTATATATTATAGAACACAACTTAATACTTATACCTTCATCCCGATGCATATCGCATTTCAGTTGTTTGATGGGGACACAGATGGTGTCACGACTTCTTTATTTCAAATACCAATAACTAAATAGTATATAAAAGTATTAGGATTGTTTTATAAAAATATAATTCAGCATTTACCTTTAGCCTACCATAATATGATATCATTATTCATTGATGTCAAATTAATCAAATAGTTCATTACTTTTTCGTGTGGGTAACTATAAGTACTATGTTTTGAGTACTATTTTTATTTAGCTAAAAGTTAGTTAAATACTGATTATATTTGATTTTAAACTCGTAAATTGTACATAGAAACCAAGAAGTTGCAGTGAAGTTGAGAGATACACTGTTTTGAAATATTTTATTTTCTAATATGTTTCAAAAATTCAGGATTCTATTTTATTCTATAATTGATTGAACTATCTTACATCTCTTTAATCTTTATCAAATACAAATTTCATTTTCTTCATATAATCTTTTAAAAACATAAAATATTTTGTTAAAAACATGTTTTTCGCAAGGAAAAATTATACAGAAATTATCTTACTACCTATAGTTAAATTTAAAAAAGTTAAAGTTTCTCTTATTAAAATTTAAAAAATCTTCTAGTACAATTAATACATTTTATATCATAAATAATTTCATTTCCATGTTTAAAATAAATCATAGTGTAACTAATCTTTTAGTTAAAATAAAATAAAAATAGAAATTATATACCTTTCTAAAATCCATGCACTCGTCTTGTAAATAATACAGGTATTTTTTACGCAAAAGTTTCATTTTAAAAAACCTCAAGAACTTTCCATGAAATATAAGTCTATTTAGATAATGAAGTAAGTAGTGGTTCATTAGATTATTTATTGTTCAACACTCGTCACCGCGCATCAATCACTCTCGACAGAAATAAATAATGATGTGTTTTGTTTGTTTTTAAAGAAAAAATATTTTTCGAGAGAAAATTTCGAAAATAATTTATAAGGCATCCCTATATAACAATACACGTTGATGAATCGTGTACCCTAAACCAACAATATTATAGCATATAGGTATGAGATTTAATCTATTGAAAAATGTATTATAAGATAGCTGTTTAATAATAAGCAATATATAATACTATATACCCGTAGATAAACACAAGATATTCAACGTAAAATGTGCGCGAAATACAAAAATTGAAAGTTTAACTTCGTAATCATACTTTTAAAGACTATTCCATCATATAGCTGTCACATCCTCACAAGACTTTTTTTTAACAATTGCTGCAGGTGTCTATCATGTTACACATTTTAAGCTTCAGAAAATCTGAAATTGCTTCTCCTGAATAATAATCTACAAACAAAAAAATGTATAAAACTTATTCATTCCAACATAACAAACCCAGTACAAAGATAAGCTAATGCTGATATCTAACTGATAATAAAATCAATAAATTCAAAAATCAATTCAAGTACAGAACAGAAAAAATTGCATTACGTGTACCTAATAGCAAACGAGTATTATACAAGTTTATATTAAAAATCATCTTAAAAGTATCGGTTAATTAAACATAAATAATTATAGATTATTCTAAGTAATTTACAAAATTATTATAACTAACAAAAGCTATTGTTATTACTAGATATACCCATATATATAGATATATAGATATATCAGGTACATCTATATCGGTTATACCTACACTTATATAATATATATACATCAGATGTATCGTATATTAATGCGGTATATACTAACATTGAATAAAAGATCGGAACGCTATACAGTAACCTAAAAACACATAATAAATGCGTGTATTTACACTCAAAAATTCCATGGATATTATTCAATAGGACGCGACATTTTATATGAATTAAAAAATGGGGTCGCTTGTAAAAAAAAAGTTTGTTCCATAATTCTTGTGAAATACTCGTTGTTTGTCTTTTATACACAAACAATTCAGAAAATGTAAAAGCCATATCATATTCATGTAAAATGTATACTTAAGGAACATGGACACATGGTCAGTATAATAAATATAACTACAAAATTATTTAATTTATAAAATATCAAAAAATAAGTGTAAAAAAATATAATAAAATAAGTTTTACTTCGCTGTACCAAATTTCAACAAGTTTCTATTTATGTGTGTACAGTTTAAATATCTACTGAAGTAGTATCACTGGATCCCCCTTCCATTAACCATTACGTCATCCAATTTTTTTTAATTCCTCACCAAATTTGTTAATTGTTTTTAATTTTACTAATTTTTAATTTTCATATTTATTTTCAAAAAAAAAAATGAAATCTATTATTTAATAACAATTGGTATTTACTATATAGTCTATAATAGTTTTAGTTTCTTTAATAATACATCGACTGTGATGTAATATTTATTTGTTTAGTGATATTCAACTGATTTTTTGGTAGAAAACCATGGAAATTAAAAATTAATTTGTTTTGTTTAAAACTGATAACGGAATACTAATATTTTTTCCTCGTTGGGTTAAAATTGAAACGCATCATACGAGTGACCTAATTATTAAGCATAAAATAACTTTACAAAATACCATTATGAATTCTCATCATCATTATTATTTATAAATTTTAAACCATGTTAACTTCGAAACTAAGATCACTATTATTTTACGCTTGCCGAGAACAAACACTATATATATTAGAGTACAAAAGAAAACCTACATAAGTCGTATTATTCACATAAGCTCAATATTATAAAAATGGGAATAAAAACTTTTTTTATCTAGGAATACAAAAAACTGAAGACGATGTTTGTGTGAAGGATTTCGTGAAGATGCCTACAGCTCTTAAATCTCAAGGATAACGTCATACGCTATTTTGTTCTGTACGTGGAACAAAAAACAAAGTATATCATAGAGCAATTTGTAATGCTAGTAAAAGGATAGCTATGAATTTTACATGATTATTTAAAATTCAAAAAGCACTATACTATATTGAGCTTATCAATAATAAACGGAAACATTCGGCGTACCGAAACATATTATGATTATATCAAGTTCAACACGCGGTGGGAAGATAATAGGAGTATTATATAGTCAGTATGCGTACCTATAAAATATTATTACAAACATATACACAAAACAGGAATCGAGTGAAATTGTTTTTGATATTAATCGATAATTTATCGAGTGTAATATTATTATAATATATTATATTGGTGCGTATAAACACACTATACCGCAGTGTGGTATGAAGATACGAATGATACGATACACCCCCACATATACTGATAACTGTACTAATATATAATATGTACCTACCATGTATATATGATAGGTATATCGTATAATCTACACCGTATAAGTACCCGCGGATACGTGTTTCCATATTTCGTTTCTGAAGTAAAAAATCTTTTCAACAACGATAAACTTTTTTACGACGCTACTTAGCATAATATAAGGGAACGTGTATTGTCGTCACACGCGATGAAGCTTCGGTTGTATGTACAGTATAGTCAATTTATCCGTGTGTATATTTACATGACGTGTTTTATTACTACCTCAATTCATCCTTAATTCGTACTTTACAACTCTTGAGCATCACCACGGTCCCAGTCCAAAATGTGTAATACTGTACGTAAATATATTATACGTATACGCTCTAGGGCGCGTGCAGTCTCGTCGAAAATTTTAACATTCGTTAAACGGATGGCAATAATACGATTTTTTACAACTTGAAACGGTTCCATCAAGAGTCGTAACGTGTATACATTTGGCAGTGGGTGGAGCGTGGATACTATCCTCCGGTTTTTTTCTTGTATTCACAAGTTTAAATTTAATTTAATTTAAAACAACCCCCCTCCCACGAAAATAACTTCTAATTATGCTAAGATTTAAACACTTTAAGTTAAGTGAATATTTATTATTTACATTTTTTTTTAACACTAAATGAAATATAAAGGTAAAAATAAAGGCAATAGGTAAAAAATAAAAATCCTCTTTGAATACAATCTACCATTACTATACCTAATACATATTATGCCGTCTCCGACTCATAAACATACACGACATACCAAATTTGCATTCAGCAGTTTCAATTTTTTTGTTTTTTTTTTTTTTGTTCAGAATACAAATATATTATTATAATCACTGCTGTAAGCATTATGCATAAACAATAAGTAACATTAGTGATTAGTAAATACATGTATCTAGTACAATAAACATGAAATACTTGCTAAGAAGAACCTTTAGACTTAAGTATAACTTTTCGATCGTAAAATACGATATAAGTACGAAAAAATATTGCCACCGCCTACCGCTAAATATAGTAATAAATCACTATAGGAATATTGTAACTGTGAAAATACCAAAGTTGTCCTACGCTTATGACAGTTCGAAATATCTGTAATAACCCAGTTGAAGTCCAGACAAGAGTGATGGCTGGTGTCTGCTAGTAGTGGTGCTAAAACTATGTAATTTAATTATATAGCATTTACAGTTCCACCACTGAGATGGTTATGGGTAGGTATGATGCGAAAGGGTCCACGAGGCCTCTATAGTTGAGACAAGGTTGAATACATATCGTATATGCTATATGCATATATAATTACCTGTATGTATGCATAATGCATTGTTAACTATTAATCTATAATTATTAACTATTGAAAGGCAAACTTTCCATAATAACTTGTGCAGTTATGCGCCGAAGTTTTAAGGGTCTGACAGGTCGTACACTCATGCCAGCACATCCACTCGGTAATAATAATCACGTGTGGGCATTATAATTATTAATTTATAATAATATCAAATATTATACGACACGAGGCTTAAGTGATATGTAAGTGATCTTAACGTATACTATTGCGATTAATATAAATATTTCGTACAACCTGCAAAACGTCGGCGGTGACGGCCGGCAACTTGTACGGCAGTCCGTATGGGTGTGGGTGTTGAGGCGGCAGTCTGGTGTTGATGGCGCCGGTGCCGAGCATATTCAGTTCAGGCGCGGCGGCCGAGTCTTTGACTTTTAAATTGCTCTTGAATGGTTTTTTGACGGCTGACGACGAGGACGAAGACGACGACGACGTCAGCTCTGTGCCGCCCGCTGTCCGACTCGCCGCAAACATCTGGTGCTGGTGCTGGTCGAGAGCAAACGTAACGCGCTGCGGCCGGCCGAACGAACCACGGCCGCCGGACGACGACGACGATGACGCAGAAACCGGGCGGCCCGCGGCCGTGAATTGGTCCGCTTCGGCCACGGTGACTGAGGCCGGCGGCGGTAGCAGCTCCTCGGCAGACGCGGTCCGCTTGTTGATGAACATTGGCCTGGACGTGGCTTGGTGCTGGCCACAGTTGCACGACGATGACCTGGGTGGTCTGCCGCAGTCGACGCCTCCCAAACCGCCGTTGTGCAGTTGCATGTGGTAAGCTGATGGCGGCGGCGGAGTGGGCGGAAGCCCGGATGGCACGATGCCGGCGTTCTGCAGCTGCTTGGTGCCGGCCGCCTGTAGCTTCTCCTGGATGAACGCTCGCTTGGCACCAAAGTCCGGATCCCGAGCGGCCGCGGCCCGACCGCCTGACTGCATGGTGTGATAGTGATGGTGGTGATGATGGTGGTGCACTGGGTTCCGGCCATCCGCACTCGAACACCGTTTGGTGAACTTTTTGCGCCTGTAGTCGAACGACGGTTCACTCTGTGTCGACTCGACGTCCGTCTGAACACCCGACGGTGGGGCCCACGAGGACCGCACGGACGAGGAGAGCAGAGTCCCGAACCGTGACTCGGTGAGGTTACCAAGCGATTGGCGCCGGCACGCCGCATCAAGCGTGGCCGCCGCCGATGGCAGTATACGTGGACAAGGTTTGGCCACTACGCCAAGCGCCTCGGCCGCGCTGATCTTCCTGCCATCCGACGAAGACTGCTTGTTCTGCTGACTGTTGACGGCCAACAGTGCGGGCGACGAGCACCGGCTGCCGGCCGATGACCGGAACGAAGACCTGGCCGAGTCTTTGGCCGGCGGCGGTGAACTCTTTTTGTCTTGCACGGCGACATCTGCCGGGAGGCTACCACGTTTCTCGGCTGGTGGTGAGGACGTGACCGAAACCGCCTTTATCGCGCTGTCTGAATGGTGTCGGACCTTTTGTGGGTGTACGTTCTTGACCGGTGACTCGATGGTCCGTACCCATATGTCCGCCGCACCATCATCCTCGCCGTCGTCGTCGTCGTCATCGTCGTCGTCGTTATCATCGTCGTCCGTGCTCTCGGCCAACGTGGAAGTGCCCGAGTCCACTTCCACGGGAAGCCTCTGGTCAACGGTCGTGCCGGTGATGACCGCTGACGGTTTGACTGCGCATCCGCTTTCGAACTTGCTGATCAACGCAGAAGCGGACAAGTCTTCGTCCGGTTCCGCGGTCACCGGTGGTAGTATGAGTGGTGGGGGTGGCGGCAGGAGATCAGTGTCTACGTCCGGTACAGCAGCACGTGGTGGAGACGGCGGTGGCGGCGGAGGAGGCGGCGATGGAGCGGTCACCGGCGCCGGTTCCGGTTTCTTGCACACCGGTTCAGCTGCTGCAGATCTCTTAGCCGGCACCGTGGTCAGTCTGGTCTGTTCACCCCTGGGCGGCACCGGAGGTGGTTTCTGTTTGGCGGTCGCTGTCGCTGTCGTCCCCTGCATTGTAGCCGTGGACGTCCTGACCGGTGGCGTCGGGGCGCCACTGTGGCCGCCTCCAGTGCCGGCAAACGTGTGCAAAACGGACGCCGGCACAGGCGTTTGAAGTTGTTGCTGCGGCGGACGGTGGTCGGCGGCGGCGGGCGAGGCCGCCAGATAAGTGAACGGTTTGCCAAACGCCGCGGCCGGCCGCATAGTGTCGAAGGCGACTATACTTCCGGTCGGACGGATCTCGTCGCCAAAAGATCACATAAAAATCTCGCGTCCACTTTCGAACCGACGGACGGACAGACGAGGTCTTCGCGCGCTTGCGGTGGAAGCTCAAAAACGGAAACGCTCACGCACCACAGGAGGAGTTACAACAAAATGTAATGTGCGACTTAAGCGGCGGCGGAAAACGCGTGCGGCGAAAACGTCGACGGTGCACAGTGGTGTGCGCGCCCCTCTCGAGAGAGCCGCCGCGTGCGTTTGCGTGTGTCGTCGCGAACTGGGGACCCGACGCGAGCAGCGCGGACGGCTGTCGAGCGGCGGCGGCGGATCGAACGGCCGACCGTGCGCATGACCGTTGCAAAGGAGCGCGACGTGCCGCTCCGAGGCGGCGGGACGTGCAGGAGGTCCCTCTGTGCGTGCGCGCCGCGGAGGAGTAATACAGCAATTATACCGTGGAAACACCCCGTCCCGCTGCAGTTCGCGTGGTGCCATTATATATATCATACCCGTCGCCCTTCCACGCGGCAGCAGCTTTTCATCTCCGAAAACGCATATTTCCTCCGTGCGAAAAACCTAACCTATAACAACACGTTACGTGCTGTATCACACTATTATTATTATTATTATTATTATTATTATTATTATATATATGTACACTCTTTCGATATCGATCAACTGAATATACATAATGCACGACACGCCACACGCACTGTATATATATATATCACAGCAGCAACAATATAGCGCCGCCAACCGCTGCCACCCCAAAAAATGTCGTTTTTTCAAATATGACGTATACGCGCCCGAGCACTTGTTTTGAAAACGTTTTACGTTGGGTGATGTGTAGCATATTTTTATTGCTATGAGTAATTTTTTTGACGCTGTTGTTGTGATTGTTACTAAAGATTATTACTGTGGTAGGTAGTTGTTAATATCAGTGCTATAACACCTGTTCGAGGTGTATGTGAAGTTCTTCGACTTAAAAGTGTGAACAGCGATATAGCGTTTATTTTCCAATACCATAACTGAATAGTTCTGTAAGTCCATAAAAAGTACAAGATTATTGGCAATATGTACCTATATATATATAATTATTATATATATATATTACAATTAGGTATACTTTATTACTGCTGCTATAAGTTAGTAGTTATTCTTGGAAATTCTGCGTCTCCGTCCCAATTAATTCAGTCAATGTTAAGTAATATTATACTATTTAACGAACTTACATTTCTTTAAGGTTACGTTTTTATTGCATTTGTATTCTTTTTCGTATAGTAGGATATTATGATACCACCCCCCTCAGCGTGCCGTTCCAATTTATTCCAGTTATTATATTGTTATGTCGATGATATTTATTTCACTTTCAATAATTCGATTATTGGTGGACAGTACCTATAGTTATATTGAATTTTGTAGCATCTAAACTTACAAATCATGTAATTAAATTATGGTATTGACATGATATGTACCGTAAGTACCTATATCAATGTCAAAATTTATAATAATTTTCCTCAAATCCTCTAAGTACAATATTATAATTTATAATAATCTTTAATAAGCGTTGGTTTAATATTTACTAATTTATTAAAAATACGGAGAAATAACCCAATAATAAGCAATTACAATAAAAATACATAAAATGTATTTTAAGTCGCGAGAAAGTTACGAGAGCAATACGTTAAATACAAAAATTAAAATATTTACTAGTAAATTTTCATGTAAGTATACTGTATCAGCTTTACTCATAAAATATTATTTGTAAATTTAAAAAAAAAACACAAGTTTAAAAGGAAATTATCAAAAACTAAGACAATGTAGCTAATTTGTTGAAGAAAACAAACTGAAATGTACGACAGGAATAATATAAAATAAATACTTACATTTACAACAACCCAACTAAACCTAATCAGTCTAATTAATATGATGACCACTGAAGAATAATTTCAGTTAATTTAATTTGATTAATAGTATTAAATACTCAAAGGGTAGGTCTTGAATAATATAACGCAATTTCATCCATGTCAAAATGCCTCTAAATTAAGTTGATAGGCAATAACGTTTTACTCGAGTTATAACCACTCAAAATATGCGTAGGTGTACCCACGCAATATGTGGAGAAAACTTAACATAAGTTATTAACTGTAACGAAAATACGTTCATGTAATTTTATGATAATTTAATTACATTTTATTGTACGTAATTGATATGTAATTTAAGTTACTTTTTTTAAGTAAATTTAGCAAATTAATCTTTGATACTTTATTTATTTTTAAATGCTTTTCAAAAACCAATTAACAATACATGTAAATATATCATATAAGAACGACTTTCTAACAGTAACATTTTGGTAATAGCTATTTGACAAAAAGTTATTTTTAATAAGAAATCATTTTAAATTAAGTAGTAATAATTTGAAAAATATATTGTATGCTATATAATTTCACATTTTTGGTTGTCATTTTTTAGTTCATGTATAAATTGTTTTTTGAGCATATTGACAACATAATCATTAAGCTCCTGTGATATTTTTAAAAATTAAAATTATATTTTTTACATATATAAGATATGTTTGATGTAGATTTATAAAAATATAGGATTACGCGTATTCACGATAATACCTTCGACTGAAAGTTAGGTATGCTAATACAAAATATGTAAAATCGAAATTGTAATAGAATGAAAAAAAAATTCTAAAACACCAAAGTTAAATATTAAAAAAAGTTACACAATAAACTTTAAAAGAGCAACTTATTCTAATTTATACCAAAATTTCACTTAACAAATGCCTACTTACTGCAAGACATGACAAAATAGATGGATATTATCACAGTTTTTTGGTACGCATCCTCCGCTCTTTACTTTAACTATATCATAGTTCCCCGCTTCATATTGGCTGTCAAATCGTATACATGCATATATAACATGGAAAAAAATCAACCAATCAGAATGGAAAACTACGACACTGGCCGGAGGTAAAGGAGATGCGCGTACTGATAAAAATAATTTACAATTTTGATGATAAATATCTAGTTTTTCATGCTGCAAAATACAAAAAATGATAAAGTAAAAATATTTCGAAAAAAATAAATAAGTACTATTATTACGTACAAAAGTAAATTATTTGAGTTTCTTAAATGTGTATTTGATACTCAATACTTTAGATAAATTTATTATTTTCATATATAAGCTTTGTACAAACAAGAAAACCGTCATATATAAATTATCAATCGAATCGATCCAACAACTATTTAATGGAAACTATTGTAGTTATTTTTAGCTTTGAAAAGCATGTGTATTTGAATTCCAGATTAGTAAATATTGTTCTCATTACTTACTAAAGTTTAATAAAATGTGTAATCATTTTTATAAGTCTTGTACCATAGTGTAATACATTATTGCAACATTCTTAAGTAATAAGGAGATTTTTGAAAATTATTATGTTTCCCAGATGGCATTTTATAATGATAATATATTATTATTATAACGTTATACTAATATTACATTCGTACTATAATAGTACCTTTCATCATAATACCATGAGGACCGTTTATACAAAATATAATTTTATATAACATAAAGGATTACATCTAAATAAAATTAGGAAATAGGAATACTATTTTAGACATTTTTAATTGGAAACTTTAAGTATTATGATCGTGAATCACGTTTTATACTTTAAAACTAGTTTAGGTATTTTTTTAATAACTGCTAAATTATTTACTTAACGCATCAGTGCGTAGTGGGGTTATTCGAAACTCAGAAGTATACTAATATAAAATTGTGATGAATACATTAGAGCAACAATCATAATTGCTCCAACGAGGTTGGAGCTATTCTAGTACTTTTCCAGCGGAGTGACGGACCCGAAAATAAATTCATAGTGTCCTACGTAGTACGTGGGCGAAATGTTCAGCGAGACATAAACACGTACGCAGGTATCGAACGCGAGCGACAAATTCCGTTCGTACCTTAAAACCCGACTTGTTAAACTCATATAACCGAAAACTCAGCACTAACATGGTTACACAGAGCTAAGGACAAAAATTCAAAATTTATATGTTGGTCACCGTCACTCTTACTAGCTAATTTAGATTTTAGTACGATATATGTCTCGGCAAAACATAGCGAAGCACCGGATTTGCTATCACTCGACAATATGGCTAGTGCGGACGCTTCAGACTCGCTTATCGCGGTCAGAACGCGAGTGGGGTTATAACTCACTAAATTTTGCCGAGTGGCCATATAAACGTTTCAGTGAAAACTTTTCGAACACGTCCATCTGCGAATACCACAGTGAGATTCTATAAACCTGCGGTCTTCCGCACGCCGCCGGCAACCGCTGTCCATCCAACCACTGTCATTATATAATATGTATATAATATACATACAAATATACAGAGAACTAGTGGTGAGTGGGTAACCGCGGTATTTTTCCTTGAATAAAATCTATTATAAAAACGGTCACCGCCGTCCGTCGTTCGAATCACTATGAAATATGATGAATTTCGATCATAGCACCCATGAGTGCGAAAAATATATTATAATATTGATGATATGCAGTCTGTTGACATTTCAACGATACAACCATAGTATACGAGTATAGACTTGAATGGCCCACCATATATATCATCCCCCCTCCATCGATCCGGCATGCCACTTTTTTTGCTGAAAAATGTGACTAAACAAATTCAATTTAACAGTTGATTATCTATGAATACTGCAGCTAATAATGGTATATACTAGTATAATTGGTCAGTTAATGGCCTGAAAATTGGAACATTTTGGAAAATGTAATTATAATAGTTTTTCCACTGAAGGTTATTGCAAAGCTGAAAGCGTAGGTAGGTAATAGAAATTTGCAACTTTTCACTTAGGTATGTGATAAAAGTAGATAATATATGGGTAATGGGTTGTATGTATGTACATGGCATTTTATAAAGATATTTTAATCAAGCAACTGTAATGTTTACTATATAGGAACTTACCTAACGTTGATAAAATGGGGTTCAAACATTATACAATAAAATTGTATAAATGTTTAATATAATATATTATATCTTTGACCAAAATTCCGTCTCAAATGTTCCTTTGTACATTTTGTTGTAGCAACACATTAATGCAACCGTTTCATGAACGTCTGCTATTTGTTATCATCAGATGAAATTGATAGTGATCTGTTCAAACGTCAGTAACCACGCGTTTATTTCACTGTATAGAAATAATTTAAAATATGTAATATATTCAGGATAGTTTATTTGATCACCAACACGTGATTAATGAGAGCAATATTGCAAGATCTTAATAATAGACTTACAATCCGATAAATCGGTCGATAAAACGGGATTACGATTCCCAGGAATGGTACAAGGTTGAATTAACATTAAATTGAGTGGGTAGAACAGATCACAAATACACCAATACAGTGAACATCGGAAAAAATAAGTCAGCCACCACTTATTTAATAATCATACAACGATCGTATACTCAGACTGACGACTAATCGAGTACATTAACTTTAACAACCGCTTTGTCTTATAGATACTAGTTATTATTATTATAATATATTATGTTCTCTTCTTATATGTCACTTATAGTAGGTACTTTATATTTATTATATATAATTATTTTCTTGTTCCTTACTAATGTAGTCGTAATTGTTTGTAATTTTCTTGTGTACCTACAACTTTAAAATGTAATGATAAACAAACTTTAATTATACTTGTGTATAATATAAGATATAACATATACCTACTTCTTCCTTACTCGTCCTCTTTTTCTCTAATCTCTCGTTCTTTGGCCTTATCTAATATGAGTTATTGTTTCTTATAGATTATGCATGATTGTTTTTAGTAAAATGTAAAAACTATTTTGTATAAACAATTATTTATGAAACTTAGTATATTTCGTGTATAATTATAATACCACAGTTAAAAGTTTTTAACTTAACATGAAAAGCGGGTGAAAATAAATTTACGTAGGTATACAGAAAATACTTATTATAATATTATTATATGTACTATATTATAATAAACGACTATCTGATAAATTTATGAAACCCCTTCGAGATTCTACATATACCTCGTTTCATGTTGAACGTACCTGTATAAATGTCAATAAGCTTAAATATTTAGAATCTACCTCGTTACATTCGATCAGTGATGTAGAAAACTAAATCGTCAAAAATTGCACATGAAGTCTAATCCAATGAAGTCTAAAGTAAAAAAGTTTAATATTATAGATATACGTTGTGTGACCAAATTGGATGAAAGCTAGGGGCTTACAGTTGTAGTCTTTTAGTACTATTTGTACCAAATATAATTATATTTTTATAAAATAAAAAACATATGAAAAAAATGATTTAATGTTACAAGCGAAATATGTTAGATAGAAAGGAAGTTTTAGAACCCATAATTTTAAATTAAGTATAGTTCCCAATAAAAAAAAATGTAAGGTATACAATATAAATGATATGCCTAATAAATAATAATAGGTTTAATAATTGATGCTTTTAAATGAACCAAATATAATCGACTTATACCTGGTTTGTAAATATACCAATAAGAACATACTATTAAAATAATTAATATAATATGGCTTTTGTTTTAAGAGAAGTAAGAAATAAGGAAGACTCTATACTAACAACAATTTCAAATTTAATGAATACGAGTACGTACTAATATCGTAATTACGATTATTATAATTAAAATTTGGAAAATTGAACACTTAATATCTATTATTTTTCGCTATACAAATGTCACCACCTATATATTATTATGGATTATTACATAATTATGATAACCGAAATATGGCGTAAATATGGCAAAACATCATCTACATTTAATCTCCTCGTGGGGCACATACCTATAAATAATTGAAGATTTGAACGATAAATTTAATTAATTCAAAATAATGTACATATACCACCCAAATTAATAAAAAAAAACACAACTGGTGTATAAATCTTAAAATAAAATGATTAAAATATTGTACATTTGCAATGTGCCTACCATAAAAACTAGTACCTATAACAGGTGCCTTATAGATTTAATTTAAACTGTATAATTTCACTTAATCGCTGTACACTGAGCACATACCCAACATCAAAGTGCAGCTTATCAAATACTTGACGCTGAAAGGTTTTTTTTATTGGTTAATTGTATTTAATGATCAAAAATAAGGGTGCCCGGGAATTGGGCCACAATTAACCTTTTTCTCAAAAAGGTATATGGTAATTGCGGTAAAGCACGATTGAGCATAAAACGATTGAGCCTGGGACACTAAAGTTTTACATTTATAACAGGAAAACTCGGTGATTGGGCCACTATTTTCAACGATTTTTTATCATTATACCCAGTAATTGGGCCACTATTAAATGAACATGTCATATATAAATTACAACAATACCTAAAACTGCAGTTCACATGAAACTTTACTTGAAACGACCGCGTGCCTTATCAAAAGATAATGAAATTATAAAGATTTAGCAGGGGCTGCCATATCAAATAAAATAGATCAAAATAGCTAAAAGCGTAATTTACAAAGATTACAGAACATTGTGATCGTTTAGTTGATTGCAAACTATACGATCCACGTTTAGTATTAGGTATATGTGGATATACGTGTAAAATAGAGTTTATAAAGTCGGAGAGAGAAAATAAATGATTAATTTTTAATAATTATAAATTTTCTTTTTCTCAATAGAGTTAATGTTAACCTAACCTAACCTAACTCGTTGGCGATTTGCCAAGAAAAAATGTACAACAAAAATATACACAATTTCCCCTTCAATTTCCCCTAATCTACAAACTGGTACGTACATCAAAACCGTTAATTTGGTATGTATACTTGTCACTATTTTTTCTATTTAACAAGTGAATCAAACTAGAGCATAACGATTAAGAGACAAAACAAATTTTGCGTCAAGTTATCAGAACTACCTCAAAAAGAAAATCGATCGAAAATATTACGGTAAGACAATCCCAAACTGTTATTTCCGAAATTGGGAACTGCCCATTATAGTAAATACTGATTTTGTATGTATTAGAAAAAAATATTTATAATTATTTGATTAAATTTATGGACCTTGTATTATATTTGATTCGTGAAAAAAAATCGTAAAAATATAAACATATGTATTTGTATTACTATGTCTACCTCATTAGCACAATACTATAGCTAATTGAATAATTATTTTTATTAGAAATGTACTTATTTTATTTCGTTTAGGGGCTCAAAATATGTATCATGAAATTTTACTTAGCACATTAAATGAATCCATATCAATTGCTCTATTAGAAAAAAAATTATACTTGTTATTTGTTATAAAAAATACACTTTTAATATTATTTAAACGACATTGCAGTGACTGGGAAGGTAAATAGTGTATAATATGTATAGCTATGTATTCTCACAACGTATTAAATAGTAAATAAATTTTAATTATTCTTAAATGTACGCCTTAACCTAAAATTATAAATGAAAAATGTATTTGCCTATGTATATGATACTATAAAATACATATCTAAAAAATCTGATGAAGAGCAAACAATGTTATAATTACTTTAAACTTTTAAGGAACTTTTTTAATTAAATTTAAATCCCGATCATAAAAAAATTAGTTTTAATAACTTCTTGTATACAATTATAAAGACATATTATAGTAAGTTATATATTTAAAAACGTAAAGATATGCTAAAAAAAAATCATAGTATAAAGTTTAGTATCTAATAAAATATTTTACAAATATTATACGGTAAAAATGTCGTCTATATAGTAAATATGTTATATAATATATAGTAACACATCTATTACGTTGCTGTAATAAAATTAAAAACGTTTAATAGTTTTAAACTTAAAACAATCTAAAGTGATAACAAAAATATAAGCCAACTATGTATATCGTTTTATCTTTTTATATTTAACGTGCTTCTCTCATTGTTAAGTATAGCATACAATTATGTATCCCTAGGTGAATATAATGACCAATGGATAAACTACTATTGTCACTATAGGTAACTATTAACGTTTATAAAATTAAAAGATTTAATTTTAATCATTACCTATATTATTACCTTAATACATTATAAATACTTAACATTAGTACCATATTATATGGTAGAGATAATTATATACCTAATATTATATTATATTATATAATCTCTATAATAGAGATTTATACTTATTATAATCAGTGGCGTATTTAAAATTCCCTTCCGCGGAGTGGTATTAAAAAAAAGTCATCAGATGAACGGTCAATAGTCTCCCCGTTTTCATTTATTCGTTATATTACATTTATCTAAGATTCGCTTATGGACGCTAGTTCTTACTTAAAACTTATCATGATTTTAAATATTTACACGTGACATTATTAGTACTTTTTTTAGAATTTTAGAATTATTTTTATCTTACCTGGCAACAAATATTTATAATTTCATAACTATGCATTTTTCGATTCAATATTAGTATATATTGCCAATTACACTACAAAAATATTCGATTTTTCTTAAAAAGATGATTCCATTCACAAATATCTTTCGAAATAGAATGCAGACATTATTAAAGTAAGACATATATGTTTAAAAGTTCAAGTTAAAAAGAATTAAGACATATATAAATAATATAATTAAGTTAAGTATATATTAGTCAGGTATTTGTATACGGCCTTGTACCCCTAAAGAGTGATCTATTTAACATGATAAATTAATTTTCTCAGGCATTTTGTGATTTTCAAAATTTGATATTATTTTACCTAAATAATATCCTACATACGAATATTTTTTTTTCAACTCAAAATTCTACTCATAAAATACAATAGTTAAACGTATCATCCATCATCCAGTATTAAACTTATATGTATATCGATCTGAATAAAATTTGAATATTAATTAAAATATACGAATTATATACATGTGCAGTGTGCCAGTGAATATACACACATATAATATATATATAGGTACATCGACCCATCACAAAAACCCACGGAACACAACACCTTCGTGTGCAGCCGTTCGTTTCACGCACACAGACTGCCATATTATAATTATATTATATTATATGCTTCACATATTAATTTTCTAGAATCACCAGCTACACATATTACTATTTTAAATATTTGAATACGTGAGCATACACGAATCTACGAATACTTAAAAATTAATCTAAAAAGCGAAAAAGTATACATGTACATCTTACATTTATTTTTAGTGCTCGGAAATTGTTGCATTTGCACATTTTGTTGGGCTATTAGATGTTTTGTTAAGTTAGCTTGAAATTATTTTCAAGGCTCTACAAAAAAACCTAGTGACTAGTTATTTAATAAAAATTATAAAATATATAAATATTATTTTATTAAATTATATTGACCGTGGATTATATACCTTGTAAAGGAAATGTAATCTGTTTAACAACCTTAAACATAGACTTCTCTCGAAGTCGTGTCAATCTGGCTTTTGGGACAGGTCAGCCGACTTCCTATCTGTTTTCCGCAGCATCCGGAAGTACAGTAACACGGCGTCATCGTCGGCGTCATCGTCGTCGTCATCTCCTGCTGCTGAATATATGGACGTCAAAGGAAAGTACGCACTGGTCATGGACGGGACGAGGGGTGTGGGCTTTCTGTTCGCAGAAGAGCTGTTGAAAATGAATGCCGGAGTGAGTGTATTTACATATTTTGAAAACATTAACGACAATATTGTTACGGTAGAACCTCTCTATACCGGACACCATAGGGGAATTGAAATATGTCCTTTATTAATAAAATGTCCCCTGTCCACTATCTGCCGGGGTATAAGTATTTTCCCATGGACATGATCTAGATGAAGACCTATAGGAGTTTAGAAGTGTTTGCAGCTATTAAGGGGTGTCCCGTGTCCATAAACAACGAGATTTCGCTGTATCATACCTTAACGTTTCCCCGCCATCAATACGCGTAGTATTGATATTATATGATGTCAAATACAATATGAAGATTAATTGTTTGCAGAAAGTTGTTATCACCGGCTTGGATGAACGAACTGGAGCTGAGGCGGTACGTGATCTAAACGAACGCTACAGGCCAGCTAGGGCGTACTTCTGTCAAACAGACGTCACGAATCCGTCACCCGATAGTCATAAATCTGACTTTGAAGGTATTTACTAATATATTATGTACCTTAATATTCCGTTTCAATAATACTGTTATTTATATGACGGTTCGTAATAAATTTTTACCGCAGATATGTTCAAATACATAAATAACAACTTTGGGGCGATGCAAATTTTTTTCAACAATGCCGAAATGCATGGAAGCAAAGATATTATCGGCACCCATATGGTGAGTGTATAAAAGCATGCAGGATCAACGTAATACTAAAGTCATTGTTTTTTTTTTGTGTACCCGTTAGACAGGTAGGTACCTACAAAATACTTAAATAAGCGATTTTTTAAAGGCTTCTTTAACCATAAAAATTTAGTTTTTAAGGAGTTCAAATTATGTAGAAAAAAATTGTTTATTTCCTGCAAATACGTCAATTATTTTCAAGAAAATGAGTATTGAGCTTTAAAATAATCTTTTATAACATTAATCACTTTTATAGTTTAATAGTACTCTAGTGAAGGACCGCGGAACGGTCGCACGGATAAAAATCGTATTATAAAGGTACATCCGAGATGCGAATACAATACTCGATCGAGATTAATATTCCGACTGAGTCAGTTAATCATTGTCCTAGATTCATGGATGGTCCTGCATTATTAAATTTATATTATACAGAGCAGGGGGTCGGCCTCTTTCCCACCCCCTATACTTAACATTAACCTATTGGTTTGATTTAAATTTTCTAATGCACTTTCTTTAATACAGTACCTAATGAGTAGTTAATATCTTCACAAAATTCTAAATTGTAAATTCCTTTTTTTTTAATTCACTTTTATACATCCTTTATCGCTCGTTAAATAATAAGTGTTATTAAAATTAATTATTTATAAAGATTCTTATCCTTCAATCACCCGCTAAAGTTTATACCTACTCAAGACACCTCAATTAGGTCCATTCAGTCAAATCGGACTCATTGGTTTATTTCAAACAAATCATATTTATAATTATATTTATTCGAATTTATAATCTACTATATTATTTCATATTATTTGTACCAAGTCTAACTGTTTTTGATAGGTAGGTAGAGTAAGATGACAAAACCAGGACAGGTTTACTTATGGGACAATACCTACAAAATTGATCATTTAAAAATTATATTTTAACTGTAGGTACCACATGTATGCACCCCCCCCCCCCCAACGATAAATATCTACCTATAATTGCGGCTTGGTGAGTACCTTGGTACATTAATACATTAACACCTACTTGGTAAGTTAACACTTACCAATATCGGCCCACCACTAAGACTTGACGTTTAACTATCTTAGACCTTAGTTATTTTACAAATATAGAATATACATGCACAACGGGCCTTAGCGCAGCTCCGCTTCTTGAGGAATAATAATACAGAATATAACCCATTAGGTACATTTATAATCAGATCAACTTAACACTAAAACGGGACTAACATAATAATTAGAGAGAACGACACTCGGCTGCAGCTGCTGGACTGCATCCTGTCGGCGGCCCGGAGTGGCATTTAAACAGTGTCGCCAACCGTACATATCCCCCCCGAGTGTCGCGCTATATTTTGTAATTTAAATGTGTATTACAACTAGATTTTGCGATTTAACAATAGAAAACTAAAATTCGTGGAATCATACTGGCTTCCAAACATATGAAAAATGGCGTCATTGTGAACCACACGTCAGCCCTGGGGCTCGACCCGAATTCGCAAATGATCGATCACGGCGCTGCTTCTGCGGGTATCTTCGCCGCTTGTATGGCGTTTAGCGTGAGTGCAGCATAACCGTTTTACATAAGCACCGAAGTCAATATTGTACAACGAACTTCAAAGCGTTCACACGCATTATTTGTTAGACACTTCATCACATAACCTTTTTTATTTCGACAGAAAAACAAATATTTCGAAAAGACTAAAATTAGAATGATGACTATATGCAGTGAGCTATCACAGATGTCCGTTGGAGGTGCAGAAGAGGATAGACATCAGTATGTAAAAATTAAACAAATTATATTTTATGTAAGGTCGATTAATAAGTACCTAGATGATAATTAAGTAGTTATTTTCCCTGTGATGGTAACGAACACTGGAAAAAGGTAACAAGCGTTATTAAACTTAGATTAATAAATTATAGGCACCATGGAAGGTCCTACATATATGACTTATTGAATACGTATAAGCTATAAGTATATAAAGGGGTATGAATAGCATGGAAAAATGGTATGAAAATTAATTTTTGTATTTCTAATAATATGGTTTTTTGAGCGGTTTGAGCGTTGGAGGGCTGGAGCCGGTAAAATAATTCACGTAAAATAGGCCAAACGCTAGGCAAAACTGTGGGACTTATGACAAATTATGATTTTTAAAACTAATTAAAAATCTTCAAACGACTCTACTAAAGCATGGTCTTGGTAATTTATCGTTGTTACAAAAATGAATGGAGTACTTAAATGTATAATCTACCAAAATTCTTATTTTTGAATTTGTTGATATTTTATTGAAGAATTTTAATAAATAAAATCTCCAAAGCCATTCCCTAATTAATATCCATTTTCAAAATTAAAATCAGTCGAATCCAAGAATTTCAATTTTGTCTAGCTTCTTGGCATTTTATCATTTGAATATTATGGTAAATATTTGATAAACTCTGTATCATTGACATGTGCCAGCGCATGCGGAATTTGATATGCTGGTGGTGAGCCATCTGTGCCCTGTATTCAATAACAAATTTTACAAACTACACACACTAACATTAATTTACTTCTCACACAGTAACACAGCTCAAATATAATTGCTGTATGAAATGCCCAAATATTACTCCTTAAAACAGTTAATACACGTCGCGCTCCAGCCCCTTAAAACACCTATCATCAATATTGTACAAGAGAAGTGAATCTGTGACTGTATAAAAGTCAATTTTCGATGTTTAAATTACTGAAATCAATAATCCAAATTTAAAAATTTAAATATCACAAGTTTTGGAGCTAAATATTGAAAATAAAGTATCGAAAATCAACTGTTAAACGGGCTTTGATAAACTTATTCTCTTCGATTTGTATAGTAAATATTCATATTATAATGTCCCTCAGTAAACCATATTATTTGAAATACGAAACTAGGTTTCAGTGTTTCGCTAAAATTCGCATTTATAAACACGACCCACATGGACAAACATAGCAAATTGTCTATATTCAATTCCTTAAAAACGGTCGGTATTTTAATATCCCTTAATATTAATCAATAGGCTATATTGACCTATACCTACCTATATTTTAATATTATACCACATAAATAATAAGTAACCATCAAAAATTAATTTTTTGTTTTTCAAGTCAAATTTCAATTGCCAAGTCCGCTGCTTATATTCTGAAATATGGACCTAAGAACACACTATGGCTATGTGAAAGAAATGGAATATTAAGTACAGTGGATTTACTAACATTGAGTGAATTCACAGAAAGTCACAATATAATATATCTAAAATAAATAAATTTATAAATGAAATGATACCTGTTAAATAGTTCTTAATATATATTTCAATTAATTTTGATATGGTACTTTTGAGATCCTAAAATAATGTTACAGACCACTATGAGTTTAAATTGCATTATAGTAATTATTAGTATAGAATAAGAACTATTTAATAATTATTATTGAATCTCGTATATATAAGTACTTGAAATTTTCGATAATTATTAGTTCTTTCAAACTATGTCGATAAACAAAATTTTCGCTGTGTCAAATAACTTGAAAATATAATCAAAGTTTTCTCGTGAGTTGTAGTCAATGGAAATTTTAAAAAAAGTTGAGAGTAAATCCACAGACCACAATAATTTTTATGAGAGTCAGAACTTAGGATTTTGACGAAATTCATAAAAATCACGAAAAATAACAATTTATTTTTAGTTAGAAATTCATAAAAATATTCTTTTTATGTCTAAGATTTTAAGATTTAATACAAGATTCCTTATAAGTTTATGTACCTACCTTTGTCAAAAAAAAAATTCCATTGGAAAGTTAAATAAAATATTTATGAGCGTTAGAAGGTGAATTTTTTCAAAATTTGATATTCACTCGCTTTCTCATACATCGATTTTCCTATTTTGTTGTAATTTAAAAACGAATAACTGTAGACACTTAAAACTTAAAAGTTACACCATATGTTTATTTCATCAATTCATATACTTGATAAAATTTTCAAAATATTTCGGTCTAAGCTTTTCACGGACATTTTCATTTTTTTATTAACGTCAATTAAACTTTATAATTGGTTCAAAAAGCTTGAAAATGTAATTCAAGGCGGCTTTACAATATCAGTCAAAAAATATTATAGGTTTGATTTGAAATATACAAATTATTTTGTTGTTAAATATTTATAAAAACCTTTAAATTTTCAACTTGTTAGCTATAAGGGCTGAAAATTTAAACAAAGTTCCAAGTTCTAAGCAAGTAGTTTATTCCGTAACCAAAAAATCTAAAAATATATAAGCACAGGTTTTTTTTTGGTTATGGTTTACCTTGTTATTTTGTTGTAAATTAAAAATATTATTCGTGGGTACTTGAAACTTTTTAAGTATATTATTATATTTTATACACACAATGAAACTTTTCAAATGTATTTTTTTCAGTAAAAATGATTTTAATCTACTGCGTAGTGCTAGTAAAATTAATTACTTTAATCACAATAATATCAAAATAAACTAAATTACTAAGTAATATTATAGGCTTACAGACCGACTTCACTTTGATTCATTTTTCGTATACAATGATTTTATATCATTGAATTAAAATTTAATACTATCCATGCAGTCACCCACTTATAACCTACTATACAACATCAGCAGAGCGATATCTACTTCCCAGTTTTTTTACCTTGTTTGTATAAGTTAAAACTATTTAAATGTGGTAATTGTTTTATGAGGTTTTTTCCCATTATTTTTAATGAAAATATATATTTTTTATCAGAGGACGCCATAGGTACACACGCAAGCCTTTTATTTACTGTGAATTCACTAAATGTTCTAAATGTTAACAAATACTCTGTACTCAATATTCCATTTCGTTGACATAACCCTAGTGTATTCTTAGGCCCATATTTCAGAACATATTCCGTTGACATGTTCAAGCGCCAAAAACAACCTTGCGATACATAGACAAAACAACTAAGCTTTAATAATATCGTGAAATGGCCAATTATCAAACTTAAGATTTGAATTTCTAAGAGTTGTATACATTTAAATATTGAATTTATCTAAAATTATCTTAACTCGCTTAAAAATAATTGTAAAAATCAAAAAGGAAAATGTACATAATGCTTTAACCTAGTTAGATAATAGGCCATCAGTTATTAAAGCTTACTAATATAAAAAATGGAACAGCTGAATATACATTTTCTATGTTATACATTTGTAAGCCGGACACAACAAATGTGGGTAAGGGACTCTCTTAATTCATGAATTATCATATTACTAGCAGATAAATAGATTGAAATTTATACTTTTTCTATTATAGATGACAAACTTAAATAAAATATGATTTAAGTAAATTATACGATAAAATACGTACCATTTATTTAAAAACCTCAAATGATTGTATGAGATCATACTTAATTACTTTGTTGTAACTTATAAGTATATAAGTGTACACATAATGTAACTAATAAAGAAGTTTCGAAAAAATAAGTATTTATAAAAACTATGATATTAACAAAACAAATATATATATATATATATTATATGATTTATAAATAAAATTATATATATATAAAAAAAAAACAATAACATTTTATAAATCTGATTAGGTTATTATCACAGTCTAAAATATGCAAGTCATGTTTTGAAATAGATGCAGGCAAGTAGAAAAGGATAAAAATAACATTTAGATTCCGTTACAATTCATTGAATTACACAGGAATCTGAAACAAAATATGTATTTTATTTTTCACCAATCACATAATATGTGTAATTAACATTTTAAATAGAATATAACAACTATAACAAATTACAAAAATAGATGAACATTTAAAAAAAAATTATGAACATTACATACATTAAACATATTTGTAAAATATTAAATAACATTCGCATCAATAAATTATTTACATTTTCACAATTTAAAATGATTTTCAGTCTTTTTGATAGAAATACAAAATATTACTATACAGATCCTAAACTTAAGAGAACGCAACAGTAACTTTTTCTAACAGCTATGCATAATATTATCTATATCACAAATCATTACTTGTCTCAGTATAAAATTGCCTTTATATCAATTAGAAATATAAACTTTTTTGTAAGTACAGTGAAAGTGCATAATACAAGGATTTTAAGAAGGCAATAAGCTTAATATCCTTTTCAGGAAAGGACTTTAGAGGGTAACAAATGTTACTGAAACTATTTTATTAATAGCAGAGAGGCAGTGGAGATTTGTTTCCAACTTTTAATTGTAATCACTCATCGTCAGGGTCAGGTAACATAACAATTGTAAAGTATTACTTAATCTATTGGGATAAATATAAAACTATTTACCAGACAAAATGTTGAGACTAAGCAGCAATCAAAGTTATTATAAACCTATTGGAAACTATCAATAATTTTCTTTAAATGTTGAAATGTATTTTATTCTTCAGTTTGGATTTTAAAAAAACAATCTATACACCAAACATCTTAAAATTGTTACTGTTATACCCTCTTAATTCACAAATAATATTAATTTAATTTAACTAAAATAATTTCAAGTTTGACATACAAACAATACCAACAAGTAAAATCAAACATGTGCAACTCATTAACAGGCAATTACCTGCAAATATAGCATGAAACATTATTCAATAAAAAGCTACATAATTTTAAAAAACTAATTTAGGTAGATAGTGAAGTTCTATTTTTTTTCAGGAGAAGAGCTATTTTTATTGTTTGCTCTCAGAACTAGTCTACTAACTACACGGAACAATTTTGGAGACTTCTTATCTATTTTACCTTTAGATATAGGTGAAAATCCATCAGGAACATCAACGGCTTGATCATTGACTTTGTCATCTTTGGACTGTAATAATGACATAGCATTTTCACACTGATTTGTCCAATCAGTCACCTAAGAAATCAATAAATCATAAATATACTAATTATAATGTACATATATCTCCTACACTAAACTTATAGCATAATATACCATAATCTTAGAACATTTCTAATTTGAACATACCTGTTTGATAAGTAAATTATAACGAATACCAGGAGGTTCTTTTTCTAAAAGCTTCTCCAGCAAATTCAAACCAATCTTATACTTTTCAACAGCTGCTTCATATTGTCCTTCGACTAAATACATCTGACCAGATAGTGCAATTTCTATAGCATTAGCTAATTGAGGTGTGTTTTGACATAACGTTGCTGTAAAAAGGAAACAATTTAATACAATAATAGATAATATAGGAAAAACTCTAATTTCTCTTATTTATAATACTGTGAACTTGTTGAAGAATATTTTTGGCCCGAAAAAAATTATTTTCATAGATTTATGTTTTATAGAGATAAAACTTTATAAGGTATATATAATGAGATAAGGATCTTTGTTTGCTATATTTTGAGTCCTAATAAATTGGTCAATTTATAAAATATAAATAATTCAAAAATAAGTTTGACTTGACATATTATAATTAGAGAGCAGATTTATATGTACTATTAAGTGTCAAACTATGCTATATAATATGGAGTCAAAAAAATTGTGAAATTATACGAGAAAAAAACTTTTAACCATGTAATATGATAATAAAAAACATAATTTTTATGTGATAGTTATTTTTTCCAGTTGGTAAGTGTATAACTTAATTTAAACAAATTTAACAGCTTACTATTACAATTTGTAAAGATTACTGACCAAAATCCCAAAATAATATAAATTATTTTAAATATTTTAAAATTCTTAATTCAAATATATTTTTACTCAATGTAGGATAACGCTCATCTTCATATGATGTTGGAGAGTTTTCTGCTTTTTCTTCACTACTAATTTTGATCCTTGAAACATATAAAGTGGCTTTCAATTCTTCAGCACGCTTAGTGTACTCATTCAGTTTTATTTGAAATGCTTCTTTCTTAATTTTATCAGGTTCATCTAAACAAAATATAAGTATAGTAATTTCACAATATATTATAATATAACATAGTGTCTTATGCTTATGTATTACCTACATTTTAAAGTAAAAACTACTAAGAAAGTATTCTTATAAATATCCCACGTATCTCTTTTAACAGATTTTGTTTTTTATTTTTAAATTAATTTGTAGTTTTGGAGTATTAAGATAACATTTAATTTTAAAAATGTATTTATATAAGCCAATATATGGCTAATATTAAGGTCTTCAATCTTCTTACTATGTGTTTCAGTCTTACAAACATTTAAAATATAATTGATTCTGCTGAATGTTGTACTTATGTAAGATTAGACATTTACTACAAGTAAATTGTAGATAGGTTCTCAAACTCTTTGAACCTCAAGCTTAAAGAAGTACAAGAAAAATGTAAGTTCAAATCTGAATTAAATTACAACAACAGATTAGTTTAAGACATTTTTGTAGAGTGTAAAAACTTTTTTACTACATATTAAACCTACTTTAATGTTTGTTGTAGTTTAATATATAAATTATAAGTAAGACTGTTATAAAAGTTATAAGAGTTCCAACTATTTTTATTTTAGTGATTCTCTCAAACTATTTAATACATAAGAACAATCACAGATACCAAATTATAAAAGATGGGTATATTAAAACAAAAAATAAATAAATTAGTGAAGTATAATCTCATTCATTTTCCCACAACTATACTTTGTCTTAAGTATATAAATAAATACTATAATTATAAATCCTAGATTCTTACTTTTACAACAAGGAATCAAATACTGCAGACCTGTGCAATATTTATTAAATGCAGCTTTATATTGCTTTTCAGAATCTAGTTTTACTGCCTCGTGAATAGCTTCAAGTCCTTTAGCATATGATTCGGTAGTAGGCATATGATCTAAGTCTACAAATGGGTGTTTAAAAAACTGGTGATAGCTCATACGCTCAGATGGATTGTGTTTGAGTAGACCTAATAATAAATCTCTACACTCTGGACTGACTTGATTAGGTGGTATTTCTATTGGTGAGACTCTTTTAACCTTCTCACATAAGTCTTTTATAGAATCTGAAGCATACGGCGCACGTCCATATATACATTCATAAGCAATCACTCCAACTGACCAAAGATCTGCTTTCACATCATATCGGTTGAGTAGTAACATTTCAGGAGCCATATATAGAGGTGAACCACGAATATTTTCCATTTGAGTTTTTTCACTCATAAAATTTGCTAAGCCAAAATCTAAAAATCGAAAATGTAAATGTAAGTTATAAGAAATTAATACCAACATTATTATTATTCAAACATAAATGACCAGTAAGTAACTGTGAGTACAAACCTCCAACCTTCAAAGTTAGTTGTGGTGACCTCATTAAGAGAAGATTTTGAGGTTTAAGATCGAGATGACAAACATTATGAGATCTTAGGAACTGCAAAGCTAAAGCTAACTGTTGCATGAATTTACGGCATACTTTTTCAGATAGTTTTTTGCGTTGTTTAATAAATGTTGACAAATCACCACCATCACAATGCTCCAAAATAATGTAAATATTTTTACGATCCCAAATAAAATCAATCATTTGAACAATGTGTTTATGTTTGAATTTCTTCATCACCCCTATTTCTGTTACTACAGCATCCTCCGCGCTCTTGGATAATTTACTGCGTTCTATAACTTTTATTGCAACCATATTTTTGGTTTTTTCCTGAAATTAAAACCAATAATTGTAAGTTCAATAGTTTCCACATCAGTAAATCAATGATCACAGTAATAACTGATTACACATAAAGAAATAGATAATATTTTGTACTAAATACAGTGGTAAAAATAAAAATGTCTTATTTCAAATTTAATTCTCATTATAAGACCAAATTGACAATGAAATTACTTAAACATGTACTCATCTAGCTTACATTTTCCTGATCAACATAGAATCTATTGCAACTTAAAATAAATTTGAGTATAAGTACCTTTACATGAGCTAGATACACAGTCGACGTACTTCCTTTTCCAATATTTTTTATTATTTGATAACCCTCAACTTGTGGAAAGGCAGACATTTTACATTTATCTATCAGCAATCATTAAACGTTGTTTAGAAAAACTTCAACCATACTATTATTAACATTTGTCGCAGTTTATCATCACATTAACGAAATAACTAAATCAGTCAAACACAAAAAGGCTTACATATTTGTTTATATTTAACGAAATTCAATGTCACAGCACTAAAACTGATTATCATCACGAGTATTCACGACTCACGCCAGCTAAATCATAATCAACATTACAGGACAGGTAAGTTCAATATTTTGATTGAATCACCGTCATCTCGTCATAATGTGATTTCCGAGTGATCAGAGTGTCAGACCACCGTCTGACCCTTGTGACGTTGTGCGAGTTCCGAGTAATGAGTAAAGTAGTAAATGGGACACGAGACAAGTAACGACATTCCTTTAATCTTCTCCACATTTCACATTTTTACATTAATTGATTACCTACGGACTACCGTAAAAAATGCGCCATAAAATTGATAACACGAGGGATGCGGTTATCAGGGTGTCCAACGTGACAAAATAAAGGCCGAAGTTTGTTAGAAAACAATCATCGTTGATCACGTCTTATTCCACTCTTCGCATTCTTACGTTTTCGATTTGCTATTTACAATTTACCTAACACTCAGGTTCTCAAATTCATATTTTGTAAAGATATCGTGTATTCGTGTACGGTTATGAGTAATTAATATTTATTATGCGAATACGGATCCTTGGATTAGTGGAAAGAGGAAATTCTTATTGCTGAATGATTTTAGTTTTTTGAGACTTAGGTACCTAATAAGTAATAAATAATAATATTAAAACAATAATTACCCACCTAAGATTTAAAATAAATATTACAATAATTTTAACTATACTAAATACATATTGCCATATTGGACAAAGAAGCACCTACTCCAATTACCCCTAAACTTACCTAACTCAACAGCTAATCAGTGGCGGATTTTGTGCTTAATTTCTTCTTTCTTTTGGGAGGTGCACGGTGCTCGGTGCTCATAAGAACAAAACAATTTACAACATACAGTAGTACAGTAAAAAACACTGGCTAAAACATAACTACAGTGTTTGGAGGGGGGATTCTCCCTTTGACTCCCCTCCAACAAGGGCCTCGGACGAAAACATTTATTATTATGCCAATCGTCAACTTACGGGGGAAAATATTAGTTAATATATAAATATTCTAAAATCAAACAATAGTAAAAACACGTTCTGATAACATGTAAGTTGTTTGGCTCATGGATTACAGTGGTACTCATGGTTGTAGAAAAGATTTGAAAACACTTCCCAAAAGTAGATCAATTAATAACGAACATCAAAACAATATTTTTTAAATGTCCATCCGTGTTATTTTAAAGTACATATCTTAAAATATTTTAAGGAAATGACACCTAGGTACCTAGCTAATATTCTTTTACAACCACAACCGGTATTGACAAGATGGGATACATGGTTAACACTTAACAGATGCTACTTATTTTTGTGAACATTTTGAATTTTTGAAAACTATTATTATAATGGGTCGAAACAAAGACGATTCTACTTTAATTGAAAAAGCACAGAATCTTATGAGCGATGATGAAAATGTAAACGTAATTTAATTTAGATTAACACCAACTATGGAACTCTGGCCGAATCTATTACCAAGTTAGAAACTTTGGGGCTCAGTCTTTATGATTCGATACAAATTGTACAAGATATTGTTGTTAAAATTTAATCAGCGGCAGTTAATATAATTGAAAATTAAATTTAAAACAAATTTAAGGCTGTACTTGTCAAAAATACAATTTTTAAAATTCTAAATGGCGAAGAAGCTTCAAGTGAGTGTTTTCCGGATGATTTCAATTTTCAGTGTTGAAGATTTGGCCCATTTCAGATTTGCCCCAATCACTTTAGTGGACGTGGAAAGAAGTTTCTCCAAATATAAATATTTATTAACAGATAATCGTTGGTAATTTACTTTTGATAACATCAATATAATAATTCGTAAGCTTTGACAAAATATGTAGTATGTTTTATGTACATATATTGTATTTTATAGATTTAAAAAATGTATTTTTATTAATTTAAAACAAATATTTGTAATTTTGATGTCATATTTGCATATTTTTTTAGGTCATTTTTTAATGTTTTTAAGGTCATCATTCATCAACTTCCGAGATCCGAGCCCTACTCATTATGTGAATGGCGTACTTAAATCATTAATTTTTAACTTTTATTAAACGACCTGGCTGTATATACATGCAAATTCACTTTTATTCAACAACTTAAAATGTATCAATTATCATATGATGTATATATATACCTATACCTTTTATTAATCCTTTATAAATTATTCATTTTACTTTTTTTTTTCTACAGTATTAAAACATGGCACCCAAACATTTTGTTGTCACGTGCTCGTCAAATTATTTTATCATAAGGAGGATAGGCCTAATTTTTATCATGCACTACATATTTGATTATTTAAAAAAAAATTTTTTTATTGATCTTTATATATAACACGGCAGCAAAGGCCATTAGTTAATCTCTTAAATGCTAATTACAGTTTTTACAATTTTTTTGAAGTTTACATTATGTTAACATTATAATAACAGTTACAATTACAATCATATTTTATCTAAAAGGTTGGTTAGTTTTTAGAAGGTTATAATTTTCATATTTTGATCGGGGTTTGGTCCAAGAATTTCATCGAGTGTTTCCGCTAAGTTGAGATTTGTGCGCTCCTGTTAGTACATAATATGACATTCTGTAATGAAGTGTTTGACTGTGATCTGTGTATTGCAAGTTTTGCAGATGGAAAAAGCATATTTTGAAACACATTCGGGTGATACCTCATTCCGGGCTTACAAGGAACATTAAATAAGGGTAATTTAGAGGCAAACTCAAGAAACTCCTGCCCAGTCAGACTGATTAGATTAGTAAATTATATACATCCATTACTTAAATAAATAAATTAAGAAGTATATAATTAACAATTTTAATAAATATCCAAATTATGAAGATGAATTTGTCAAATTGTTTTACAGAGAACTTGTATAGTTTAAATTTTTATACTTGTAATTGTAACATAATTACATTTCATACTTAAATTTTTCCAATCACAATGAACAATTGGATTCACACTTTCTAATTACGTCCATACGCTTATACCGTTGTAACCTTTAACAACTCTGAAGCTACACACATACTAAAGTGTACTTAATATTTTAATGTTAAATTAAGGATAACAAAATAAACAATGTAAAAAATAAAATGTATTTATTTGTTTTGAATTAATTAATCAACTGTATAAAAACATATTAATTAGGTAGTAGGTATACCTAATTAGTGTCCATCTACATGTACATATATGCACACACAATAATTGTCTTATAATAAAATATTGCTTAGATTTCGATTACGTCAATGTCTACTAAATATACAAACTATGATATCAGTATGTTTAATTTATTGCTTTATTTATACATAGTTTGTCGTTGATTTATCAAAAATTAAATTAAACAGATGTAAAAAATTATGAAAAAAAAAAAAATACAGAAGGTAATCAATAATGTAATTTCATTTTTAAATAATGTAAATAACATATAAATCATATATATTAAAAACTTACCATACAAATAAATTAAAAATTTACGTTTTTATACTAAAAATTAAAATATTAGCAAAAGGAATATTTTTCCAAAGTGATGGGCACAATAAAATTTCAATAATAGAAAATAAAACAAAGAAACATGTAAATTTAATTTTGGTAACGTAACTTATTGCACACAAACATAGTTAAATATATCATTGTCAAATACTTCTGATTAAAACAGACATTAATTAAATGGTTCATAAACTATTATTAAGATTTTCAATTTTGGTAAACATTTTATGATAAGTAGACAGAATACATATGAATAATATAACATAGAAAATAGAAATATAATAATTAAGTACAATCTATTGAAATAGAAGACAGCCAGCCCATCACTGTGTATTATATTATTAAGTACGAGGTATTCTAAACGAATAACTAATACCGAACACTGATAGAATTTGAAAAAAAAATGAGTTTTTTAACAATAAAACCCTGTACTACATATAATTGGAGATTTTTAATTATTATATTCATTATTTACACACATTATGTTAATTCTATTTTAAGATCACAGTATTCAGACTGTTCTGAATTTATGTTTTAAATATAATTTTCTTCATACTTAAAAATATTAAAATTAGAAAAATATATCTACAAATTACAATTCTAAGATTTTTAGATTTCAGTTTAATCCAATAATAATAGAATGGAGGTACAAATTACCAAAAATGTCATAAAAACAGTTAGAATTGTGTAGGTTTAGTACACAAATCTAATATATTAAATATTACTAAATATTTACAGAAATCATAACTTCTTAGACAAATATTACTGATAAAAACTTAGAAATACTTTCACAGACGTTTATATAATAATAATAATAATAATAATAATAATAACTATTAATGATCGCCTCTTAATAACTCCATTAAAAGATTGAAGCTTTGCCCTTCTCCTTCCTTACTCTTTATTGACAACATTTCTTTTCCGACCTATTAACAAACCACATAAATTAATAAAAATTTAGTACAACTACAGAGCTTACCAGCTAGTATAAAGTTAGGCTAAGGTTGTAAAATTATAAGAATATTAAACTAGCAAATTTAATATTTTAAATTTGAATACTAATCTCATCTCACCATTAATCCAATTTCATACGATAGCTACATAAAATGATTTAAATTTTATTTGAATGTTTAAATACATACTCACATTCATAGTATTATTTAAATCAGAGATATTTAAACTTTTTTATCCCACGGCTCTTTGGTCACTTTGCAATATTAAGGAGACTCCCACATTTTTAATGATAATAAAATATGTTTACTTGGTTAGGATTGATGATGGATAGTACTCTCACAATAATTATGAAATTAATAATAAAAACAACTAACATTCAACAGGTCATCCAAATGTGATATGTACCAATAATGTTATTTCTTCAAAAGGACACCATACCTGCATGTGTTGTCTTTGTTGTAAAAATGCATAAGATAGCAAATTATACGTTCTGAATAATTAATTTAACTCTGTTATGTTTAATAATTTTAGAGTGAACTATTACCAAATTTAGAAGTGAGAATATTATCTAATGGATGGCATAGGTTTTTTTTATATTTTAATTTTAAAGCGTGTGATGAGCATTCTAAAATTGTACATTGTACATTTAAGAATGCTCATAACTAGAGTCCGGATTTGCATGCACTCAAAAAGGCCAAAATAGTATGCATTTATGCATAAAAAAACTTCAAAATATGTACTTGATATGCTCTTATTTTTTTTTAATAATATGCAAAAATATGCTCTTATACCCAAAATATATGCATTTTAATATTTTTTTTTCAATTTCTTCCATCAATAATAATTCAACAAAATTAGATAAACTTAATTTTTTAATTATAAACATTGACTTTAAACATTTATTAAATAACAGTAAATATTTAATAAAGAGCAATCCATGTTTTTATTAAAGTTGGAATAGTGCTTCGACTTTTCGGCATTTTAAAATTTATGAATTGTAATGAAATAAAAATTTTAATTTATAAATTTACGTAACGCGAATTACGAAATGATATATGGACACTAGTGCACAATTTACTGGCGATGACATACAGAGAATAATATTTATTTCCCAAAAATACGTAATGAACTAATAATTTCAACGATGAAATTGAAACAAAATAATTGGCTTAATAAACTTTTATACAAAATATGCTTGAATATGCAAACATTTTCAAATATGCATTTATATGCAAAATAAACTTTTTTCTATGCATTATCTGTTACACTAATTGTCCGCATTTCTTACTCCCATCGAAATGCATACACTCATTACAAATATGTAAATACATACAAATCCGGACTCTACTCATAACTCTCGCTTTAAAATTTAAAAAAAAAAACTTATTTCGCTTACTAGATGACAATATGCATTCTAAAATTAAACTTTGTAAGACAAACACAACACATGCGGGTATGACATCCTATTAATAATATTCTAGTTTACATTATCGTTTACATTATCCATCAATAAATATTGATCTTTTTTCTTCTACTGTACTGTACCTTAACTAATATTTTCAACACCCGCTAGAGCCGTGACACACAGTTGGAATACCTCTGACTTAAATTAATTTAATAGTATGTCATATTTACCTGACAAGTACGTTGTAAATCTGGTATCCTTAACAACAATTCTCCAAATTTGGATGGCATCTCCGGATAATGTGTAATAGTATACTGTTGCAGAGCATGTAATGCTTTTTCCTGAGATGCACGAACTTTTTCTGGTTCTTTCAAATCATTTGTATCTGAAAAAATAATTAGAGCACAATATTTACTTTTGATATAGGTGTTTTAAGTATGTCCTATAAAATCAAGTCAATTATATTATACCTGATGACAATAGCACAATGACTTTCATGGCTACATATTCATAACGATCTACTCTCAGACGTCTTAAGTGCTGAGTAAAATTCAACATGCGCTCAATACAAGGTGCTAAACCTAATTCTCTTGCTTGATCTAAAGAAATGGACTTGCCCAGGCTGACACGTATTTCTCCAGGGCTGCTAACTGATCGATAACAACAACTGAATAATAGTAGCTCACACCAGGCATTTATCAATAGCGATATCTGGTCATCAATCTAAAGAAAACATTTTAAGAAAATATAATTTTTATATCAATAGTTGAAATAAATATTTATCTTATTACCGAAATGTTTTTAAATAACGGTAATGATTTGCACCATTTGACTATTTTGTATAGCCGATGATCAGCAATGTTGCATAAATTGGAAAGAAAATCTGTTCCTGAATTTTCAGCCATTAAGCGACTCTTAGCTATTTCTTTGGCACCACCACAATGACTCATAGAACTTCCACTAGCACTTGACGATTCAAATGATCCTTCATTATAAGTCCATAAATGTTCCACTTCCATTATTTCCTAAAATAATTTTATAAGTATTAATTAATTAATAAAACTAATAAATAATCAAATCCTAAAAATTATATTTACTAAAGAATACTTTTGTTTTCATAAAGCGCATTTAATTATGCCATGACTGTTATACTGAAGTATTGAGATAAAAACTATTACAATAATTTTGTGTCAAAATCAATCATAATTACACATTACTTACTTGCAATAATTGAGGGATCAGTCTGGCTGCTTCTTGGGGTGGAGTCCGACAGGCTCGTTCTTCCTGCTTGACCTTATTTTCTACAGAATTAGTACTCATTCCAGAGTGCTGTCCACTATGTTGTGGTTGCATATTGGAAGGCGGTATTGTGTAAGTAAACGGATAGGTACTACGTCCACCTCTTGTTCTATCAACTCTGATGGCTTCTAGTTTCATACCCATGTTCAAGCACTTGTCGAAACGGCAAGCTGGACACTTCTTGCGTGTAGCTATTGTGATCAAACATGCCGAACCATGGAGGCACACATAGTTCTTGTGATTTTGCACAGTGCGCTTGAAAAATCCTTTGCAACTCTCACATGAAAATATGCCATAATGAAAACCAGATATTTTATCACCACAAATTGGACAGGGACTAAAGAAAATAAAGAAATTAATTATGTAAATTAATATTACTGTGAAATCTTAATATTTTATTATTTCTGCATAAAAATATTTACATACCTATTTATCAGTTGTTGTCTTGAAATACCAGATGTTATACCATGCTGTTGACCAATGTCAGACATTGACAATTTCTCTTCATGGCCATTGGTTTCCTCTGCCACAGTATATTCATGAAAATTTCTTTGTATGTGCCTTGGCTGTATTGGTGATTGTGTTGGGGAAAAATGTGTAGGTGAAACAGACAGCGAGGAATAACTGTAAATAGAATATGTAAATGTATCATATTTAACTGTAGAAACTGTACAAGTGTAGTATATACCAATAGACAATAGTTAAATATTATGTAAGAAAAATACCAACATTTATGGATTTATGGTTTTACCTTTGACTATAACAAGAACTATGTTGTGATCCACCATATTGCGAAGCATCGCTATTATTCCTCGACAACGATGACGGTGTGAATGTAGATGGGGACGAAAACCCCGAAGATGACGGAGGATTATGTCTGGAAGTGATTGGCGACTGTGCAGGTGAGCAACAAGAGTGTATGGCCGAGTCTGGGCTTTGAGTCGGTGGAATGTGTGATGTATGTTTGACTCCATTAGTTCTATGTTGGAGTAATGGGCTGTAACCGCCACCTAACAATTTATCAACAAGTAACGGAATGTCGTTGTTTGACGAAGTTACTTTGCTCTTGACATGCTCCATCACTCGGTCGACCTAAATGAAAAAAAATTTAGTAAAAATATTGAAGAGATTTTTAACAAAAAAGACTCACCAAATTATTATCATTATAAACAATTCGTTTAACTGTAGACGACTGTTGGTTATTTACATTTTCGTTTCGCGGCAGTAAATAATTTTGATTCGCTGTCTGCGCGTCTACTGTCCTATCTTCTTCCTGAAAATCAGTTTCGTTCGTAAAAAATTTCTATCAAAGTTCGAAGTTTAAACTATCGAAGTTAGGTACCTGTTTCATTTCCGAATCGGAAAGCTCTCCTTCCCAGGACATGGGCCGGGGCATGTTTTCTTCTACCGCTCTCATTTTTTTACTTCTCATAGTAACTCCGGAGAAGTCAATCTTACTTACTTCCCGATCGCATTCAGAACCTACTTCGTCGATGATGTCATCTTTTGTTTCGGTCATTGTGCCGTCTTTGTCGTGAGGTTCTTCTGTGGGTGGAAAAAACAAAACGCGTTATCGAGAGTCGATACAATATAGGTAAATATTATATAATATGCAATGTACACATTAGAATTTATATTTGAATTCCTGTCTTTCAGAGTAAGTAGTGCCTAACCTAAATATTGTTATTCTATAAAACGATGAGCTTTTTAGTTAAATTATTGAATGAATACTGCAAAAATATAAATTGTAACTATGTAGTTATTTTCTATATAGTACTACATAACCTAACCTAACCATAACATTATCTATGTTATTAAACAATATATAAGCTAAAATGTATTGAAAACTATTGAATCCAATCTAAACAGTGCAATTTTTTTTTATTTACTATATCGAAGTATTTATACCCGAGACAAGTATTTTATCAAATATTTATTAATCAAAACAAAATATAAAAATCGACTTTGAAAAGGGAGAATAACCTTATCAATTATTTGTATTCTTCTTGAATTAATTGTTATGTAAAACCACAGTCAATTTACTTTATTACATAAAAAAATATATTGATATTCAAATAAAAATATATAGGTATTTAAAATTAGGTGCATTAACATTTTTAAAAAATGTCAACATTATGTAAGATTAAAAATTAAAAATTTGTGATAAATTCCATATACATAAACTAAGAACCAACTGTTATTCTATATATTATAAACTACCTAGTGAAAAATTTTAAATTGTATAATTCATACATCAATATGTATATATTATTTAGGATTTCTACAGAACAAAGTATTACCATTGCAATATATATTTTAAATGTATAAACATTAATTTACATACATTAACGCTAACATAAACACATCGGTATAAGAATATCGTTTATATACAGTATGTCATAAAAAGATATAACCACGACCACTTAATATTATCAGAGGGTAATCGTTTTTGGAACAGTTATTGTACTCCGCCTTAGTATGAAATGCTACATCCTAAGAGATTGATGTTATTGTTATGATTATAATATTATATATTAGTAGGTAGATGTCTATCTGAGATTTTAATAGGGTATAATATTATGCTAATTTTTACAATAGCAGGAGCCAGTAATACAGTAAGATGTAAGTATACATTTTATTGAATTTTGTAACGAGAATAACGAGTATAATAATATTATATTATAAATAATTTTTTTTTATTATTATTTATAATTTGAATAATATATGCACTTCACATATTAGTGGTGTTTAGTGGAGTTAACACATAAAATCATGCTATTCTTATTTAGGTATACGTCATAGAATTTCATCGATAAATCATTAGATTTCTGAATAATATTATACATTTTGTAATGAGTTTTAAGCACGTTTTTGTATTGTACAGAGGAATACTCCAAAAAGGTTTTTTTAAACATACATTTCCATCGAAATCTTGCCCCCTGGTTTTTGTCTTTTTGAGTAAGATGCAAGGTCAATCGAATTATTTATTCAGTTTAGTTAAGTTATTTTAGGATATCATAATACGTATCTCAATTTTGTACACCACAACTCATAAATGTTTTAATTTTATTAGATATACTATGGGTATATGTCAATTGCGCCAGAAATCACAGGTAATTAAAAAAAAATTATGGGATTCAAAAAGGTTATACATCAACTGCGCCGGACGATATTTAGGTCCAAAAAAGATTATACATTAATTGCGCCGGCAATACTGAAGTTGAAAAATAAGCTGATTACACACTAGGCGATTTGAACGTACTCGTCTGCGTTCATATTACACACGGACGATTTAAAATCGCGATGTTTTAAACTGTACATACTATACGTTATCTATCTACATGCAATAAATTGGTCAAATCGGAATATCCGCTAATAAAAATGAGATAACATGATAATATGACGGTACTATCAATATGTTTCAATTTGTGAAGTCGGTAAGTCACCATTACAAGAAATGAAATTTTAATACTTTTTGACAATTTATTCATATGTAATTTATCATCGTTTATTTATATGTGTTTTAATTTTTTTAATTTTTTATATTTTTAAATTACACTTTTTTTTATATGTTTGATAATTATATTATAATCTAATACTAGTATAATAATATGATATTTTATATTGATATTTTATATTTTATAATATCTTCCTGGATTTGTGATAAATTTATTGGCGCAAAAGACGTATACCATTTTCGTTTGGGATAAATCCACCGGCGCAAAAGATGTATAAATTTCAGGTAGTCTAGAAAAATTGGCGCAATTGACAAACACCGTATACTATATCAGTATAAAATAACTTTATTATCATAAAGGTAACAGGTAAGTTATTATCCTGCAAGGTTTTAGAATCCCCCCCCCCCAACGTCAATAATTTATGTTTATTGATTAATAATTATACAGGGCGTACTCAATTAATGAACATAGTTCGATTACTGCCACCTAATTTATCAGGTCCCTGCATCATCAACGGCGAGCTAATTTGACAGGATTTCCCAGAATACTATAGGTGTTGAGTTTTTGAATAAGATGATATAATAGGGTGTTTGTATGCAGATTTGAGGGTAAAGTGTGATTGGAAACTTAGGGGATTGAAAAGATTGGATTTTTTGTAAATTTAGGAAGCACTAGCATACATGCTATTTGTCATTAGCTCGAGCTATTTGCCGCAGGTCATTGGGACACTATTCTTGAAATTTAATCGTCTCCAAATGGACAAAGAAATAAAAATTTTCTTTGGGCGAAGGAAAATTTTGACAAATTTTAGCAGCGTTTTATACATATAATTTATATATTTTTAAGATTGATCTGTACATTTTTATTCACAATAAAGAGTAGACGTTCTTTTATAGCTTTGGTTAAGCTATAGTCGCTTTACTGCAAAACGTCGATGGTTATCAGCTACTGAGCTACAGGTTGAATAAATGAAAAAACCAATTAAACTTTAATATAAATACACTTGGCGTAAAGCTCACGTCATAATATACGACGAGGACGCCTCGCATCAATAAATTGTTAGAGAAAACCGTTTCGAGCGAAATAGAACCACTCAGACTAGAGTCACAGCTAGGAAACCAAATATTTTTATACAAAAATACTTGGTGTGCCGAAGCATTTTAATTTTCATAATATCATTAATATAAAAAAGTTTTTGAAAAGCATTAAGAAAAACGAATTTTAAAACATTACTAACCTTTTTTATATTAATTGATAGGTTATTCATGAAAAAAAAATTAAAAGCTATACGGCACAGCAGATATTGTCTTATGTATGCCTTATGTATGGTGTATTTATTATTCCAACCATTATGACAATAAGCCATAAAGTCACAAAGTTTGTGCTTCGATTTCATGCGAAACCATTTTTCTTTCTAAATTATACCTACCTATATAATTTCGTTATAAATTATAATGCAACAACCAACGATGGTATTTACATGAACACATTACACGTGGGACCATTGTTAAGATACCTACCGACTAAAAAATAATTTAAGATTTAAAATCGAAATTCTTCTCAAAATTGCACATATTTATCCCCTTAACAAGAGGGTGTGATATAATATGATCATTTATATTATACATCGTCAAACTAATTATTTTTGTACACACCTTTTATCGTGGTGATCTGCGAGTTGGGTTGCAGACGAGGAGCGATCAGATTGATGGACGTGACGGTGACCGGGCCGGACGATACCTGCACGCTATGACCCCACATCCTGGTGTCACTGTCTGCCATGGTCTTAACACGGTAACCGCCGCGGTGACGGGCCGACGACGGGACGGAGTAGCATCGTGGCGTCTCGCGACTACCAAAAGGACGACGACGGCGTAGCGCCTACACTTGTCGTCGGGCGCGCCGGTAACCGCGCGTCTGGCCGCTGTGTACTACGTGACCGCGTAAAACCGTTGGCATTCGACGTAGTCCGGGTGACGACGGATGTGGGCGCGACGGTGATCGGCGGGGGCGCTCGCCATGTCGCTATCGTCTTGCGAGCGGCCGTATCGGCACGGAGAACGCAAAGCGATATTTTATTGAATTATTGTCGACGACGCCGCGTCCTTTGCGTGCTGAAAACCAAAAACGTAAACGTTATTATAAATAGGTAATCAAGTTTATTGTATGCATGGTGCCCACTGTCGTTGTATTTTATGTGACGACGAGGACGTTTGTTTGGGGGTGAGCGACAAGGCAAATATGTATATAACTTCTCCACTCCCAGACTGCCATTTTTCTAATATTTTATATTGAGCAATTAAGAGCAACAGGTCGAAGTAACAGAAAAACAATATCAGGTATAAAATTGAAGAAAGTTTGTCCTAGTAATTAGGAACACCACGATTTAAACTTTTAAAGGCACACAGAATCTAATTTGGAAAGGAAAGAGTCTGCGGTCAACAAGCTTACTTAAATTCAAAGTTTATTATAAATACTCCTTTAGGCGAGCAGTTCCAAGGGGGGGGGACCCATCGCTCTATAGGTTTTTGTTGCTCAAATTAGATTGGGTAAAATTATAATAATATCCAACTAACGTAAGATATACATTTTTTAATTTATTTTTGTAATTCGATTAGGTAATCAGATTCTACAAACTAAAAATAGTCATAATATATTTTGTTTGGACTTGTACCGCCTAACTACATGGCTACAAGACTGCGCGGAATGCACTAAAACAATAATAAATAGTAATAATATGGCCATATTATACAATTAATAGCAATAATGCTATTATACTGTAAAATATTATATATGTATAGATTAAACAGCCCGCCACTGACAACTGTAACTTGTAGTCGGCGTGATCGACAGTTGTTGTTACTATTTATGAGTAAAAACAAATTTTAATTTTAATTTGTTTGTGGTTAGTGACTTTTTTGTTGACTAATTAATTCCATGTGAAAACTAAAAATACCATTAGCCAACTTGATATTCTTTGCAGTTTTCTTTCATATTTCATAACTGTGTAAGACAATTTTTATAATTACTCGGTAAAATGTCAGACATCGTGAAGTCTCAAAACAAAAGAAAAATAATTAAAACCAGTTTTCGATATAATCGATTAAGTTTTTGGGTGTAATAAAAAGAATTATTGTAAACATGAAAATATATTCCCCGAATGTTTAGATTTGTATTTTCTATACACTTAACAATTTTCAAAATATTTTGACTTTTTTTGAGCTTCTGATAGCCAATAGGCATAAGGACATTTTGAATTGTATTAGTTTTTATAATTATTGACGATAACATTTTTTGTGATAGAACTTCTTTACAGGGCGACCTTTTTTTAATAGTCTATACATGATTATTTTTAACAAAATTTTTGATTTAAAAGTTATAGCCTTTTATACCTATCTAATATTTTATGAGCGTCTGAAGTTATAATTTTTTTGAATTTGGGTAAATGCATCGTGGATGCTGTAAAAGTAAGATAAATTGATAATATTTTCATATGAGCAATTAAAAAAATATAATGAATGAACCTGTCTGTATACTTCTATACTGTAAAGTTTAATGTTGATCTTAGATAATACATGTGATACTACGTATATATTAATCCAAGCTATTGATTAACTCGACAATATATATTATATAATAATACGTCATATAGGTATAGTCGCCAATTTTTATAAATTATACATTTGTGTACCTATTTTTATAATGTAAGGGTATACGTTTTGAAAATCATTACCCCTATCGCCAAATCTCAAAGGACCTCGTATTACGATATTAAAGTAAGTATAACATTGCAACTTGTATAACAGACACGGTAGGGGTACCTACTATATTATATTATACATCGCGCGTGGCTTATTATATTATTTATTACGTTTGTAAAAGTAACCAAACAAGCGATTATTTGATTTATACATATTATAAGAATATAAGCGTTGTACTGGGGGGCACATAATATTATTACGATCGTATAGGTATATCGGAGAGAAACGTTACGTGTTCAGCCGAGTAACCGCCGGACGGCTACCATATTATATATACCTATGAGTTATTACTTATTACTCGTGTGTGTGTGTGTGTGTGTGCAGATTATAAACGAACGAGCCGAGTGAAGCAACGACACACGGTACGGCGATGAAACCGGTTGTGTGACCTGACGGCCGAGTGAAATGGCCAATACGCGCGCAAACGATCGAAGAGCGGAATGGTCGGCGGCGGCGCGCGGCGCGGCGCAGCGTGAAGGGGTTATTACTTATTGATGTCTTGGTTGCATTGTTTATAATTGGCAGTAACGCAGCAGCAGCAGTAACACAAAGTGTATTTGTTTTATTTTGACACGAGACTAATTTTTTTTTTTATCTCTTGAGCCTCCACTCTGTCCATATAATATAATATTATAGTTGTATAAATAAACGGACAACGAGCGATACACATGGTACAATAAAAGTATATACGTACAATTATATTATTATTGAGAAAATAAATGTTTGAAAACCCAATTTAAACCTAAAGTTGAGATAAACTTATATCGTAGAATTTTGCAATATCATGTAATTAATTTAATAATTAATTATAATTTATCACAAAGTACATTGATCGAATAAAAACAAAATTAAGTATTTTATTAATAGTTTTGGAGAAGTAATTTATTGTTTTCGTTATATTAAATTAAATATTTTAATAATATTATTAATAGCTGATTTATTGGACAATTTTTGTTGGTTTCTGCTTCGCAATGCTTATAATAATCATGTTCTACTGCTATATAGGACTCGTGACTCACGTCCGTACGACTGAATAAATAAATAAACACTAAAAAAACTTATAGTTTCGCTATACAGTTATTAGAAGAAACCCAACTTTTAAGTATACACCTAAACATATCAATGATACACAGTCTTATAGTAGATGAAACTATGAAAGTATGAAACTACACGTATTTATCGCCTTTGGTCAATCTAATAGATATTATAACATAATAGTTTTTCCATAGCATAAAATCTACAAAAAAAAAAAACAACGATGGACGACAGACAAGTCACAACTGATTTAAAATAATTATACTTGGAAGTTTGAGTATCGTTGCACCGTATACGGTACACGCCGTGTAGCCATGACACATAATTCCTATTAAATCATCCTAATACGACGGTATGTATGTAGAATATGTTGACTAGGTCGATCGGTGTTTGGACATAATGTTACGCTAATATATTATTACACGTACTTAATTGATTTCATGAATTAAAATGCACAATATAATTTATTCTGATTACTGACGCATCGCATAACTCATGTTGAGCGTAGCCGGTATACCGTTCTAAACGAGGATTCGGTGTTTTTTTCGAGGCCTTTTTGCTGTAATTTGTCGATTCAATTCTACTAATGACCGTGTGTGTCGTGTGTGAGTGTGTGCGCGAGCGCGTTTGATAAAAAGTGCAGAGTGCGCGTGTAAACAACGATCTGGGCATGACCTCAACACGGCGATATTCGAAGAACTTAACACTCGTCGTAATCATCGAATCCAGTGAGAGGATTATTATACATAATATTACATTGCACTAACACTAACTACATAAATAATATTACGCACGTATAATACTGCTACAGTACTAGACCCGCAAGTGGCGGACGTTGCGGTCCCCGTCGGCCGTTGGCAACTCTCTTCGTTGCGCAACAAGTTCCAATTTCACGCGGGGCATTTTTTTTTTTTTTTTTTAATTTTAAATGTTATTATTAATACCACTGCAGCGGGACGGCCGAGCTGTTTGTTTTATTACACCGCCCGACGAGTTATACATAATATAGAATGTAAAATAATAAATAACGGCAATTCGAATACAGTTTACAGTTGGTCCGTGATCACATAATAATAATATATACGCGCATTCCGAGACATATACACCCTCCATGTCTCCTAAGTACGGAGTTTTTGAGATCTGATCCGACGGAGACACGATGAGACTACCTACATTGTGCGAGATAGTGATCACCTAACCTAACCTAACGCGACAAAAGAGAAGACGCATCCAGCAACTTACTATACACTGTAATGTGTCCGGCTATCTCTCGTTGGACGTTACGTTGTTTTAACGACGTAGTACGTATTGCCGTATTGGCACGACTGGACATGTACAATTTATATGCATAGAATTATAGAATTAATAAACTATAACATATTATTTTATTATGATGGTTAAAAAGTAAACACACAACACACATAAAAATTATTGCAGTAGTACATTAAAATAAAATAATCAGTTTATTACATTAAGAGATAAAAATCATAGAATAACAATATTCTACTCCTACCTCAGAAATATAGTGGCAATAAGAAACTAGGAATGGACTCGGAAAAAGCAGATGAATAAAGCAATGTTAATGCGTGGAGCAACGACCCACATATTATTCCAATAAGTCCAACAAATTGGAATGGTGGGCTCGATCTGATGTGTATTAATATTACATGAGCTAGCTTACCAGCTTACCCGTATTCATAATAATATGCAGACGGCTATAATAGTGTGCTGTGATCATGGATTTCGGCTTTCCGTAATTATGTATAGACGAGGTCGTGTACAATCGTTTACAAAAGTAAAAATACTGATTATAATGATTATACTAATTAACAATTTGACAATTTATTTATTTTACATCCAGTTTTACGGTCATGTTAATTATAAGATAACAAGGACACAAGGTTATATAGCACGTGTTTTATTTTTTGTTCTATACTACTATAAAGTACAAATATTATCTTACGCTATATAGCTTACATACACGTCATAAGTTGATATATATTTATATATACGTTAACTAAAATAATAATAAAATATGCATACATAAATACACATGCATAGTAGGTTACTACTTACTATAGTAATAGTATCCCAATACGTATCCCAAGCATTATGGGTCGTCGTACGCAATAATATCAACAACAATAGTAATAATAATCATAAATCATAATATCATTATTACTAAATTATAAACGAGGCCATCAATTCTAATTTGCAAACGGAATCCGATGAAACTAGTAAATATTATTGTTTTTCTTTAGTTTTACACACGTAGTGTACACATAACACAATCAGCGTAGTTGTACGACGTTTTGCTAAGGTCGAGCTTAGCAAAGCCTAGTCCCCTGAAATATACGGGATATAAGTTATAATTTACTTGCTTAGAGTTTTTAGTTGTAAGAAATATTGTTTTGTCGAATTTATTGAATTCCCAGCAGCGATGAATGAAAAAAACCTGTAGGGTTTAATGCAAAATATGATATATTGTGGTTATTACTTATTTACCACATGACTGTCGAGTGTCAGCCTTCAAATAATAATATGTGACACGAGTAAAAGCGTCAACTCGCAACCTCCCTCTCTCTCTCACACACACACACAATACACATAAAGCAAAAAATAGACGTATAAAATGTATAATATAATATAATATAAATATAATCCAATAATGTTTGACGTGTGGGTCAAGTGGAAGGGTAAATAGATAAGTAGTTATTTTTTAATGAGTTGCATTAGGGCTGGTAAATATTATATAGTCTTTACCACACCACCCACCGGTTAGCCTAACCTCAACTTTAAAGTAGAAAAACGTACCTATACGCTTTTCTCGTTTTCCAGCGGCAGACGCGCCGTCACCACCGCACACTTTCGCACGAACACGAGCGCGCACCGTCCTAGCGACGGTTTTAGAGGACGCGGGCGCCGCGAGGTTGTTTATTTTTATAAATCGTCGGGAGGACGTCGGCGGCGGTGACGGCAGACGTTACAAAACTATTACTATACTCACGTTGACGGTGCGCGCACTCTTGTGTGTGTGTGTGTGTGTGTGTGTGTGTGTGTGTGTGTGTGCGCGCGCGCGGGCGACGTTGCCGCGCAGTTCGTCGGACTCTCAAAATTCAACCTTGCCAAGGTCAGGCACGGACGCGTGCGCGCGCACTGCTCGTTCGTTATAATATTATTATTATGTGTGCGCGAGCGACCGTCCTCTCCTGCGTTCCCTTCCATGCATTTTTTTTTATTTACTATTATCGTATTTATCACTACACTATTTAGTATTTACATTTATCTTCCGCACACACACAGTGTTGAGAAACGTGAGTGTGCATCTGCTGCTGTGGGTTTAGAACGAGGGATGTTGATTTAATCGACACCGCAAGTCATAATATTATTATACAGTAGAGTAGCGATAGTCGAGTCGAAGAGCTATACAAAAAATCGTTTCGAGATACCTTACCAGAATTTAGTATATCGTAAAGGGGAATTTAAAAAAAATTTCTGGCGGCACCGTCGTGGTACGCTCGGAAGTATAGGTTGAAGTAGAATAAACAATGAACGGCGGATTGAGATTGGTATTTACACAGTCTCCCTTAGCTCATGGCTACACGATAGAGCAGCGCCCCCCCCCCTTTAACAAATTTTGTGTGGCTTGCACTAAAACTGAATTTTACATTCTACACCTGAGTAATAAATTAAATAAATCCTTATATTAAAATAACATTTTTTAAACTCTCATAACTCATAATGTAACTAAGAATCTTTACACCCTGGGTAAAAAAATATGCACAACGAAGACCATTTTTATTTTAGGGTCAATATTATGCACAACAAATTTGTTAAGTGCTAATTACTTTCATAAATGCTTCATTCAGTAGCTAGGGCTTACCCCCCCCCCCACAAAAAAAATTTCAAACACTATTTGCGACTATGGGCAAGCTGTTCGATGGTCATAAATGTAATTAAAAAGTACAAAAAGTAAAATAACTAAGAAAATAGTGAAACGGATCCATTGGCTTATTACACCCGACACGCATCTGGCCCAAAATTCGAAGTGTTCTGCACCTACGGATTTGAGACTTGTATATAGTACGTGCACTATTATAAATAAGTATATATTTAAATTAGGTTAACTATACTTAAATACTACAAAACTGAAATATTTGACCAACAAAAGAAAAAAATGACGTGCAGTTTAAATTTAAATTTAGTATATTATAATATCTAGCAATAAGCTAACGCAGCGATCTCAAACGATACGCAATTTTTGTAACAATATTTATGCGGTACGACACTCGAAGGTGGATTACACCACTACGCGTGCATATAATATGACGTAGGTACATATTATTATAACAACAATAATATTTTGTATGCACATAAATAATAAACACACAGACTACGACGGCGGTGGTGGGGCCCGAAGAGGTTTGACAGTACTTATACAAGAACACAGGTATATTATGGGCAAGACTGAGAATTTGATGCACTAAAAAAACAATGAAAATGACCTATATAAAAATGGATTAATGTTGTAAAAATTTAAATAATGCACTAAAAAAATATTATGATTATTTGGAGATAGGTATATTGAATTGATAATTCACAATTTGGTTTAGTTTATACCCCATTTTATACCCCATTTAGCACAATGCCCTAAAAATCCTAAGAAAATTTTTTATGTTTTTTTTTAAAATTAAATAATGCCATTAAAATCCAAGAAATGTATATTCGGTATACACGAACTAGATTAGTACCCAAATCGAGCATAATCATACTTTAGTCTATACTCTATAGCTACTATAGTAAGTAATTTAATTAAAAATAGCAGAAATCCAAAATTCATTGTAATCCTCGATCTAATTGGTTTATTATGTGTACCTACACTGAATGCACTACTCATCACGACCTTGCCTGCACTGCGGCTTGAGCGTTAGGGGAGGTTTTGAAAAAAATTATTTGCTTATTCTTTTATAATATCTTCTCCGAAATCATTGGACACGTTGCGCGATTATTCGTAGTCGACCGTCGTATATCAGCAAAATATTTCGACCAGCGCGGAACTACTAAGTACAAACAGATGCGCGTCGCCGCCTCCACAGGACGCCACTAAACGACCGATGTGCGAGTTAACAATGGAACCGCTGCCGCGCAACTCGTAGGTCGCCACAAAAACGGCATTGTCAGTTGTCTATTATTATCCTTACTATAATATTTTATATCGACTTGTTATATTTCATATGATAATACGACATAAACGTATTTTGCAGGCGTACAAACGGAAATTAATTAATAATTATGTTTTATTTGTACATTTCTGTCTTACATTTTTCTAAAGGTACGGTTTCCCTGCAACGTCAGACGCGAGAACAGCATGGCTGCGTCGGACGCGGCGTCTAGACGCGACCTACGTCCAGACCGGTAGTGACGCTTGACGCCGCGTCCAGACGCTGGAGGGAAAACGTACCTTAACGAAAACGTCAAGTCTCTTAAACGTTCGACCGTCGATCGGACAACGAGTTTTCTTCAATCTCGTTTAAATCTCTACAGGGACGACCTTTCTAAGTTTTTGTGTGATAATTATTTTATAATATCATACAAATGGGTTAATTTCGTGTATTGGTCACATATAACATTAGAACTTCCCCTTGACCAATCAAGTGGCTTATATTATTACAAAATGTATGTTCAATTTATAAGAAGATTTTGGTCATGATATCCATATACTACAGTACTCGAGCTCTAAGCTCACTATTACTAATCCTATATTATATTAAAAATGACCAAAAACTCGCTGTCTACGGCTTACAATAATTAATATTGCCTATTATATACATCATATTATGCATATAATATAAAAGGCTATAAAAGTGTGTATTATTGTACTTAACATTTAGTGGTAATTTTAAGCCAACGATTATGAATTTGAGTAAAAAGTATTATCGTCTTTATAATTATTTTGGCACAATTAACGGAGGGTAAATATTTTTAATTTTAAATACCTATAAAATGTTATTTTTAAACGATTTAAGGAAGTGATTTTCTGTATTTATCCAACACTCGCATAACATAAGAATTTAGAAGTGTTTTCATTCCACTTTCTATCATGATTAATCTAGTAAAACGATGAGTATTCTGCAGAAAACAATTTTAATTAGTCATCATATTTACTTGAGATCGATTTCCCCGAAATTTTATTTTTGTTGCTCTATATCATTGTTAATTATGTGAAAAAAGTAGAAATAAAAAAATTGTCATACTATACTTCAGCTCTATTGGGAAAGTTAAAATTCGATCTGTAGTAAACTAAATAACAAATTCACAATTTTACTGGATCAATCTGGGCGTTTATGCGAAAACATGTCTGAATACCTACATGTTATAGCTTACCCTCTTACAATATCATAAACTAAAATTATTTCCTACTTTATCTATTTGGGGCTTACTGTGATTTTAACTTTAAACATATTTTGAAATTTTGTTATACGGTGCTGCGCATACAGTATAGGTATACTTTGAAATTTAATAATACAGTCTATCACGTTTATTATTATTGATAAATATTGATCAGATAAAATTTCAAATAAAAATTGTATAATATAAATAGGATACAAATTAGGGTATTCACACTTACTTTTATAAAACTTACTGTCAATAATTTAAAAAAATGGTTTAAGAATTGCTAGTTATTTACATGAACCCTATTGAAAAATAAATATAGATTATCGAATCACGATTATGAAAGTTAGAAGTGTAGTTCGTATAAAAGTATAATTCATATAAATGGCATTTAAAGTAAGTCTCTACTTCCCACACTATATCGGGTTTACCATGTCGTTTACCCGGCATAGGTTTTAATAGCAATTCAAGGGTTATTTTTGATTTTCAGAGTGAAGTGACGGCGCCGAGGAGCAGTGACCGGTGCCAAACACCAGAATAATTGGCGCGTGTTTAATGGTAATATATACTACTGTAGGAATTTGCATATGCCATTTTTATTCTAATACAGGATCATAGATATCTTGTTTTTATATCCTTGTATAGAAATGTATACATCTGTTTTTTAAGCTGATGCCTATAGTCTTCGCTTTATACTTCATACCGGAGCAATGGTACACAGTATACTGTGTAATATGTACATACAAAAGGTGTTAGCACTTTATATCATCTAAAATGTACAAAACAAAATTCGTTAAGTATCATTGTGGAAGTAAAAAAGTTTATATTTAGGATCCAAGCTCACGATTATCAAAATTACTTAAATATTATATATAAATCATTTTATCTAATAAATAATAATACTTAGTAAAGCTGGTAAAAATATAAGCAGCATTGTGTAAAATATAAATTCACACCGTCAAACTGACGTATCGTGTTCTAAAATGGAAACCCCAACAAGCTATGGCTTCACATTCTTCGTACAACGAAATATAGAAACGGATTAGATGTTTTCCATGCGTTAACACTTTTTTATCCTAAGTAAATTGAATAATGGCAGTAGCTTTAACATTTTTATTCTAGATGCTAATGATCAAAACCATTAGATAAAAATAAAGCCATGAATTCTTTAATTCTTATATTATGCAAAGCTATTGTAAGACTCGGCGAAAATGACAGCGTTGAATTACTAATAAAAATCTTACTTATCATTGGCAATCTTTTATCGCTAATAAAATAATAACTACCTACTTAAACAGTTATTGAACGATTTATATTAGATAAATAAAACAATATAATATATCATTCGTTTAAAATATGAGTTTGACTTTTATGTTTTATACAATTTACAATAATTTTCTATTAGTTCTAATCACATCAAAAATAAATTAATAATGGTCAAAAAAATGTTTAACTATCAATATTTATTTGTGTGTTAATTCTATATCTCGTTCAGACTTTGTAAATGGTACATTATTGAAAAATTAAGGAGCCTTCACTTTATTATAACTATTATAGCATTAAGTTACAAACAAAGTTACCAACGAAGTATACACACCGCCATACACGACACGATGCAATGTGTGCCCTTTAGTAGAAATTTAAATTATTAAAATAAAATATTTATTATTAACATTATTGATTATTCATATCATATAGACTATTCCAATTTGTAAAGAGGATGACACAATCTCACAAGTCATAAAAATAAACGGAAGAACGTCATTATAATATACTTTGAGAACATTCAAAGAATCAATATTTGTTTACATTCATATTTACATTTTTATATGTTATGGATTTGTTTTTAAAAATCTGTTAGCTATAATACAAGTATCATATATTTTTATCATATATTTTTTACTTAATGTTAAAGATTATTCGATTACTAACTCTTTATTAAGAATGAATAGTATATTATATAATTAGTAATAAATAGGTTAGGTCTCAAACTCTTAGATCATAAGAGCATTTCGCGGCAGTAATGCGAAAGCAGTTCCCGCGGCGCCGTCGGTTCAAACACGAAAAAAAAAAAAAAGATCATAAGAGCATAATATAAACATTATATAGGCATGTGGTTTAAATAAAACATTATAATACGATATATGACAGATTTGTTATCTAGGTAAATAATATATGCGATTCATATTTTAAAATTTTGAATACAGGTTAACTAAATGTATACCAATCATGGAACGAAATCTACTTAGGTAATAGGATATGTATATTATTTAAGGTTAGGTATTATCTTGAATATTGTGATTTGTAACATTATTATGTACCTTATATAAGTTATAACAAAGTAATTTGTAGTAATCACTGTCGTTTTCATCCACTAAATTAATTCGCGAATTAAGTTATAAAATAAAAGCAACAATCGAAATTATGAGACGATTTCAAAATATAGATTAATTAAATTATAGTTTTGGGTCACGGGCAAAAATATATTTTAAAAACGCAGGAATCCTACAGTATTAAATAAAAAGAGATACACATTAACCTGCAATACCAACGAGTCATATATTGCAATAATGAGTAAACGGTATAACCTGTTTGGATAAATAACTGAATTAATTTAAACTAGTTTAGGTATACATAAATATTATGATGTCGTTACTATAGTTACGTTAAGAATTATAAACTAGTATTTGATAATCAGCATATTGCATATTACCGAGCCATCGAGATGCATATTATACGTATTACATGTAGACATATTATAGTACATTAGTACGAGAACCTCTTATAAACCGAGTATGTGGTATGCATGTTGTATTATTATATTATTACATCGTAGCGAATCTATATATATAAATGAAAAGTCGAACTATACGAAAGTTGAACACCTGTTGAAACGCGTGTCATTGTGTCCAACCTTATACTATGTTTCGAGGTAAACAAAACGAGATCGAGGAATTTCTAACAGACGGCTTATATTATTATTATTATTATTACACGGAATAGCTGATACATATACTGGTACATATAATAATGTTATAAATTATAATATAGTATAGTCGTCGGGTGTTTTTGTTCGATAAAGAGAAAGTTGAGCACAGTGTTATCGATCCGTCTTTGTTCTTAGGTCTTTTTGTATAATAATAATATGTATATCATTTTCTGCTTACGCGCTTGTCCGTCCATTAGGTACACGTTATAATTTTATATTTTATTATATTATTATATTGTGAATTGTGGATAAACGACGACGCACATAATAATATAATAGCTTTGGGTTTGGGTCAATATAAGTTTCAAATGTGTATTTTTATTTTACGCACTGCGTGTATGACGTGTAATTTCGTCAAACGGAATTTTACGGTTTATTTGTCTGCCTGTTGGAGATAGCGGCCTCACCACGGTGGCTGAAAGCCTGAAAATATTTATTGCTATTATTATTTTATATGATTCGATTGTGCGCACAATTCTGCATTTTATTATTAATATAATGCGTTTTGATGTCAATGTTGTTGACGCGTCCTTTTTTTCTCGTCCGGCACAATAGGCAATATATAAGTACAGTATTATGAAAAACAATGACCGAACGTAGCGCACTAGCGCGCACCGTGTGTTCTCTCTCTCTTTTTTAAGTATATACAGTTATGTGTATAATTCATACGATCGCAGTGACGAAATTATACGGACGGAATAAAGGAGTACAACTGTTTCAAAAAAGGTCATGGGGTTGTCAAGAGGGGCTCTATGTTTTTTATTTTATAACTGATGTAATTTTGTGCAAATTTTAACAAAATATTCAATCCCATAATTTATTACTTACCTATTTTAAAAAGTATTAAAAATCGTTAAAAAATACTCATAAAACGCTATAATATATCTACCTAACCTAACCAGTGTAAAAATAAACTAGGAATTGATTTTATTGTTACAAATACTGCAAATACTAAGCCCTTACTAAGCTTACCAATCCAACAGAGTAATAGTTTATTCACGGAAGGTGGTACACAGTAAACAGAAGAATTAAGTATTATATTCTCGCATATACCTAACAACGCATCAAGCAAATCTTTTTCTGAGTCAAAAGCCAGTTATACAATAGGTAATATTCATTTTGATCCACTGTATCGACATTCGTATATATATAATAAAATAAGTGTAATATTTATAAAAATGTCCTGTGAAAAAAATATGCGAAAAACAATGTGTATCAAACATAATAATGATACCACCATACCGGTGATGTTACCAATGCGCAACGGTTGTCTTGAACGCGAGGTTCAATGATAGTTACACGTGACCAATTGGCAAGTACCTAAAACAGTTATACTGCTTGGAGGGGACACACCTGTGTTCCGTGTATTTTGCACATTTTTACTGCTGCTGACATTTTCAGAGTAATATATTTGTTTGTAGGCGTCCCTAAAACTCTACAATTATTATAATAATAATCCTCTACACGGAAGAAGTCGTTTATGGTCTAGCAAGGGCCAAGGGATAATAATTAAATTAAAACATGACGTATCATACTATCGCATTAGATGAATTTTGGTTACGACACGTCGTTGTGAGTAGATGTGTCGAACTCCCGTAGAACCACTGCATATACGAGGTTTAGAAGACCTTTTTACAAACCGTCTATCACGTAGACATTGTAAAGATATACTGTAACTTACAACAATTTAATACTGCAGGTTTACACCCAATAGGACAAGGCCATATTGATCATCCGACGCGACAACTATACAACCAATATTACCATAAGAAACTTGTTACTTAATGGAAAACACTAATTATATCAATGAAAGTTAGCACCGACATTACAGTTCCAAATGCAGGTACGCCACATAACAATCAAACATTTTATTACGCAAGTCATAACTTAAAAGTTTTCTCAAAACAGCTCTTCGTCATGCTATACGCACAATATAGCTATGATATTATTATGGTGTAAACAGGGCCGGATTAAAAGTTTTAGCGCCCCTATATAGTATTTTTCAATACGAATCTAACATTGACTAGGAATCAAAAGTTTGGCATTATTTCGCATGTGGCATACATGTTGGAGCCTAGCTACAATTTTATATTGTGAATTTGTGAATATATATTTTTTTTTAGATTATATGCCCAAACGAAAAGTGTATAATATAGTACCTATATACCCTCTTTTTAACGTTCCGGTAAAGGCTAGCACCCTCCCATAGCCCCTTAATCCGTTGGACCCATGTTGTTAATTCAGGCCTAGCTGGGTGTAGTAGCACTAGTAGCAGTATTGCTCGTAGACACGTATATACGCTGCGACGGACGATTACATTATATCATCGGAAGCGGTGACTTCGAGTGCATGCGGCGTATAATAGGTTCGAGTCGTAAGTAGGTAGCTGTTGACGGAAAAAAATAAGAATAAACAAAAACAATAGGTCTCTTTTTAGAATAATAATAATCATATAATCATTATCATCGTTGTCGTCGTCGTCGTCGTCGGACGCTCAATAGTGACCTTGACCGCAGTTTTACGTGGCCTAGGAAGGATGACCGAGACCGTGGGGCGGCGCGTATCGGCCGTTGACTTCACGACTATTCGGGAGTACCTACACTACCGTGTGCGTGTGTATACATTGCCCTAATAGATCGTGTGATACTTGTTTATATTATACTTATCGACTTATCGTACATAAAATAATCGCGTTGTGTCGTGTTCGCGACTTCCCAACGGAACCGCGAGCTTAGCCGTCCGTTGAAGCGAAATAGGTTCTACTCGTGGATCACGAGTTCTGTCCGAGGTAAATAAGAAAAATAACGAACGATAAAAAAACAGCAACAGGAACAGAACGCTCGTTCGACGGATTCGGAAATCGGCGGTTCACAATGAAATTACGATTTTGAGTACGACTGAAAATAAATAACGTTACCGCGGCCCTTATAAGGACGATTACGACGGCGAAGGCGGTGCGCGAGCGAGCGTCCGTGCGGCGCGGCGTGCGCGTTCAAGGTCAACGGTCTGAAAAATCGTGGAAAAGGGTGGCGGTAATGTGGTAGCGACTGCGGCTGCGGTGACGGGAAAGAACGGTGGCGGCGGTGGAGGTGGCGGGGCACGACGAGAGTTCACAAAGAATGGCACGATACCGTTACAAAACATCCGCAGCTAGAGGCCGTCAACCGGCATCTCTGTTGGCCACGTCCGTTACGGCCCCCCCTCTCCATCTCCGACCACCCCACGACCGCCGATTCCTGTCCTTCCCCCTTCCCTCCACCCCTCCCCCTGGGGGCCCGACAAGCCGACACCTCGTGTCCATTTCCAGCGTAGGTACGCAGCAAAGTTCCGTCGTGCCGATACACAACAATGGCTGAAAACGGACGAAAAATATAAATGACAACAACAATAATAATATTATAATAACAATAAACAACGACTGCTATTTTGCGTTATTATTATTATTATTATTATTATTATTATTGCATGCGAAACCGGACCCACTCTAAGCGGTAACGTTGCAGATACCATTTTTTTGTCACCGCAGATGCATAGTAGGTACGACAGACTCCTCCTCGGACACCCAGACAGCGGTTGCGTCTTATGCATAAATGCATAATATTGTTGTTATTATCCCGGTTATATTGTTTCGTAAATAACAACACGCGGCAGGACATGCCAAAGAGACACATCTTTCGTTACGAATTACATAATTGATTTACATAATTCGAATACAATAATAAATTCTATCATTGATCCAATGAAATATAATATTATGTATATTATTTACCTGGCGTTCTAAACGTTAGCCCGATTATCCGTTAGACGAACACCGCGATCGGCAGGAAGACGTCAGTACACGAGAGAAGGTGCGATTTATGGAATTATTATTTAACTATTTACCGTCGTCGAAACAACAATAATATAAACCACCGGTTGGCGAGGAAAGTTCGCTCTTCGGGCGAATAATACCTGTGTGATGTCGAGGATTTAGGAAAAGAAAAACATTAATAACAGCGCGGCAACGACGACGACGACGGCGATGACGACAAAACGGCACAACGAACGACGACGGTTAAACGCGACCGCGTCCGCGACTACTGCGACTACTCGGCAATCGGCGACGGTGGTGCGACGGTGTGTGCGCGCGCTCGCGTGTGCGTGTGCGTGTACCAGGCGGCGGCCGCTTTGCTGTTGCACCGGGACGTCGGCGGCGGGACGTAGGCACGCATTTTGTATATATATTTATACAATACAACGATGTATATATATACGCGTATGAGTAATACACGACTAACGTGAGACTGCGGCGGCGGTGGAGGGGTCGTCGGGCGCGCGCGGTGAGCGGTGTGCGCAGGGCGAACGGGAATGAAGATGAAGGTCGTCTGGGCTTGACAGCGCGTCGCGCGGAAGGAGCGGAGGACGGCGGCGGCGACGGCAGCACACGCACGCGGCGCCGTATACTCTCCGGCCGCCAACGCCGCTGCGTTACATTATTATAGAATGGAAACGGGTGTAAAATATTATTATTGTGCACCGCAACGCCATCTGTCGCGAGCGGTCCGCGTCCCCGTCGATCTTCATCCGCCGAGAGATTCGCGACTTTTGAACTGCATCGGCGGCGGCGTACAAACCGTTTGTGCGTTTATATAATATTATTATTGTGTCGTGTGATTGCTAGTGCGGGCGTGTGTGTGTGTGTTTGTGTGTGTGTGTGTATGTCCGTGTCGCGTGTGTGTGTATTTTTCTCAACCGATAAAACTTATCGGGGGCGGACGCATTTGCGACGACGGCGTTGACCTTTTATTCATATCGACCTTGAACCCTCAAGGTCGTTTTTCTCACATTTTTGTTTCTCGCCCCACACCGGCCGCCCGCCAACCCGGCTCGCCCACCCACTAAGCCACCCCGTCGCTCGCTTCCTTCTACCGGCGCGACGGTGATGATAACAATATTATCATTATTATTGTTTTCGTTGTGAAATATTGTATTATTATTATTATTATTATTATTATTATCATTATTATATATACATCATCATTCATAACGGACCGTTTGTTTGTTTAGCAGACGCTTATTAGAGTTTATTATCATTTCAATTACGTCGCGCCGCTATCTGACTTTGGCGCGCGTGTGGCGTGCGCGTCCCGTGTTCGCTTCGACGTGTGGCTGCCGCCTGTCCACGTCGACGCACAGCACAGTCATCGCGGGTCGATGGAGCATCGCTCGCGCTTCGTCAATGAATTCATTCGTTTCGTCTCTCAGGGGGTTTTCTCGTAATATCCTGTACGGTTACGCGCGATGACCGTTTCGTCTTTGTGGTGCGATTCAAAACAATAATTTGTACGCACACGCCCGTCACTAAATTGTGCGTCTTCCTCACACTTCGGTGTAATTGTGTTCGTTTGTGTGTGTGTGTGGGGGGGGGGGCAGTAAATAATATAGGTCTTTACGGCCCTACAAAAAACACCAGCACGATATATTACTATGGAGTGATTTGAAAAACGTTCAGAATTTCCGTAAATTGTTTTATTTTAATAAATGTCAATGTATATAGTTTACTTTTTGCGCAGTCAAAACGGATCGATCAAGTGATCAACTGTCAAGTGTATTGTATATAAGTACCTTACAATTTGAACTATTGAACCTAAGCATATAGATTATAGGTATTTAAGTATTTTGATTCTCCATTGTTTAAATAAGATAATTATAAATTAAAATAACCATAAACACAATATTATGGTATATTCCAATAATTTAAACTCCAATTTAAAACAAGTAAAAACTCATAAGCTGCTTCTACCAGAGTATTGACGACACTGAAGAGAAAACGATAACCTTTTGGCTATAGTGCACAATGATTACACTATTCAACTATTCAAGTGTATATTTACTTAAATTGTGTTAGCATTGGTTATAGCTGTATTATTAAGATTACGTGTTAGTCATAAATTATAATGATAATTACAAATAAACACATATGACAAAAAAAAAAATGAAAGAAAATAAGATAAATTATTATTTTAATATTAAAAATGAAATGTTTACCTCAACTGAACTCGTTTTAAGTCTAAAATGACTATTGTAACTAACATGAAGTTAGTAATACGAACTTGATTTAACAATAACAAGTATTCGTTTCTTGAAGATGGTTTAAAAAAATATGTAATAAGATAGGTTTTGAAGATTCATTTTGAAGATTTAATTCACAATTGTCAATAATTGTTCGATTAATATTTAAGACGGTCTTTACACGGAAGTCAAGAATTACATTTGGTAAACAAGTTATTTTGTATAATCTATCGCAATAAATACTGTATGATTAAATTTAAATCATAGTAGTTGTTGTATGATAAAAAAAATATTTATAGCCGTGATGGCCGGTAGTGTTTTTATTTGGTTTAATGGCGTATGATATCAAACAACTTTTTTCAATATTCTATAAAATTAACCCTGAATGAGAAAAATTCACTGGATTGGGTGATGAATTTAGGAACCAATTTAACATTCATAAAATTAAATATTTTCATATAATAAAATCATAATATTTTCCAAGTGGATCGTATAATTCCGTAGTATCCTCAATAATATCTCATATGTTTTTAATTGACATCATCGCTCGTGATTGTATAACCATACGTCCTCACTGTTCGTTAGACCGCAACACCTTGTAAATACACTGGTGACTATATCCTTATTCCTTGGTGTTATTAAATTATAATAAAATATGTATTGTTATACTTTATACTAAATATATTGATCAATGCTAAACAGCCTCAACTGTCCCGTACATTATATTGACATTATTATAATATAAGAGAACAGGTACCTACCACCTACGCAATATTGTGCCGCGTATTATGCGACTACTGTGACTTTTTTAAAACACTACTAGAATATGCTAATCGAATCGTTGACGTATTATTGTCAAAATACATTTTAAAAGCCTAGGAGTTCCACCCGTTTTCTGAATGTTCTATCTTATCTTGGTACCTAATCGATGTTATACAATAGACGATTATGTGAATAAAAAGTTAAGCTAGCTTACTAATCCCTAGAATTAGTATAAGGTCTATGAGTATTGAGTATATGAGTATTGAGTATATTAGTATAAATGTATTTTATTAAGGTATTTGAGGTTAGATAAATATGTATATATTTACCGATTTGTTGTTAATAATTCAATGTCTTTTTTTGAGAGGTCGCCAAAAGTTAAATTTTAAATGTTAGGGTCACGCTTCTAAAAGGTTGGTAACCGCTGGCTTACCTATAGGTTATAACTTGTAACCTATATCAGCTATACCTAAGGAGTCACTGTTCTAATTATTGATTATTACTTATTTGTGAATATTCTATTATCAAGTTCTCTTTTTCTCATATAATATCACGCATTGGCATTGTTGTTCTCATACGTTTGTTAAATTGTTGAATAAGTAATAACTGTAAATAGGTATAACTTATTTATAAAACTGAACTTGAGCAGTTGAGCCCACTAAGCACAAATTCAATTAATACAATTATTGCTGTGGCGTTGTAAATTTTTAAAAGGTATAAAAAGAATTGAACGATACCTACATGGTATATTTAAGACACGTGGCTATTAACCACTTATTAAATATTATTACATTAATATAGTTAAATATATGTCTCTATAAACTGACAAAACTGCACAGGTATATGAGAATTGTGTATGTTATAACTTTTAACTTATATTTGATAATGTATAGCCAACTAATTTGAATGTCATGACTCATGAGTTGCGAAGCATATATTGTTTATAGATTAAATGATAATGATTAAATGTTAAAAAATGTTGTAATATGATTCAATATTAATCCATGTGAGTATGTGACATTGTGACTCTGACACTATATAATTTGTGAAACACAAATAAGTACTGTCAGTACTGAAGTGCATTAAATTAGGTAAATATAGTCAATATAGAGTGCCTGCATAAAATAATAAATACGAATTAAAGAATTCAATTATAACCAACATCAAAGGTTAGGTTAATTATATATTATTGATATCTGAAATAAAATATAAATATCAAAAATAAAATATATGGGTTTTTGTAAAACTAAACATTTTTGAAGACACGAAACTTTAGGAAACTGATATTATTTAATATTTATATAGTCCTGGGTGTGCTCCTTCCCCCCCCCCCTGGCACATTTTATGAGGTTTTTACGACTTCTGAGTTGTACGTATATAGTTGTATCATTTATAAATTAATTTGAAACATAATGTTGTAACATCGTGTACCTACGTGTTGCTATACTGGATAGATAAGTGAGAATATTGTTATTATTGTTATTATTAAACTTTGACTTCGTACGAGTTATGAATAAAGTACCTATATTTAAATACTTAATAAGAGTCTAAATTATTTAACAACATGCATAATCTATAAATAAAATAACTTGCACGCTGTCTGATTCATCATCGCCTAGCCAGAGCTAGAAAATGATGACTATTGACTATGACATTTGGCCAGTAGTTTCGTTGTATGATTTAACAAAAGATTTTCCTAAATTAGCATTAAAGGTTCTCAAACAAGGATTCTGAGATTCACCGAAGAAATTGGATTTTTTTTTAAACGTTGCTGTTGGTTACGTATTATTATAGTATTAGATAGTAGAAATTAGTATTTTTTTTTTGTTACATTAATGATTGCGATTGGTTACTCGGGCACTGGGCAGATAAGGCAAAACCATACCCACATCAAATTGTCACGTTTACATGGCCTAAACTATTTCTCAAAACCAAATGTGTCGATGAAAATCTTCGAGGTACCAGAAAAGCTTAGAGATTAGTTTAAACCACATAACAATATATGCCAAGTGCTGAATTAAATTTGCTACTTACGGTTGAATTATTACTCAAAGCTAGATACACGGACTGTGCTAGATGCCCGTGAACTGAGGTAGGTACACTAAAACCGAGATATACCTATATAGCGCTGTACTTTATATTTTATTACCGGGCAAAATCGTGTTTTGCAGCTGTTTTATAAATAAAAGTTAAACAATTCAATTTTCAATTTTATTCATAAACTTTACTTGGCCTTAACCGGCTTAACCTCTAAGAGGGGCTCTCTTCACTACCAAACATCTGCCGAAAATGCATTTTTTTTCAAAAACATTGTTATTAACGGTTATAGTATACTCACTATACTATATTACTATACTTACAACAAAATGTATAATGCATAGATTTATTAACTTTTTAATGTACCTATGTGTATTATTATTTCGTTCTGACGATGGTTGGTTGATAGGTAGCTTTAGTAGAAACAGTAGAATACCTACCTAAAAAGGTAAATTTACGGGAGCATTTCACTAGGTATGTTGTAATTTTAAAAAGTGACAACTAATTTATGTATTGTAGTCAATAATGTTAATATTTCCTTAAACGTTTGTTTATATTTTTAAATAACTTAAACTTATTGAAAGTAACTATTTTCTTAAGACACCTTAACTTGCTACTTAATAAAGTACTTCTAAAAAAATATATGGATTGATCCTTTTTTAAAATCTATTCGAGCAACTATAGGCAGTAGGTCGAGAAGAGGACAACCATAAGTCCATAATAATGGAAAAATTATGAATAAAGAAATTATTGAGTTGGTAAAAACTAAAAATAAGTAATAAGCTATAACTAATAACAGCAATAACATATACAAACAACATATTCTGTAATATACTTATTTGTGGAATAATATTCAATTTACTGCATAGTGCAAGTGCATAACAAATAACAATAATGTTTTATTGTTTTGCCATTCCAAAATATGCCAATAACTGATAATCAATGCTTCAACTGATGGCAGAACCAACCCAGTGTTATTGCTTGTTACTTTTAATATTATCACAGATAATAATATAATCTGTGATATTATGGTGAAATCACTTATTACCAAATTTAAGAACACTACCTGTGTCCCTACATTGACTGTTTTCTAATATTTTAATTTTTATGTAAGTTATGAGCGTGCAAATTATTATAGTTTTAAAATGCTTATAAATTGAATAAAAATGAAAATACAGTAAAACAGCCAAAGTAGGAGCAATGTTCTATGCTTATGTAATTGTTTTTAGCTTATGTAATAGTTGTTCTTAGTTTAATAATAGTCGAATTTACTCTAATGTAATATTAAAAGTAACAATACAGCAGCTGGTGACAGTTGACAGGGTTAGTTCTGCTAAATGTAGATTTGCCATGCTGCTGCGCGTCCATCAGAGAGAGTAAACTAATGTGTGCCGACAACCTGACATCCTCTTAATTTTTTTTTAAATAGCCGTGATTAATTCATTACATTAATTTTTAAAATTTTCAAGGTTAGTTACTTTTTGATATCTGTTATCTATATTGGTACTATCACAGTGTTATTTTTTTTTTTATAACACGAGTGGCGGCACGTATAGCGCGTCCGTTGTTAATTTGTTATCTACTTCATGTTCATAGCTCTTGTAATATATTGTCAGTTGCGGCTTGCGAATTATTGTGAAATCTGAATGCCTTATACTCTGATGTCTCTGGTAGTGGTCTGTGGATACTCTGATAGTCTGATCCCTCGTACCGAGTCTCCAAAGTTTTGATCTGACTTTCTGAGTTAAGTTTTTGATATTTCGTTTTCAGTTTTTTTTATAAACGATAAAAATGTTTTTCCTTGTCTTAGTTTGTTCTATTATCATTTGTTAATTGTTTTCATGTATAACTCCAATTTGAAATATTTTTAATCCAACTAGAAGACAATCTTTAATTTTCGTAAAAATGGGTGTACTTCCTTATTGTTATGTCCGCTGCTGTAAGGCTTTGAGCAAAAATCCAAATTTTACTAAGATAATCCACCGGTCGTTTTACAAGTAAAGAGAAACAAATTAATAATGATTATATTATGGTTTAATATTTAAATTAAATTAATTTAATTTGTTTTAGGAATTTTGTAAACAATGATGATACATTTCTTAGTCGTTTAAAACACATTTATAAATCAAAACTCTTACCTCTCGAAAACAAATATTTGTTTCATGAGTTTCATTTGCCGCCATTAACAGACCAAGATTTTGATGCTAAACCCATGGTACTATTTGTTGGTCAATATTCTACTGGCAAAACATCAATGATAAGGTAAATGAAAAGTTTTTGAAATCTATGCTTAGACATTTAAAAAAATGTATGTACCTATTTTTTTTTTTTCATCAAATTATTTGTTTTAGATATCTAATTGAAAAAGACTACCCTGGTATTCGCGTAGGGCCGGAACCAACTACAGATAAATTTATGGTGGTCATGGGTGGTGATAATGAACAGTCTATACCCGGTAATGCCCTTGTAGCTGACCCATCTAAACATTTTTGTGATTTATCACGGTTTGGAAATAAGTTTTTAAAAAAACTTAGTTGTGGAATTGTGAATACTCCATTATTGAATTCCATTACATTTGTTGATACACCTGGTATATTATCGGGAGAAAAACAAAGAGCTCAACGAGATTATAGTTTTAATGACACTTTAAATTGGTTTGCTGAGCGGTCAGATATGATAGTATTGACTTTTGATGCTAACAAACTGGATATCTCAGATGAATTGAAAGCAGCTATTGATGTATTAAAGGACCACGATAGCAAATTAAGAATTGTTTTAAATAAAGCAGATACAATTGAGTAAGTTTTGAACTAGGTTGAATTGAATACTGTATTTTTAGATACAAATCACAATAATTCTAATAATTACCTACTCATTCTCTGAACTTATATGAAAATATTTGAAATAAGAGTACTTGAATATAATTGAATTTGAATTTAAATACATACCTACTTAAAATTATAATTTGGTAAAATATACCCACTGTATAGCTGTTTACATTATGGATACATAATTTGCTTTAGAGATATTTATTTTATACAAATTGTAATTTATTCTTTTAATTGTTAATATTTAGGAACAGGAATTTTATATTCTTAAATCTTTTTACTGAGGCTATGTAGTATTATTCGGGTGAGGTTTCTTGATGCTCCATTTAACTAAAAATAATATACTTGCAACATTTTATTTTGTATACAATTGAATATTAAGAAATTGGCTAATATTTTATACAAATAATGACATATTATAGGAATTTTTTTTTATTTGATAAATAAACAACAAGGCACTTAAAAAAATAGTATGTAGGGAATAGGAATTTTTTATAATGTTTAAATATACCTTTGATAATTATTTGTACCTTTCGTATTTGTCCACATTTTTTTAATGTATTTTTTCTGTAGAACATTGTTTAATGTAGACTGTAATATAGAGTTGTATGCTAAATTGTCGTCAATTGTTTCAATTTGTAAGATTTTCTTATGAAACATGTTTGTTCTAGTTGTTAATTATTTAATTGATTTGTTACATTTTTTTTCACGTTTAAAGCATACCTAGTATTTCTTAATTTTTTTTTTGTAAAAGCATATTTAAGGGTTATACTGTTAGAGAATATTTGAGGTACTTTCTGGTTCTTGAGTATCAAAATATTTCTAAAACCACCTGGTATAATTTGCTGGGTCATCTAAAGAATATCTCAATTTTTAAATTATAAAGAATTTTTTTTTCAACATTTAATTAACATTCAGTTATTACATTTATTAAGTAGGTTAGAGGTATTATCACAATATTATTCAAACAAACAAATTGTAAGTAAATTCCTTACAATTTTTTGAATAAACAATAGTTTTTAATTTGTTAGATATATAATTTATTTTGTAGATAACAATCTTAATTTTAAGTTGTTAAATGGTTAGATAAGATTTATTAATGTTTAGAGGCAGACAGAGTCTATAGATCATCTATGTTCTCTTTTCAAACAAATTAGTTTAATTACAATTGATCCAATATAATTTCGTGTTTTTTTTATACTTAATAATAAGAATAAGTTTTGATTTTTTTTTAGCGCAAGAGAATTGTTAAGAGTTCATGGTGCACTCATGTGGGCTCTCGGAAAAGCAATACATTGTCCAGAAGTTCCTAGAGTGTATGTTGGTTCATTTTGGGATCAGCCTTATAAAAATGATGTTAATCGGATGTAAGTTTATAAATAGTTATATACTATAAAATTGCTAATTAAGAGGGAAAATGAATTCAATGTCGAGCACTAATAATTTTCAGCTACTTGAACTTTGAGTTAGTTAATCTTTCATAATTTAAAATTTTTTTTCCGTTAGAAAATTATAACTATTTGCACTATATTGTGAATACTGGTTATTGATATTTAAATTCAATAAAAACTGAATTTCATGTAGAAGTGTGCTTTTCAAAAGCATAAGCTTTTATTTAAGCCAATAAATAAGTATTTCCAAATTTATGATTTGCTGTTCATCAATCAAAAATTAATACTAGAGTTGAGATTATATTAAACATACTGAACTAAAGTCAGATGTTTGTTTTAGAATCAATTTTGCTAAAAAGAACCTGGTTTAAAGTTATTCATGGAAATAATTAAAAAATGTTGCACCATATATTTAATGTATTCAAATTATACAAATTATTCCTAAAAATTGAAAAATGAAGAAATAATGATTGATTTATCCTTATAATAATTGTGTATGTTTACATTTAGATGTTTATAGTTTTATTAAATTGTATTTTTAGTATGTTTAATGAAGAAGAAAATGACTTATTTCAAGATATGAAATCTCTTCCACACAATTCAGTCATATCCAAATTGAATCATATTGGAAAGAGAGCAAACACAGCAATTGTAAGTATTATAATTTATTAATATATAGGTATACAGTATACTATATATAATACCATTTATTGAATGCAAAATGTAATTAAATGAATACTAAGTAATTTAATTATTCTAAAATTAAAATCCTGTTTAAGGTACATGCATATATAATGAGCGAGCTCAAATCTCGTTTACCACTATTATCAAGGATTATAAATAAAAGCCATCGTCAAAATGAGTTAATTAATAATTTGGAAAGTGTGTTTACTGATATCCAAAATAAGTACAAAAACCTTAGTGTGGGTGATTTTCCAGAAGTCGAACATATGAAGGTTCAAATAATAATTTTTTATTTCTAAAAAATGTTATATAATATTTCTTCTTTTATTTCTTTCTTTAAATTTCATAGGAAATATTAAAAGGAAAAGATTTTTCTTCTTTCAACTCTTTAGATGAAAAATTAATAAATCGTGCAACAAATTTAATGGATGGATTCAGTATGGAAATGACAATGAATGAAGTAGAAGTACAAAGTATGTTTTCATTTAACTCAAGTTATATTTAATATTATTATAAACAGCTAAGATTGCTTCAATACTTAATAATTACAATTCGGTACTGTAATACAATCAAAAATTAATAGGAACAGTTAATGAAAAATAGCAATTACTTCTTTTGATAATAACTTGTATACTAAAAATACATTCAATTATTATTAAGCATTTAAAATATTTACACAATTAATTTATTTTATTATTGAATGATTAGTTATGACAATAATTTTAAACGGATTATAATTACTCAATCCAAAGCCTAATAGAAAATGTCATGTATAGAGACAACAGTATTTTAATTTCCTTCTTACTGTCAAATGAGAGAAGGCAAAAAAATGTGTACTGATCTATTGGGAGGTTGGATTGTGAAAATATACCAAATTATATTTATTTTCAAAGCATTTATATATTAGCTTTACATAACTGTGTATGTTGGACAGGCCTTCATTAAGTGCAGATGGTGCATCCCCCCCCCCCCCATCAAATTCGAAGGGCCTGCAAGCTGCAGAACATTTTATTTTCTCACCAAATCAACATATATTTATTTGTTAAAATGTAGTACAAAAAGTATTCAGAGTTAAGTTTATTTTTTAAATTGAATTGTCAGTTATTAGGTAAGAATATTATATATAGTAGTTAAAATTATAAACTGACATAATTTGAGGTCTAAACATACATAATATTGTCTCATGGATACCAGGATACTGTCATATTGTTATATTAATAAAGCTAATAATGTTAATACTTATTATATAATTATATTTATATCATGCAGGTAATATAATCCCAAGTAAAAATGATATTTCAACTCCTTTTAATGCAACAACTGGAGGCATTGATGAAGGCAAATTTGACCAAAGATGGATTGTTGATTACTACAGGAAACCTTTTGACAATATTTTTTATAACCTGGAAACGATTGATGGGAAAGTAGTTCGAACGGGTAAGCAGACGGCTTTATACTAACATCACATTTTGATTTGCAATTCATCTGTGTTCACAAAGTTTATTTGAAAATTAAATTTGTTTACGCTCTCTTTCATTTTTAAAATAATTATATAAACTCATTCAACTGATAGTTAATTTTAATTATTAAATATTTTACAAATCTTTAAATACAACCTTGAGTTAGGTACTAATAATGGTTTAAAAGGTTATTCTTTTATATAATTTATTATTTATTCTTGTATAGTTAATAATAATCAAGAGTAAATTACATCTCCACATTATGTTGCCTCCATCTTAAAAATGAACAACCTATTCAATTTTAGTACAGCAGATCCAATTTTGTGTTGTCAACTATTATAATAGAGTGAATTAATCAAAAGGAAAAATAAAAAAATTATCTTTGATCATTTGTTGGTATTTTACAATGTTTATTTTTTTAAGTGAGTTATGATCATTTTTAAATTTTAATATTTCACAATATATTACCATTAACTCAAAACTCACTTAAAAATTTTAATATGGTGAAAGAACTACCTAAGAATATATCAAATGTTTGATACTAAAAGGTTAATTCTTTTTAAAATTAAGTTAACAATATACATTTTGAACTGTTAAACATAAATGTTGGTATGCTATGGGGTAGTTACGCAAAGAGAACTTGTCATGCTGTTATTACCTCCTCTTAATTAGAAATGCAACTATATTATTAATCTATAATAAAATATCTTAACTTATTTGAAAATGAATATAAAATGAATAAGAAATAAGAAGCCCACATTTTTTAAAAAACTTTTAAAGTTTTAAACAACATTTAAAAAATTTCTTAAATATTGTACAATAATATGAAATTGTTGATACTTTAATAATAATATAAAACATACATTTTGTAAAGAAGTCAATTTTATAAATCTAAAAATCATTCAAGTTCCTTAAAAATATTAATTTTGTTCCCGATCTATTTGATAATACAAGTGAGTGATATTCACAAAATATTAATGTGAACGCGCTGTTCTTTTCAAATACTGCAAATGGCAAATCATTCAGTATTTAAATTTATGCTTTCTGTTATTTCTCATAATTTAAGCTCTATATAAAGTATTTTCTGTTAATCTATTTTTTTTTTATTTAGCTGCTAAAGAAGAATTTCTTAAGTCAAAATTACCAAATTCAGTATTATCCAAAATATGGATATTAGCTGACCAGGATGGAGATGGTCTTTTGGATTCTGACGAATTTGCTTTAGCTATGTATTTAATCAAGATTAAATTAGAAGGCTCGGAATTGCCAGAAACTTTACCTAAACATTTGTTACCCCCATCAAAAACTAATAATTCTGTAAATATCGCTTCTTAAAGATTTAAGATCTTGAATAGACCTACTGCTTAAAAATCTTATAACTTCATTACTGTGATAATTTTTACTACAAAGCATTATATTCATACTAGTTAGAAACTATTTCATATGTTAATATTGATGTATCATACATTTCATTTTAACAATGAGTATTATGATGTTTTTGTGTATGTTTAAATTATTTGTTATAAAATACATCATAAATTCAGAACATAGAAATTATGTTACCAGATTACAGGAATAAAATTAACTGTTTATATTTTACTACTTCTATCAATTAGTTTTTTATGTCTGTATGTTTCCATAAAATTAAAATTTTTAATTAAAACTGTTTTGGTAAAATAAAACAAGTGTAAATATGTTTTTTTCTTTTACATTTTTCTATTTGATGATTTGTGCTTTTAACTATAAATACAAAAACAACCAGTCATCTTAAGTCTGCACATTCAATTTTGTGAGATATAAAGTGATTACTTAATTATAAGAAATAACTAACAAATAATAAGCATAGTATCTTACTAGTAATGATAGAGATAAATAAACTCACGGAAAAACCTTATAAAAACAATTTTTTTTTGCAAAACCAAATAAATATCAAAATATTTTGATTCTTTTTGAATTTTTTAAAGATGATCTGTAAAATGTTTGATTATTTTTTTATAATTGAATAAAAAATTCTTACTCAGTCAAAAAATAAAAAAATGTAATACAAGGTCCCTAATAGGATGTTTGCACTATATTTAACACATTTTTTTTTATAAGCATTTAAAAATCAAATTTTGATAATATTCTCCAAAATCAGGAAAACTTTAATTTATTTTGTCATTAAAATTGTATAAAATATTCAATTTTTATAGATAACATTTGAAAATTTACTACCGGCATCCAAATTACAACCCTGATTCAAGATTTGTTGTTTTCAAAACAAATATAATTGTTGCATTTAAAATAATGATTTCCGATTTTCATCAAATATTTTAATAATAGTATAACAAATGGAGTGTGAAATATCTGAGTGTTATGCCTTACACCTGTATGTTTATAAGACGAAAGCTTTCATTAATTTGTCTATAAAAATCTTATCGGCCTAATTGACGTTTGAGATAATATTAAGGGCGTACTCGCAATAATGGTACCAATATATAATATTACCTAAAGATATTTGTATATAATGTACAGTTATCATCAATTTTTATTTTATCTGTAATAAGTGACCGTTATTTTTTATTTTATTTAAGTTAAGTAGGCAGGCAGTCAGGTACTCAGGTAACTAAATTTGTAGGTATCTACCGAATAAAATAGATAGTATTATGTATAATATAAATTATCAACGGCTATTAATTATTTAGCACATTTAGTCAATCAACCCTGAAAATGACCTAGCCGGTCATTGACGTCCGTCGATCTTCATTGTTTCGACCGAAATTATTTTTACTTCCACCTACGGACCGTAGAATGTAATCATCCTGACATCCTTTCTTCCTTGTCTAGCCGATGCCAATCTATTGATATCCTATCACTTCGCGAATCCGTAACTACGTATTAAGTATTTATTTAATACTGTGACTACTCGGTTATCTGTGAAAGTTTATCTCGACTGGGTGTAGTGGAAGATATCCGTCGTTATTGTGTCAATGACATTATACAAATAGGCAATAGCCAATAAGCATTTGATCACCTACAATGACCGAAGCCAAACGGAGGAAAATGTCCTGCACAAATCCCCCTTCCTCAAATGACGCGGTCAACGGCCTAATATAATGCGTAAACACCATATTAATACCTATTTGTTTATTTTTCAAATACCTATTTGTGGCGATTTTACGACGATTCTGTTAACAGACAACAGTCATTTCAGTTCACAGCAGACCAGTTCACGACTCACATTTCACTTCGAAGCTCCGTTTTTGAAACTCCACTTGTTGAATGTCACAACCCAGTGCACCGCATAACGCATATTAATTTAATAATCAGTACATAATATTTTAACTGTTTTCAATTTGTTTTTGACTATTTTGATAATCTTTAAAACTAAAATGGACGACGAGAATAAAGATCCATCAAACATTGGTGTTGTCAATAAAAATACACCAGTAAAGGTAAAAATATTTATAATATTATATTATTATTAGGCACCTATAATAAAACCTACCAATAACACGGTTTTTGCCTTTTATCGGTCTTACCGTTTATGAATATAGGTACTATTGGAACGGTTTTTGTGAAGTACGCCCTTAGGGAATAAAATTTATTTTCATTGGGTTAGGACTTGGTGTGAATTTTAATTTTAAGAGCAAAATCTGATGTTTGTATACTTTATATTTAATATTATAGTTAGTTTTTTGGGTTTCTGTAAGAAACACTTGTAACGAACCTTGCATTAAATTTACAATCCTTAGCTGTTAAAATTGAAAATGTATTGCATTGCCATGTACCTACTAATGTAATTAACAGTAAATAAGACTTATGAGGAATTTTGTATAGTATTGAAACTTTAGATGTCGAAAATTATTGAAATTTTACTTTGACCTTTAAAGTACTACCTAGCTAATTTCATTTTTATACCAAAAACCTTCAATGTTGAAATTTTTTTTAGAATCTTAACTTCGAGGCATAATAAGCGAATTAGACAACATTATGTATGTAAATTACTAGTACAGCAATGACACATGTGAGGAGGGAGGCTATCCAGTGATAGAACTCGATGTTATTACTTTTTTGGGCCTTAACCTTTATTGGATTTATTTTATTTAATGAAAAGGTGATTGTGTAGATTCCTATTCAGCAAAAAAATTTTCTATTATATTATATAATTATGTTTCATAAATTGATATTTTTTGAATCAATAGTATTAAAATTTGTATTAAGAAATATACATTTTCTTTTTTTTGCAATTATTAAGAAATATTAAATTAAAATGTATGAAAATTAATTAATGTCTTATGACATTTAACATTATATAAAATATGAAATTATATTAGTTATATTAAATGTGTGAAAATGAAATATAAAAATATTTTTATTCTGCCGTGTATCTATATAGATAGGAACTTGTGAAAACTTAAACATCTCATTTTACATTCGTGTATGAACTAACTTAATGAAATATACTATATACATACCTTTTTTTTACCTACGTACCTACATAATATAAAAACTACGAATTAAGATGTATCTAATATCTATATCTTATAATCAACTGTTTTAAGTATACCGTATACCTAGCCACCTGGGTACCTATATAATATGATACAATCGTCTGGTCGTCAGGAGTCCTCGCATATTAAATTCTTAACTGAACGATGAATGTGTTGGTCGGACATATTATTATTGTCTATCGTAAATTTGAGACAAAAAATATTTAATTCTTCATATTTAATAATTTAGTTCTTTTTGAAAGCAAAACTGTAATTAAATGTAAAAGTACGGATTTTTGACCTATTATAAAATCTAGAAATAAGAATATTATGTAATGAACCTCGTTTAGCTTTTTTTATAATTTAATTTTAAAATAAGTTATGAGTATTTTAAAATACACAAGCAATTTGCAATTTTAAAATACTTATTACTCGTTTTAAAACTAAAATATAATAAAAACCCTATGCGATATTCTAATCTTACCTTAAATTGTTTAAGTCAATTCACTATTTCACTCTAATTGTTTAGCTAACGGAGTTAAACGTGATCTGTTGAGCGTAAAATTTGGTATGATACAAGTTTGTGAGACGGAGAGAGTCAAAAATGTCCGTGTAGGCATCCTCTTACGAAGTTTAAAGTTAATAATAATAATAATAATAATAATAATAATAGGATTATAGTATAGTAATACTATTATAATAATTAATGATATAATAAAATATGTAGATAATGTTTTCTGAAAAAAAATTTAACCTACCGTACAACTTATGGTAAAATAAACTACTATACTAAATAAATAAATAACCTAATACCAATATAAATAGCGAAATAGGTAGGTATGTACCTAATAAACTAATACAATATACAATGAACTATCGATTATCCGTAGTCTTCTGTGGAAGTGTGGAACTATCTACAGTATAGGTACTAAAAATAGTGTTCATATGCACAATGTACAATATATAAATTATATATAATAACTAATAAGTATTTGTGAAAAAAATTAATATAAATGTATATTATAATTAACCTAATGATAATATTTAAGGGGACGGTCAAGTCGAGTCGTCTAACGTACTACGACATAGCAAATTCATACCTGCAGTACGAACAAATTCGTTTACCAGTTTTAATAGTGTGTCGTTAGTTTCGACATTAGATTGAATTGACCTATTAATTATCATTACACTTTTAAGTGAATAAGTGATAACATACCTAATCTGTATTCTCTCGACCGCGGTTTATTCGATATTTCAATTTTTAAGTAAGTTATGAGTATCAGAGTATGTAAGAAGGAGACAACATATAATAAGAGCGTTTTGTACCTGTCCGATTTTTTTTTTTTTTTGGTAGGTAAATGATATTTTATGTCTTACGACTATGTGATAACTATTCAATGGTAAACAAAATCCTTAGAACTGAATCCCCGATGAAGAACCCCATGGTAAAATCACAGAAAATAAATATTATGTTTCTTAATATTTTTACGACAATGTAAGAGTTGAAAATGTTAAAGTAGGTAATAATATTATTAATTAATAAAATAAATATAAAAGTAAGTTTTTTAAAATTTATTTTAACATTAAACATAGTTCTTGGTTTTTTTTTAAATTGAATTATTCTTTAATACTCAATTTTTCATTTTTCATTTTTCATAATTATTTATTGTTGAACATAATAAAAAAAATCAATTTAAAATATGATATATATATATATATATATATACTATCAGTTAAATGATAAGTAAGTACCTACTTGTACCAAAACTTTAAACGTAGTATAATTATATATTTCAGGAGACGATGAGACACAGGTTATCTATTTTATGTTCGTCATGTCTTATTAATTCTGCAGAGAGCTCGTCTGACATTGATTTACGAGTATCTTGAATATTATTTTTGCGGTTTTTCTTTTTTGTCAATTTTAATCTTTATTTCGATAATCCTTCGATAATCTTCCACTAACACCCCATGATAGGTAAAAAGTGCACCTTTTTTTGAATTACTAGGATATCCCTTTCCCCCTTTTTTTTAATTTGATTAATTTGGTTATTAATAACTACATAAATACTTCATTCGTATTTGGAATTAATAAATCAAAAATTGTGAGTACCTACTCTACTACCTGCGTTTTAATTGATAAAACTTAAGTTTTGTTAGCATTTCGTTGGTAGAGGAGTTTACCTACAGTATTTCTGTAAACCAGCAAACATTATTTAAGTATAGTTAAGTTAGGTAGTTAAACGGTCTTAACTAGATTTAGAATTTAATTATTTCATCTCACATATTTATAATACCAAATAGAATGATACATGACATTTTCACTGAATGATTGTGTTATCATTTTCTATACACCATAATATTTTCATAATATTTTATTTTATATGAAATTTTCGATTACCAATAGTTTTTTTTCGATTAATGTCGATGAAAAAATTTTAGCTCTAGGTATCAAAAAACTTGAAAATATAATACAAAGTTCCTCATAAGTTGTTGTTAGCGGAAATTAAAAAAAAAAAGTTAAGCGTAAGTCAGCAATATATTTTTACAAGCATCTGAATTTCAAATTTCGATCAAATACATAAAAATCAAGAAAATTTTGTAAATTATTTTAAGTTAGAAATTCATAAAAATATTTCTTTTCATATCTAAGATTTTAAAATTGAAAACAAGGTTTCTTATAAGTTTTTCTACCTTTATCAAATAAAAAAATTCTACTGGAAAGTCAAATTAAGTTTTTACATTATTCGATATTCACAAATTTATAGCGCTTTTCGAGCCAACCATTTTTAAAAATTAAAAAAACAACGATTACGTATAAACAATATTAATTTTTTGTTTCTAGGTTGTGGGTAACCATAAAAAGGAAATGTTAATAGATTTGCTCAAAAGCAAAACTAAAAATGAAGCCGACCTCAGATTTACAAAACTAATAGAAGTATTATCACAAGAAACTGGAATTGGCGTCAAAACAGTTAGAAAAATTCTGAATGAATATTACAGGAATGGACAACCATTAACACCAAGAAAAAGAAAATTTCAACCAACAATAAATAAAACAATAAACAGTGCCGATAAATGTACAATTCGCCGAAAAATTCATAGTTTTTGGGTTAGACATACAGTACCAACTTCAAAAAATATACTAGCCGCCATCAACGCTGAACCCAAAATTCCATCACTAAACTGTAACTCATTAAAAGTAGTATTAAAAGATCTAAATTTCGAATACACGAGATGTGGCAATAAGTCTGTTCTTACGGAAACGGAAGATATCGTACTATGGCGTCGAAAGTATGTAGAAGATATACAGCGTTACCGAGTTGAAGGTAGGACAATTTATTATTTGGTAGAGACGTGGCTCAACGTCGAGCCATATTCATCCGAACAATTATGTACCAACAAAGAACCTTCGGGTGAGAGCAGACGGTTGACCGTCGTGCATATTGGATCAGCCAATGGTTTCGTAAAAGGCGGTCTGCTGTGCTACGAGTCGAAAACAAATACGTCCAACTACCCTGACCACATCTATGGTGACATATTTTACAGCTGGTTTCGCCGTGTATTGCCTCTACTCGACGAGCACTCCGTCATTGTTTTGGACACCTCTTCATACTATTCGGTAGGAAATAACGTGCCATCCATGTCCTGGAAAAAAAATAGTATTTTACAATGGTTCGAGAGTAAAGGCATAGTGTTCGATAGGCCAATAGTGAAGTGTCAATTAATTGAAAAAGTTAAAGAGATAAGAATTGTCTTTGACATCTATAGAAGAAGTGTGCAAGAGGCAATTAATCACAACAAAGCAGTTCTACGTTTACCTCCGTACCACTTCGAATTAAATCCAATTCGAATGGCATGGTCGATTCCATTCAAACACGTGAAAACGAAAGACTGCTCAAATTGTAATCTGGACGATGTATGTAAAATACTTAATGATGGTGCTGATCTAGCAACGCCCGAGAAGTTGGCCGCTTACTTCAATTATTCAATCGTAGAAGAAGAAAATCTTTGGAAACTCGATTTCATTATCGACAACATATTGGAAGAAGCTGCAACTTCATCGCACATAGAGACGATAAGCTTAGTTACGTCTTCCGAAGCATCAGATTCTGGTAATGAATGATTTGCGTTGATCACGCCTACTTAGAATCGCAATACTTTTTTATATGTATATAATAGCTGATATGTTGATTTTTTTGGCATGTTTATTATTTATCTGTATCGTTTCTAATAGATATGAATTAATTATTAGAATTTTTGATCAGAATTTTACTATATACAGCCATGTATAGAAAATATGTTAGGTAATATTATTAAGGTACATTATTTTTGATATTGTTTTGTATTTTGTTTATGACGAACGTCGTGAAAACGACTACCTAGCTTATGACGTTTTAGACCAAAAAATGTGTTCAACAATTTTAAATATAAAAAAATGTATTTATTTTCTGTTTATAATAATATATTGATGTCTGACTGCGTCCTTCACCTCTGCCAAACTTAACGTTTCTATTATAATAGTGTCGAGTGGAGTACCTATCTTCATCGGGTGAGTTAAATTTGAATTCAGTGATATATATACATACATCACAAATCATTATTTATTACTGTATATATAGGTAGGTACGAAAAACGATTCTGAACGGAGGCTGTCTGTCTGCACAAATTTCTAAGAAAATCTTTAGTTTATTTATATTACTATTGGTAATTTTTTTCTATTTATTTTAAAAACCATAATATTCTCTGTTTAGATAGGTGCTTAGTTTCGTCAATATTTTAACTTGGAATTAATATTGAAAACAATCGTAGTCTATAAAAAATACTCGAGATAATACATAATATTATTATGTTGTACGTGCAGCGTTATCTAGTGACAAAAACGGTCGGTTGGTAAGTGCAAAACGACCGAACAGATCGTTGTACTTTACGGATCTATTCAGATCGTCACGTAGCAATTATATGTGTCGTCCAAGACATAGTTCCAGGGCCACCAGGGGCCCCGTAGAAGGAGTCACTTCTCCCTACATGCCTGGGGGTTTGTGAAGAAAAAGTTGATTTTTTTTTATTAGCTTTTAGTTATACTATTACATACAGCTCAACGATTGTATATTATACAACATAACTAACTTATAAGAAAATATTAAACTAGAATAATACAAAACATTTTTGCATAATTACAATTTTGCAATAATTACATTTATATTACAAAGGGTTGGCAAGTAAATTCTATTGGAGTCCAGATGATTAAAATAATAAAATAAACGAGATCTAGAAAAAAATAATCTGTCACATTAATAACAAAGTTTTATTTTTATATCCAAAACCTAATGCAGAAACTTAAAAATATTGTTACAAAAACGTACCAAAAAAAAAATTACAATAGGTATTCATTTTCAACGGCTCGCGGCGCTGACTTAAGTGGAATATATATTAATTTTATATTTAATTATCATAAAAATAATTAAAATTAAACAATGTATTGATGTAGAATTTATTGATGGTCCAGTTTGCTGTACCCGACGGTGCAGATTTTGACATTCGGTCAACCAGTTGCCAAGCTCAGTGTCTATATTATATTATAGTTCCATAACAATATAACAGGGGTAGCCGCTTATTTTTATTTTGGGAGCCACAAATTTTTAAAACTAATTCGAGGCGAGCTACATTGAAAAGCGATGTTTATAAAATGAAGACACATTTTTCGTTTTGAATCAAATGAAGAAACAGAAATAACTTGTGTCGCCGTGCCATCTATAATAACAACTGTATATGTAACGAAATCGACGGCAATAAAAACACTATCTAATGATTCTAAGTTCTAACGGAATTATGTATTTATTAATTTTAGTCTAAGCTTGATTAGTAGGTCCAAGGTTCAAGAGCCGCAGGCAACTGATTCAAGAGCCTCGTTGTGGCCACCCCTGCAATAACATACTCATCTTACCTGGTAAATATGGATGTTGACAACTTCTAGCTAATGGTATACTCTTTGTGATTTGTGAATTATTAATATTATTATTATTTTTAATTATTCGTATACATTTTAGTTTACCGTTCTGAAATGTACCTACCTATTTCCAGTAGGTAAATGCTGTCAGTTTTAATTTATTAATGGACTTTTCAATTGCCATAATATATAATTAATATTAATGCATTAATAAATGTGCATTCATTTCCACCTTTTACCTACAAAAGGCCATTTTCATTTTAATACTATATTTTATACCTACTGTCGAGTGGAGTTTTTGACTCTTGTTGCTCCGCCTCTTGATAATTAATACCTATGCACTTACTCATTTCAAATTATGTAAAATGATTTTCTTTGAAAATCAAAAAAAAAAACTACGAAGATTGAGCTCTATCTACGTAATGGTTCACTGCCAAAATAATTTGCTGTACATCCGTGCCTATAGTGTAGAATGTAGATACTTGCTAATAATCTCCTAATACATGTATGATGTATGAGTTCTGCAGATGCAGATATAATATTGTATGTGTGTTTTCCGGGCGTTTCTCTCGCGAACACCAACTTTCCATAACACTAAAACTAATATCTATTATAACAGTGTTATTTACCTATATTAATATTTAACTTATCATGCACCGAGGGCACAATCTCTTCAAAGTGTAGGTATTGTAATATTATCATCAACGAGTATGGTTTCGAACAATATTTGAATATTATATGGTACATCATACATTAGATGCATAATATTATATATTATATACTATTTGCTCTAGAGTTTCGTCAAAAAAAATAATGCTTTATTTATTGCAAAAGATTCATTATGCTAAAATAAAATAAACTCTTAATGTATACCAGTTATATAAAATTACAATTTTATATGTTTCAAAAAAGAATAAAATATAAATTACAACGCTTAAGTATTAAAAAGAATGAAAAAAATAGTTTACTACAATATTATGTTATATTATGAATTACATATTATTATACAACATCATGAAATATCAAAGAGAAGGTTTAATTCAAATTAAATACATTTATTGAAATGGTAACGAATAGTATACTTATTTTAATAATGATGGATTATTTATAACTACACATAACACATTATATTATCATAATATGAGTTAGTGTGTAACTTGGCATTTACATTGTACCTATAAGGCTATATATAATAATACAGGTTTAGGACATTATATTTCTATAATAATAATTTTTATAGGCGATACAATTAAATCTATAATTATTTATGTTTTTATTACATACTGACCCTGGTCAGTCCAAAAATTACAATGACATTGATTCTATCATATAATTTATTAACAATATAGATAAAATTAATAATTATTACCATGGACATCTAAGTATTATTTAGCACTGATTAAAATTTAAGTTCTAGAAATAGTAAAATTTTTATTTTAAATATTTAAGTAAACGGGTGAACATTAAAAATCGAATACAAACTGATCAGATATACTGTTTTTTTTTGCTTCTTCATTTTGATTTTCATTTGACTCTTCGGAACAATCTGTTTTGTCAGTTACTAAAAAAAAGTTGAATTTATTAACTATACAAATATTAAATAATTATAATATTTAAACTATTAAACTTGTAAGGACATGGTTTAAATTTAAAAAAAGAACATTGCACAAATCGTTTTTAATTGTTCTTTAAAACATTTAACCGATAAGTCCAATTTTGAACCTCTGAAAAAAGTCAATATTGTTTCTTAACATAATGTTGATCGACTTCTTTTGTGTACATTTGATCAAGTGCCTAATGTACAAGATAGCCTAATAATGTATTCTGTTGTCCTTCTCCTTTTCATCACTCCATCACCCAAGAAGGAGTGCTCATGATTTGTATCCGAGCCCAAGGATGAACTATTATAGACAGTTCGCAGTCGACCAAATAAGCATAATGTGTGCAAACATCGAATGCTTACCAGACAAATCGTTCGAAAATTTTCCGAAAAATTCCACGAAAATGGAAGGATAATGAAAGTAAGCACTAGTGTCGTTTATTCGTGACAAGGAAATAATAATAGCATCCTGCGGGGTAATGTGCTGTGCTGTACTACCTAACAACTACAGATAAGTGTGATTTCGCGAGTTTTCAAACGTACCTACTGAATTTCTAAGTATTATTTTTAAGATAAATTAGTTTTTAAATATTTCATTGTTATCTACGAAACGGAAGCTATATACTTCAAGTTGTGAAGAACAGGAACTGCGCCTGGTCTATACCGAGCACTGGTTTACCCGGACGAGGTTCGGTATAATATTATACGGAATACGTTGTGCGTATATTGTGTAGTTGCGTGTCAGCAAATCAATAATGAAAATATGAAATCCAATAAGTGTATTAATATATTGACCTCATGTATTTGACCCCTATCGTGTTTATGGTTTTGGATCAAATTTGCATACATTTCCTACCCACATTTATCTGTGCGGACAGGGATAATCTGACGGTATAACGTATAACGTAATATAAATGATGTGATATAATTCGACCCCATCGGTGACAAAATTTATGATAAACAGACAGCCAAAACAAGTGGCTATATACTCTATATAATTATTGGGCTGTCTACTGTAGCCGCACATAAACACTGTTGGGATCGTATGTTAAGTTTAAGTGCCGAACGGCTGTTAGCGCACCAGTCGTTTCCTTTCTTAACATGACAGATTTAAGATTAGCAAAATCAACCTTGTGATGTCGTTAGTTTAACACTTAGAGTAAGCTTATTAGCATAAGAGTGCATTAATTTAGTACCAAAATTTAATTTGAGGAAATTATCTGTGTTTGTCCCAACATTAGCTTTTTTAAAATATAAGTATTATAAATTGTAATGTTTTGCATACTCATAACTTGTAGAACAATTTAAATGCCTATCGTAAAAAGTTAACGACTGAACACAGATAACTTTCATATATTAAGGTTTTGTTAACGCCAACAAGTAACAACACAAGATTAGTTCTGCTAAACTCAGATTCGCCATGTTGCACGTGGATCAGACAGACTGTCAGAGAGCGAAAACAAATAGTGCGCAGGCATCGTCTTAAGGGGATTCGATTTTACTAAAACATACCTACCTTTAGTAATTTAGCACATCTCTTTAATCATCCCGTTAATTTGATTTTAAAGTGTAAAAATTAAGGAATATTTAAACACTTATAATTTGTAAACTTCGTAAAAAATTAAATATGTTTTCAGATTTGTTATTGTATTACTAGTTTTATAGGAACGATTTATAAACTATGAAAAACACCCTCTTAATGCAATTAACAGTTCAATCTGGATGAAATTAGTTTGAATTGGCCATTCACACCAAAAAATGTATCATATACGAGTTATTTATTTGTAAAAAACATATTTTTTATACATTGTTAATGCATACGTTTCTCTTTAAAATAATCTTATTAAAATTAATAGGTACATTGATACCTAACAACTTATATTATAATATATTATAATATATATGATATTATGACATAATAATAATTAATAATATATAGTTTATTTTTTTTTTAAATTTATATTTAATTAAAATGATAAACAAAAATTAGTGGGTACTGTCCTACCTTACTATCTATGTAGCTGCCATCGAAATTAGAATGGTATATATATTACTATTATTGCTGACGAATCGTCATTTGAATAGCTCGTAAGTCGTAATAGCACGAAACGTTGACAAATGATTGCTGGAACCTTGGATTACGGATTCATATTATTATGTATATTACTTCATCCCTCCACACTATTGATATTTGCACCATCTAATCGATATAATATACCAATTTTCCAAATTAATCAGATCACTGGTTGTCACGAAAAAATAGTTATTTACGAGATATTGCGTTTTATTCTATTACGATTAAATACAGCTAGTCAGTTGCATACTCAAGGTCACTTTCAGAGAAGGGATGTTTCGCAAAGTGTTAACACATTTATTATTTATTGAAGAGTTTCATCCTTCGGGTATTAAAAATATAGTAATTAAAACGAATTGATTTATCGACATTTCTTTTAATTACAAATTAAATACGAAATAATATGCCAACAAATTTAACAAATCGGATGGGTCATGTTATTACTATAATTGAGTGGTGTCTTACTGATTTCATTTCCCTGGACCGGACGTCAAAATAATGCACGCGTGAACCGGGCAGAGAAATGTTATGCTTGGAATAATAAAATGAAATAGTTGGCTCTTACGGGCTTGCGCGATGACGTCAAAATGTGCGTACCATCGAGTGTCGGTAAATAAGTTATGGGTATGCTAACCTACAATACATTATACATTTATACCTAAGACTTATCGAGATAACTATTACGCAGGGCCGCAGGGGTGATACCGAATACGATGCATTAGGTACACCACATAATAAATATACAAGTAATCAGAGCGTGCAGTCCTGGAGATACCCGAAAAAGTCTCAACTATGAACATTATACCGAAGTAATATTATTTTTTATCTATATTGTGTGTGTACGTATACATATTATGTCCATGTGAATTTTAAATTTATACGGACATAATATTATGTTTTCCAAGTCGGAATTTATTCTATAATAATAAATAAAAAAACTTTAGCAGAACTGCATTTCACATGAAATTATCCAAGTTTACCTACTCATATCAATATCACTATATCAGGTCTATGGGGGGGGGGGAGGTTCTTACCTACCACCACCACGTGGAGATCTCGCGAGGGTATACCGCGCCCGGACTGCAGCAGTATCGATGACGCACAACTCCAACTACTGCCGGCTAACGTCATATTTTATAGTTTTTATACAACCGACACCAACGATATTATTACAAGATATCAGAATATTATGACGACCGTGTATTTTATATAGGCAGATACCACTATACCGTACATAACAGTTGACTGGAATTAAATTGATCACAAAGGCATGCGTTTGGCTAATTAGGTAGGTAGGTATTATAAGCGTGTATTGATTGTGATGCTGCAATAGGAACAATACTGCAGTTTTTGTTGTATACAGTCGAACTCACGGCCACCAATCGATGCACAATTACTATTCACTTGCATAATTGGATTTTTTTCATCCGTTTGCTTTTATTGTACAAAAACACAATACGCATAGCTATACCGTGTATAATTTTAATTAATAATTAGGTAAGTAAGATAAGGCATGTATATTATATTTCGCTATCACCGTGTACCACGTGGTTATCACGTTACCTTAGTGTACCAAATATTTGAAAATACTCAACTATAACTTCATCGTCTGATCAGTTACGATTAATGGGCAATGGCCAATATTATAACTAGCAAATAATTGTTTATTTTTTGAATTACAAGAAAATCCTAAAAACGGCGATGGCGGAATGGTAGCAGGTATGCTATATATAAGAGGATGCCACAGCCCATAATTTGAATTTGAATTGAAAATGGTTTTACTCGGGACAAATTTATCGAGAGAGTACTCACAGTAGTCTCACCAAATTTTTATCAAAGGTAAAGAAGAAATTTATTTATGCCTTAGCGTTCGTTTTTTTTTTTTTTTGAAAACTTAAAGACAATGCAAATTAATAATTTTTTTTTTGATTTTTAAAAATCATTGAGCATTGACATAGAAGAAATAAAAAACTCTTCGACTCAGTTAAAGTTCTCTTTTATGCATAGTATGAATAATATTTGGTACATCAATTGTAAATAATGTACCCACTCGTAAGTTTGTCCCGCATGATCCCTTTTTTTCTGTATATAATCCTATTATTACAGAACAACCAATTTTGGTATTCTGACATGCCACCTTGTTTTAAAATACTTTGAATTAGTATTTAAATTTATTTAGGATTAAACATTTTAATTCTTTTCAAACTTTCATTAAAATCTCCTACATTAAACCCCTTAAATATCGGGGGTGGCGTCCTCTTAAAGACCCGCACCACTGCGTCTGCAGAGGTATTAGCACAGCCAACTGTCAAGAAAATATAATTTTACCGCCACCGCTGCAGTGTGTGTGGACCTACATAATAATTTAAGCATAGTCATTAATGTTATTGTTGCCTACCTAAATAGTAAATAGTAATATAAAATAGTGCAAGTAAGTAAAACAAAAAATAAAATAACTAACACGTTAATGGACTCACTCGTGTTTATTTTCCCGTTGACGCTTTTACTTCTGATTGTGGACATGACGACTTTAAATGGAACTTTGTCTATTTTGATGATCGCCGAGCCCCGGTTCGGTTCCATAGTCAAGGTTAGGCTCCTGCAGTTTGAAAACACATAATTACGATACGACCTTAAACGGAATAGATTTTGAAAATAAAACAAAAAAAAATAATCGTTTTTTCATTTCGATGTTAGGTTTTCGTACCCATTGGTACTTTTACTCACCGGCAGTCGGGTTCGCTGTAATAGTCCATGCCAATCGAATTTGAGTCCGGCGGCACCCTCCGGTGACGTACGCATTTCAGTTCGACGACGTTCGCTCGGTTCCGGTCCTGTCCGGTGAGCAAAGCGAATCGGTTGAGGCTCTTGTTCGTCACTAACCGCTGATTGCGTCCTGGGGTGCACAGCTCAGTGTGGCTGTGACCCACCGTCGTACAGCCCGATATGTAGTTCCGGATTGACGACCGGAAATGTGGATGAGAGAGGCCGTACACTATGGGGTTGTACACCACGGACGCCTGCGGGAATATGGCATAATGTTATACACTGCACGTTCGATTATTGTAGTTCGTGAGCATGGCGCGAGGTACCTAATATTATAATTTTTCAGAGCCTTTGAATTATGTACAATATAATTACAAGCCACAACTTATATAAAGAGACGTGTCACGATTACAATATAATATTTTATAGTCCGTTCCCTATTGCAGGTATTATTAGTTGGATATTATTAGATTGATTTTTAGATTTTCAAACCGCGAGAAAAGTGTGCAGTATAATATGATGAAAACAATTCGGTACACCTAATATATTTAAAAAAATGTGAATAAATTAAGTTGTGAAATCGAAACGAGGATATTTGTAGGTAAGTCAAAGGTAGAACAGTTAATGCGAAGATCAAAGTCATTAGAACAGAATAAAAAAAAATGATGCTATATTGTCTTATATTTTGGTGTATATTATATACTTGAATAAACAATATATTTTATGCGTTGAAAATAAAATTCTGAATTCAATAATGATGTTTTATTTTATTTTTGTTTGTTCACGACAATGATTGAATAGAGTATAACATAAAGTGATACAAAACGTAGAAATAAGACGAATGACGATATATGTATCGTGCGTAAGTGCGTAGCATATTCTTGAATATCTTACGACTAATATTATGTCAATGAATGAATAATAAACAGCCTCTAGTTTTCGACGAGTTTAAAATTCAAGTATAATATAACTTTATATAAGTTCATCACATGAATTCAAAATATAAAAACTATTCAAAGTGCTTCAGTCCTTTGAAATTTAAAATTATTTGGTGTGTAGTGAAACTATATGGTATAATTTGAGAATAGTTAAACTATGGGCAAATAAATTACGTGGAACAGGAATCTGGTTTTAAGTACAAAGTAATGCTATTAAAAGTTATAACTTTATTTCTGTAGGTATAAATGAAATTTTAATAATTCGATATTAGCTGTATCAAGTCAGCTACTAAGTATTATAAAGAATAATCACTGTAGGATTAAATTGATTCGCAGTATAATTTGTAATGTTCATTTGTCATGACGTGAGCACGCCTGTATAAAAATGTGTTAATTACAATTATGCATATAATATTATGATCATTATACTAATGATAGTCATACTATTAAAATATTGGTTGGTAGATATTCAAGAGAACACACAATGAATGTAATATTAATATTCAATGAATGTTATATTAAACCTATTATACTATTATAGTATTATAATAGGTATATATTGGTGTTTTTATGTGACTTTATCATTACTATTTTTTATTGATGTTTCATCAAAAATGATTTATATTAATAAATTTACTTATATTAACCGTTATAATAATAACTTAAAAGTTACCTAGTTATTATTTATAACTAATAAATTTAATTTAATTACTTTTGTATTGTAATATCGTTTTTTATTTAATCTAATGTTGATATCATAATTTATCTTAATACTATAATCAGAATAACCAATAACTTATAGATATAGTTCAATTCGTTTTAAAATATCATAAACATGAATCTATTATAGAATACATTTAAATTATAGTTTTGTAAAATATTTTTCAAATTTTAATTTTGATTCAGCAAATAGGTAGATTAATTTTATTCTTGAACTAATGGATGACAAAATAAAATATTTTTATTATTTTGTATAATTGTGATTTGTAGTAGAAACAAAACGAAAACAATATGAAAATTAATACCAGTATAGAGATTTAGCTGAAAGTTATGTTATAGCTTTGGGTGGAATATAAATAAAAATACTTAAGACTCTAAAAAGAACTTAGTTGTACATGTTTTTTTTTTATGTAAAAAAGTATTATAGAGGTCTAGAAGTGTCAAAAAAAAGAAATGCATTTCTCCCAGCTGTAAAAGGGTTAAAAGTTATGACATTTTTTTCGACATTTATATTCTGAACAATATAAGTACCTACGTCCGGCCCATGCATTACAATTATAATGATATCAATATCAGTCTTAAACTGCTTGGCATTATTCTTTTTAGCATTACTTTTAAGTGCAATATTTTTTTTTTTTAGTTTGGGTATTCTTTTTTAAAATTTAAATAATATGTTATACTATTATAATGTTAAAATATTTTATGACGAACTGAATTTAAATATTTTTTTAAAAATAAATACTTGTTTATTAATATGAACGTATTAAACATTTGTAGGGATGATTTTTTAAATATAAGTAAGTTAAGTTAGCATAAGACTTTATGACAAACCTTAGCACATATGGCTGGAAGAGCAGAAATCCAAGGCTCTATCTTTGTTTGGCTGTCTCCAAATTGACCAACAAACGTGACCACAGCATAAGGAGTCCAAGACGCTATAAACAATCCAATGAGGATTAAGATTATATATGACGTTCTCAGGGCAGATCGAATAGGTACAGCTTGACCTCGTCTGGTGACATTTAAAGCTAATCTGTAATCCCAACTCTCTGTAAAAAAAACGATTTTTTTAATGGGTAAAATATTGCATTACAATTTTTAAAAACATTTTCCTGATACCTATCTAAAATGATTATTTCTCATGCGAATGTTATATACATAATAAGGCTATCGATTGGATATAGAAAAAAGTGATTTTCCGTTTAAGACTTACGATTTTTAAAGTTTTTACATTATCTATTAAACAATATATTAAACGCATAATACTATAATGTGAAAATATCATTTGGATTTCCCATTTTAAAATCACTCTGTGTGAGACTATAATTATAGTTATAGGTTATTGAACTGCCACACTTGGCCCATAATTGTATCTTTCTAAAAGTCTAAGCCTACATTCTCTATATGAGATGTATAATGTAATAATATATACGTATGTAGTCGATAAACTTAAAATAATTGATGCGGTGATCTAGGATTAATTGCTTTTAAAATAATCGATGAATGGATCATTAATTTTTAATATTTATTGTATTTGAGAAAAATGATAAATGAACCATCTATTTGAGAAAAAACGTAAGTCACAAAATATCACAAATTGAGATATTGAGTGAAATGTGCTATAAAATGATAGATGGATCATGTGTGAACATTTGCAAAAATCATGTCTAATTTTACCACTGTAAATAATCAGTATGAAAGAGAAATAATCATGCATCACTGGTAGCTTAAAAACACTAAACTGTTATTACTTGTTTTCTCAGAATTACCTTTTATGGACTTACGTCGTTTCTCAAATAGGTGGTTTAAATATATTTGAATTGAATATCCTTTTATTTGTTATTTTTTACTGTAAATAATTTTCTCTAATTGAAGGAGTGTTCAAAAAGTTGTGTAAAGAACCCATTTAGACCAGAAACAGGGATTTTGTCAACAGCTTCTCAAGTGTAAAAATAATTATGAACAATTATTAAAAGGTGTTAAAGGTGTTTCAGCTGCAAGGTTTTAGTTGATCTATAAATCGTTTATTGTTCAAATTTTTTTCCGTTAATAATTTAGTTTTATAATAAATACTAATATAAAAATTATTACTGTTTTGTAATAATCGCAAGTAGTGAAGCACTCATATTATTTTGAAAATATCTAATAAAAATACATGTTTTGTAATCATTGTTTAATTTGTTGATAACATAATATATTAATATTATTGTAGTTTCGTGAAAATAAAGTCACTAACCTGTGCCCAACGGTCCTATATTAGTGTTACAATCGGCCATTTCTTTATTGTGGTCGAGTATTGACACAATAATGAATATATAGCAATATGTAATGATGGAGACCGGCAAAACAAATCCGAGCACCAACATGTAAATATAAAATAACCGATTTGAGACGGTTCTGGTCGTATAGTCCCACGAGCATGATGTATCGAAACCTTCTAATACGTATTTTGACCAACCAAAAATAGGCGGCAATGTTATTGACAAACAGTATATCCATACAAACGCACACACCTAAAAATAAAGCAAAGATATAACAAAATGTAAAAGTACTATTGTTAGGCAAACATATCAAATAAACTATATTAAAATAATATTGTATTTTTATTTATAGCTCAAAATTACACGTTTTTTTAAAATATGGAAGTATAAAGCGTGTGTCGCTAGGTTAGTGTACAAAATATGACAACTTTAATAATCCCGTAAAATATTAAATAATAATAGATCTAAAAAGAAACTTAAAGCTTTACACGAAAAAAAAAATATTTCAGGACATCATTTTTAATTTTTAGTTTTCAAATTTTTTTATTACAATTATGTTTAATTATTGATTGTATAATATATTATTCTTGTATTAAATTCCAAATTAGAGTTGCTAATATTATAAAATAAAACTGGAAAAATGCAACAACATTTCTAAATTTTTAAAAAGAGCAAACATTTTAGAAAAAGCTACCGATTTTAAAATAATCTAATTACAAGATAATTCAAATTATATAAATTATTATGTAAAACAATTCTCTACCTAAAATGGTAATTATTTTTTGGTAGTTTTTAACAACTTTTTTAAAAACTGCAAGGGTTTACTGTGGGACTAAATAATATAAAATGGCGGTAGACCGCATGTTGGGAGATAACTATTAAAAAAACAATACCTAGCCTTAGTTTATGTTATAGATAATACACATAATATTTTAAAATATATGTGTAAATATTATAACTGATTGAGCATTTTGTTCGCACTCGTGCCAAAACGAATATTTTAAGCGCACTGGTAACTAAAACGTCTTGTGCAATGTGTACGCCGTTACGATATTATATAGCATACAAGTATACTATTATAGTGGTTTAATATCACGTTAATAATGGGTTAAAATATCTACTAATGTTCTGCGTATACCCACACGCATTTAATATATTATGCTCGGCATTATTCAATAAATAATAAATGTGTAAAATATATTACAATACTCGCATAACTATTTCAATAAAATATTAGGGTATATCAGTAAATTATCATATCCGGTAGTAATGATATTGTGTATTGTTTGTGTAGTGTGTACTTACTCTTGTCGCACCCTGTCTCGTTAACTTCCAAGACCCCGACACGGGTTTCGCAGTGATCACTAGGTACCTTTCAATCGCTATGGTGGAAAGAGTGACGATCGATACCAAACCAAACTGTCCCACTCCGAAAGCATATATTGTGCATCCTGAAAAACAACCAGAACGGTCATTATTTTGTTTCCGATTTCAGATGACGTCACGGAATAAATATAAACATATTCAAATACATATCTACTTACCGCCCACCCCTTTTTGTCTCTCAGCGAATTAATAAGTATCATAAAACTCACAATGGTATTGTTAAGAAAAATCATTTGTCTTCATTTGCTTTTAGACGAAAAACACCTATACAAAAAGAGGACATTATTTTTGATGTTGGGCCGTTTCTATTAAACGATTCACAAATTATAAAATATGTGTACTGAATCTATTATCTTCTACATAGTATATTAAGCTTATGACAATAATACAAATTGAATGTTTAGACATAAAAAATAAGTCCTCATAATATTTTTGTAAAGGCGTCCTTCGTCTAAAACCAAACATGAATGATATTAGTGGAAATGTGAACGTGAGTTTTGTGATACTATCATATTTAGAGATGTTTTATTTTTTTGTAAGATATTGTACTATACTGGTATTAAAATCGTATTATACCAGTAAATTATACCTTGAATTATCGGCAATTTAATACAGGTTATAAAACTATTGTACATTATCTATGACCAGTTTTAAAAAGACTTAATTACTGCAGAAAACATTTTAACAACCAGTAAATAGTAATTAGTTAGTAACTAATTAGTCTGGATCATGCTATACATCTAGGTATATTATTTAGTGACTAGAAATAATTTAAATTTAAAGTAATGTACAGTTCATACTAAACTATATTCTTAAATATTAAATTAATGTTCTAATAATAGTAACTAATGTATTTTTTTTTATTCAACCTGTATAAAACAATTACATACCATGACCTCGTATACGGTATAATTAATACAATTTTGCACTAGCGCATGATACAATAAACTCGCATCTTTAATAATTTATCATGTTATACAGACAGAAATTATACTTGTTTCTCACATTTTGTTTTCCCACATTTATGGATACATAATCAATTATAGCAAATATAATTATCAATTTAAGTTTAATATACAAATTAAACGCCTAAAATTATTGTTATGTTAATGTATGTTTTGTATATTTTGTGGAACGGTATAATTTTATGTTTTAAATTTTGGCCTTCCAGATATTATTTAGTGGCTCAGTACCTATTTTATTTATTTGGAAAATCGAATCACAATCGAATTCTGAAATTCAGTTCTACTTGCTTGTACCATCCCACTTAGAGCATTATACATGTGACACGATACTAGTTGTTGAGTTACTCGTTCGTAGTCTGTACATATTAAACCACGAGTCTTTAAATATTCAACCAACACGATCAATCTAAAAGGAATGTGTAGAACGAGAAGTGTAAATGATATCAAAATAAACGTATAAGTAAGTACACCATAATAAGCAAGTTTCAATAATGTTACTCACGTACAAATCATATATGCCTGACTAGTCATCTAGACATTTATTTGAATAATTTACAGCAAGTATTCGTTTACTTGAATACATGTATAGGCAGATCAAAATACTTACACGTAATAATGAATAATATTATATACGTACATAATTTTGCTCCAAAACCTAAAATTTACATTTATTTTTGAATGTTTGTAAATTGTTAAGTCAATAAATAGATTAATTTGAACAACTTTTGAGGTCCAATTCATTTTGAGTATGTATGGTTACTACATATTACATTTAGAGTTCCAATAGATGAATATGAAAATAAATAAAACTTAAGCAAGTATCTAAGAATAAAGTATGTAATATTCAACAGAAAAGTTATTAATAAGTTCAATATTACAATTTTTAAATGTCTATTTCTTTGCAATTTTTTCTTTAGAATTTATAGAATAAGATACACAATTATGTAAAGTCGATCTCATTTGACATAAAGACAAATTTAATACCTGCAGTTTTAAGAATTTTTTTCACTTTACTCTATCAATATTGCCAATTGGTACATTGAAAATGAGTTTTTATCTGAAGTAAGAAATGTCCAATACACATAATCTACCATAAACAAGTGGGTTAGGTTAGTGTGCACTTGTTATGTTATAGACCTTATACCTTGTACCTAGCTATACTTGTTAGTTGTTACACTAATATTGCATCGCGTAATGCTTGTAGAACAACAAAATGCCCATACCAAGGAATAGACCGTGGATAAATGTGTATAAATGTATAAGTAATAAAAACCTGCAAATCATGAACGATGCATACATACATTATTCACTAAAAAGTTCAAATATGTACGAAACCATGTACTTACACGAAAATTATCAAAAAAAAAGAATTTTTTTATAAACATTTTTAAAAATAAATAAAGTCAATGATTTGAAATTGATATTTTCTCATTTTTAGAAGGGTTTATTATATGTACCTACTGATAGCTAAATAGCATTAGTGATATCGCAAATGAGGGAAATCCGTTTGTAGTATATAATATTATATACTTCCCTTATTTTAATTTATTTCAATATAAATCGCAAAATATAAAAGCAAACTTCTGATCATAATTATTTTCTTAAGTTCTTTGAAAATGTGTAGAAAAGCCTAAAATTGCACTAAAAGATGACGAATGAAGTTACAACCGTAAAATTAGTTCTTAAAACATTGTAAAAAAAGTTAACGTAAAAATACGCACTAAAAAAATTTCATATTTTCAATCTCTTTACTATGAAACACATTTTGTGCTTACTTACCCTATCATACGATCAACTACAATAAAATACGTGCAGTTAAAGACAAATTTGCGCTCTATGGCATTGAATCACTTATTTTAATCTATCTATAAAGAATACTGGTTTACAGACAACTTTGCAATTTAAATTTTAAATCCATGTTAAAAAGCTTGAGATATTTATTCAAGTGAAATAATTTAATTTATTCAACCTCAAATATTGATACAGGTAAAACTATGTGATTGTTCTCAACATTTTACCTTAGAATTATATTGTCTCATGAGATTTTTAACAATTGGGCACCTCAAATACCTCCGTGAACCATAATGTACGTATATAGTGATGCGTTTAAATTCATATTCAAATTTCGCAACCGATTTCTAGGCAGTGGTAATTTTTACTAATCATCAAGACATGTCTATTGTGTAGAAAAAAATTAATTCAAGTTATATTTAAAAACAATTACACTCAGTAAACAAGGTATATATTATCCTATATCCTAAGTGCGAATATCATTTCGGAGACCAAAACCGTTTTCCACCTTCTTTGATTTTATTTTTTATTTTTATGAAATAGAGTTCTAACAAATTACAAACATTGATGCACTTCTAACAGTTATTAATCATATTTTTTGTTGATTCTTTATAAAATATGAAAGTTGAATTTGTTAAGAATATTGTCCTTTTAGAATTTAAAATATTTAATATCGTCATTATCAGAATTTAAAATATTTGAAGCATATTTGAATTTATTAAGAACTATCTCAACTATCTCTTACAGCACCATATTATAGTATATAGCTGCGAGGTACCTTCTCAGAATCAATTAAATAAATTCGAATATATATTATAATATAATATAATTTTACATTTTGAAGTTGACTATATTTACAAAATAAAAATTACTTATTAATAAATTAACAATAAATAGAAATAATTCTCTGAATTCTCTGTTATAGTTAACTATACTAATATTATATAATAATTAATAAATAACATCCACTTCAATATAAAAGTTTCATATTATTTTTTAGATCAACAAATTCTATCGTTATAACTCAATGATTGGATACCATTATTTGAGTATAATCGTCTAGTTTAATTTAAAATATTGATGGGTAAAATAAAGAAGATAATAGCTTAAATAATTTAAATTAATTATGTTATAAGACAAATAGACATAAATATAGATAATTTTTCACGAGAAAACGTATTTTAAAGATAGAAAATACTATTAAATCAATGGAGTAGAAAATTAAATTTTTTATTTAAACTATTAAATAAATAGAAAATCAGACGTGTCTCGATTGCAAATACGTCGTAATAAACAAAGGATACACTGTACAGTATAAAAATCCCAAGGGTACGTAAATTATGGATTTAGAAATGTTTTATACGGAAACTTCAGAAAACTATAATAAGATTTAAACAACAAATTTTTAATTGGTTTTAATTGTATTATTTATGTTCAAATGTTTCCTTGCATTATACGGAGCACATATTTTATGATAAAAACGAGTAAGTGATGGCATAGAAAATGTTAATTTTTTAATTTCTGTGCTTTTGCTCTAAAATCACTCCAGACTCTAGAGTAACTTATTTTACATATTTTATATAACCTAAGCAACGGTGAGGAATTTTTGCTGCATGTATGAATTCTATATGGTTATTATAATATATTCCATTCCGCAAGTGCTGCATATATAAATGCACGACCGACACACAAACGTGATCTATATTAAAATAGCTGAGTACTTCTAAATTGAATAAAATCCAACGAAAGTACAATTGTATTTTAAGATATAGCAAATTCAGCTAAAAAAGTATATAATGAACTATTTTTTTAGAGACAATAAACTCATAAAAATCGATTTTAGATGATAATATTAGTTTGTTACTATTGATGAGAAAAGTTTTAAACTATTTTCAAGTTTTAATCTCATTTTTTATACGTTATTTAGACACTACCTAAACAGGTACAGTAAAAATACAATTTTGTTCACTTGAATTAAAAATATATTTTGTCAATTAAAAATATTTTTACTTAGAAGTTTTAAGTTTCTAATTTATAAAAAGTAAAATTTAGGATTACATTTTTTTATTTTGCTAACATACCTATATGAATATGATTATTAACAAACAAAATATATTCTGTTCAGTATTCACTATACAAAATAATAATAACTTATTAGAATAAATAATTTACACTAATATATTAGCTACCCTAGCAATGAGAAACTTCTTAACGGAATGCATTTATATTTTATATCGTATCGCTGGATTTTTTTGAGTTTAGCATACTTCTTCAACATTATAGCTATAATTAAAACCAGCTATACTAAATATAGCAATACCAGCTTACGTAAATATTTATGTCCTCAGTGATTCAGAAGAATGAACTCAGTTAGAACAGTCAAACAATTAACGCCGATGCGTGCCCTCTTAGTTTTTAATTTAAGAGCCTTAATAACAATCGGAGAATTCGCTCTGCTGGATAGTAGATAGCAGTGCGCCTATACGACATTATCATTGTGTAGATAACTGTAATAGATACGTTATATTTGGATTCAATGATGAATCATTGCATAAAAAAAACGATTCTGAGTGAAGACGGTAGGTCAGCCTCCTAGGTATTGGTTGTATTTTTAACGATATTTTTTAAAATTTAAATAGTTATAATTTTTCTACTAGTAGGTTTAACTAATTTTTCTCAAAAATATCACATGATATATAAGAATTATCAATAATAATAAATATAATATCATATATTATTGTTATTCATTTACAAGTCAATATTGACGTACAGTTGGAAATACAGTATATATATACAATCGTATTTACAATGTTAATAAATATATGATACAAAATTCCAATTTTAACATTTTTCGAAATACAACTTAAGTAAAATCGTGAAAGAAAAGATTTTTATTTTGTGTTTCAATTTGTCAAATTTGGAACTTGGAATGTCCATAAAATTATTGTGTCTATGTATTTTCTTCATATTTTTAAATGAACGTAACTTATCAGAAACCTTTTTTTTTATTTTAAGTGTTTTTTTATCAAGAAAAAATGTTATTATAAAATGTATTAAAAAAAACAACTAAGGAGTTTGAAAATATAAAATGCCTATAGATAGCTCATAATTAGTATAGACCATTTCGGTAGTATGAGAATACTTCAAGTTGTTAGAATCAATATTTTTTGAATTACAAAAAACTATCAATAATCGTTTATTGAGGAATTTTCCGTATGCATTTTACTTCGTTGTAATTTGCAAATTTTTATGTTTTTGTCAAAGTAATTAATTGTAAGAACAACTTACATGCGAGGAACTTTGTATTAAATTTTCAAGTTTTTGACTTCCGAACTAAAATTGTATCATACACAAATTTAAATATACTTAATTACTCACACTAAAAATATAAAATTAATTTAGTCCAAACATTTCGTTCCCATTTTCCTGATTATTTGACACTTCTGTCACCTAAAATGATAAGAACTAGGTGTATTCAATTCGATATCAGAACCCATTCATAAAGTTACAATATTGATGCATTTTGACTAAAGCTGATGTCATTGCTCTGCTCAGAATCTAAAATATCAACTCACTAATTATATTTACTTATTTGATTATATAATGGTCTTTGGGAGGATCTGAATAATAGCTTGGATTTCATTTTACTTAGAATTACGTGGTTGCTAAAATAAATAATCAATTTTGATTTTTGTATAAACCGGTATAAATCTTAGTTTTATTTTTAATCAATTAATACTCGCAGCTGCTTTTGTAACATTTTGTATTTTTTGTACATCTACAAGAACTTTGTTCCAACTAAAAAAAATAAAAAATAAAAATATTACGTCTTATAACATGTAATTCCATTATCTGCAATCAGTAAAAGAGCTATTAATATGACAATGCGTAGACTCTATATACTTTTGATATTAATTTCTTAGTTATCTTTTAGTTATCATTGCTTAATGTGTAACTTCTTTGTGATTCCTTTTCGGTATTGTTTAAACTTTAAACAAGAGAATTTCTAATATGGGCGTGGGTGTTAGATGCATTTACAGCAATGTTTGATGTTCGTTGTTGTTATCTACTTGACTACTTGTTTTCAGGCTCTATGGTCACCTCCTCATGCGGGTTCAAATAATGAAAATGGCACAACTGTAATGTCGTTAATCATTATATTATTCACGAAATGTGCAGGTTGTATTGTTTGTTGTGTAAAACAAATTTTTTATATTTTCATCATTGGTTCCTGTTATTTGAATATATTACTGAATCGAGAAGTGATATAATATAATTACATGCAATATTTTATATAGGTACTTAACTATATAGTGTTCGATAATAATTGACAGTACGATACTGATACAGTAACTATATTATAATATTCTGATCGCACATTACGAATTTATAGAAAATAATTGCACAATATAAAGTAAATAATAAAAATAATATAAATATATATTCAAAACTCAAAAGACAGCTTTTATTTATTTTGTGGTAATGTTATAGAACATGAACTGATAAAATATTATTATACAATAACTAAACAGGTTAGCTTAAAAGTATCATAATTCATAATCATGTTTTATAATTATTTATTATATAAATAAAAGTGTACATTATGTTTATCAGGAGATGGAATTATGTTGAGATGTGTAGGTATACTTTTTAACATAGATCAGCAGTTCTTACCCTTTTTATACCCACGAACCACCAACACAGCTAAAAAATATTCATGTACCACTTGACCAAATAACTTTTTTTTTGCTTATCAAAAATGTATATGTGGATCAACACACATTTGTTAATTTTTGAAATTTGAAATGTGAATTATATTTTTATTTTTGAGTTTTCTTAATTATTTTAACATAACTTAGTCCAAAAATAAAACAACCATAAATCCTAATAATAGGTATACTTATCCTCTCGTCATATAAATTTACGAGTACATAAACTAAGTAATAACCGATTATTCGTTTCAAATGTTTTCTTTGCTCTATAGTTTGAATTATTCTCGTAAACATCAAAATGTCAACCAATGATATATTGTCAAATAATATTAGTCCCAAATAAATTATGAGTGTACACACGGAGTACGGTTTTTTTTTATAGCTACTCGCTTGAGTTGACAATTTACACTTTTGAAAGATCGTTATAATAAAAATATTCATAGCTAAAATGTTTAGCTATTTAAATTGGGGTAAGATTTAGGTTTATTATTAATACCTAGAATGTTCTGTGTATCAGGCTTCGAAAGATAATTCAGAAATTAAAGTTTACAAAAAAAAAAAAATATTACCACGATGTAAGACATCGTAAATTATAATATTTGTTAATTAATGTTCTTATAAATCTTTATTAAACTTTTATGTTACACTCGTATGAAATGCCAATTATTTTATGTTATTTTATGCACGTCACTCAATTACGATAAAAGAATTTCTTTGAATTTTCTATAAAACGCACATATAAATTCTTACACCAACAGCTTAAATTATTTATAGCCGTTTTCGTTTAATATTGATGGATGATTATAGATGTTACAGTTCCTACTCGACGAGGTAAAATGTCGGCTGCTCTAAAACTATTTAGGTTTATTTCAAGTAGCTCTATAATAATATAATATACATTCATATTATTGTACGTGTTAAGTTTTTGGATAAACATTTGGGAGTTCAAGTACCTAAGCATTTTCAATATTTTATTTGGATGCAATTATAATATAATATACTCTATACATAAAATATTTCAAATCGCATAGCTTGTGTCTCATAATTATTTCATTTAATTAAAACCAACATAGTTTATATTAGTAATTATGTGTACGTTGAATTTTGTATATTATAGAAGTATGTACGCCAGTGATGTCATTTCAGATTCTACTAGATGGGGGGGGGGACTTTATTATCACTAACAATAAATGTTTGATAGTTCATGCTTTTAAAAATATAAGTGATTCTCCACCATGTTTCTTTCATTGAATGACGTGTCATACCGTGGACGTCAACCAAAGCCATATTGGAGGATATAATATTATAATTACAATTGAAAATCTGTTTACGAACCTAATGTAAAAAAATAAAACTTACAATTTACAACGTCACAAAAAACCCCCCAATAATGTACTCTAATATTTACAGAATTATGTTTAAATTACGAATGAAAAAAAAAGATTAAATTGTACATAATATATTTTTACTAAAACATTTTATTCTTGTGTGGAGGTACATTCAGATGAGTCGATTTCAAGGATCCCCTACGATTAAATTACTCCTTTCTCCTCGTCCTGAATGACGCCACTGAAGTACGTACACATAGTTTAATAGTAAACTGAAATATGAGAAGATTCGTATTGTTATCGTTACTTACCTATATCGTCAAATATCCATTCGTGTTTGAATGAAGACACTGCTGACATGAAATGCAAGATCGAAGTTGCGAAATCGGCAGTGGCCAAATTTAATACGAATGTCGAGAACGGACCTTTTAACCTCCTAAATCTAAAAATAAATAACGTTTGATTTAGTAGTGGCTTTTATAAAAATAAAAAATTAAATGATTGTTGCTACAGTAATTTATTTTTATAAATCAACCAGAACTTAACCGTACTAAATTGTAAAGGAAGGGTTGTAGAAAATATTTTTTATTTTTAAATATAGGTAACGTTTTAACTCTAAACTCATGGACTCATGAGTGATACCACTACAATTTTTGAAGTGAAACAATACTTTATAATATTACCAATTTTCTTAAAATGTAATATTGTAATATTTTGAGATGTATACATTAATTTATGTATAAATATGATATTTGACGTTGTAGAGTGATATAAGTATCAATGGCGCAACTAGAATTTTTTCAAAGGGGCAATAGTTTTTAGAACGTTACGAAATGTTACTAAACGTTTTCATACTATTTGGGTTAGGTCCATTATAGGTATGATTCAAGGGAAGAGTCTGGTTGTGTACTGCCCCTCCTCCAGGTTATGTCACAGTCAAGTAAGTAGTCTTGATCACTTCGTATCGATTTTATTTTTTCAGTGTAACTATTTAAGTTTGAAACGTATTTTTTATATTTCAGATAATATTCGAAAATAGGAGAATGTTAGATAGTTACATAATAATTATTAATTATAAAGCTTTATAGGTAAATGGTACTAAAGTGAATTAATTGTAAATCATATAAAGTCATACCTTTATAATATTACCTAATCGCGACCGAGAGCTCATAAAAAAAATGGTATAAGGTCTAACAAAGGGTAAATACTAAATTGTGATAATTATGATTAAATACAATTATTGTTCAACTAGATCATAATATGTGTCCTGTGATTTAAAATTTGAATTCTTGTTCACATTTCTTAAATTTTAATAAGTAAAAATGTACTATATAACGAGCATTATAAGATTCTTCATTTTCAATTATAATCACAAATCACCTACCTTCTATTTCATAACATCGGTTAGTCATTATGTGTACTTTGGTAAATGAGTTAACTAGTTCACATACTTGTTCAAATTTTTAATTATACTACGAGAGGTGGAGTATTTAATGAACTGTTTGCCGTAAAAAAAAAAAGTTGTTCGTCATATTTTTAAATTGCTTGTGTTGTATTATATAATTTTAAAATTCTGATATAAGTAGTATTTAACTATGAATTATATTTTTATATTAAGTGAAAATTAAATAGTAACATAATACTTAAAGTGTTGTTCATAGTTATATTATACTTAATTATACGTATTGTACAAAACTTAAGATGACGTTACACCTGCTTAATATTATGTTGTCTTTGTTTTAAAAATGTACAGGATACAGCAGAATCCGTTTAGTGTTGTTAATTAAAATTTAAGTGGAATTATATCGACCTATTATTTAATTAAAAGGTAAGAGATATTACCTATATATAGTTATATAATATATTAGATCTAGGGAATCTCGTAAGCTTTTATATTCAAATTTAAAAGCGAGTTATGATGATTGTAAAATAAACTCTTATATTCCACATGGTTATAATTTATAATTTATAATTTACTTTAAAATTAAAATTGCATTCATAGCATGTCCTCGATAACATTTTTACCTTTAAATTTGACAATGGGCAAAGTCCTTTTTACTAATTACACTATAGAAACTAGTAATACAAAATAGATTCACCCGAACTCAAATTTGCTATGTTGTAAGTAAGACGTGTGTGGGTATATTGACTTAAATATTTTCATATATAATTTTAAATTCATCGAACGTCTTCGGCTTTTATCTTACCATCGACCGTTTGTTGTTATATTCACCGAGTTATCCACATACCACAGGTCACTGTTGCTCACATTTAAAGCATAATATACCTACCTATAATATCAGTATGCACAGATTCGTGATGTAATGTATGTTTACGGATTTACAGAAAAAAATGGCAAATTGATCTCATGTTAGTTAAGTGAAATCGTAAACCTATTTTTGAGAATGCGGAATATTAAGGGTATTTACTATGACTATTTAATTTAACTTTGAACAACATGCAACACTATTAATACCGAAAGTGTTCATCCTCTTATAGTTTCAAACCCCTATTTTGCAAGATTTTCAGACGCTGAGATGCCGGCGTTATGTTCAACTACAGTACATTTTATACAAAAACCATGGTGTAGTCTCAACACTAGGGACATGTAAGTTATATAGGTCTATATCAGGTACTACTATCTCGACACGTCACTCGGAGCTCATTACATCCTCGGAAAATGGGCAATGTGTTTCGTCAGATCGGAAGTGATGAAAAGTGGTTGTAAAGATATACTTACGTCTACTAACGGATTACTCCATTTTCTGCAATGTTGTCGCACTTATGAACAGCAACACGAAAACGGTATGACCGAGAATCGTTAACGGGCTGCGATAACAGTATATGTTGGCGAGTTGGTGACTACCACTTTTCATTGTAGGGGGGTTCACAAATCAATGCATACTCCGTATATTTAATACATAGATAACAAAATGTTGGTCACACGTTACCTACAAGTTGAATATATTCAACTCTACATGACTACACAACGCGAGTTGTGAATCTCTTTAAGACTGACCGAAGATGGAAAAAAAATTATAATTAACCTCTATGTAGGTAACCACAAGAGCCAATCACAGTGCTGAATTTTTTTTTCTTGAAATCATGGTTCACGGATGTCGGAGCAGTGTGAAACTAGACCTAACTGTCTACTACACACAAACTGTAAATAACAACAGTATTGCGAGCGGTGGTAAAACATATCGGAGTGATGTATGCTGTTTTGGACAATAGATGTTTACAATAATTATTGTGGAATTTAGATTTAGACTGAACACATAGGTATCGTACGCTTATCTAACCTGTCAATTTGGTATGGACAATAAATAGATATATATATATATTATGCACACGGTACCTACGGAGACAGCAAAAAGCGCCATCTATCTTTTGCCGCTTTCCGTACACTCGCCTATTACGGACTACCAATGGTATAATTATTTACGACTTCTACCCCGGTTAATTTACATACCATACGTATTTAGGAATTTTAATCTTACAAATTGTTTAAACGTGGGCGTTCTTATTGCAAAATGTCGTCAGCTATAGGATTTCCCCCTAATTTCTGGTATCTGCAATATAACGTGGTATTTACTTATAACCGTCATGGTTAACCGCTACGTAGCCAATCACAGCCAATCACAGAGCTTCATTTTTTTTCCGGAAAGCACGGTTCTCGGAGCAGAGTGAAGTCGCTTTAAGTACAACTACTGTATAAAGTCCTTATGAAGTCAGTCAGTTCGACTTGTGTTAAATATTTGGTGATCGTGGTTTACATTGGATAGTAGAATAACATATTAACATGGCACCTAAGTATACACTAGCGAGCAATAGTACGGTGGCGGACGATCGTCTTTCCCCGGCATTTGCTGCTCCGACCTATTTTTAAAGATTCTCGATCAAATCGTTTTCGTGTCGTCGCCCAAGATGAATAATGCTTATAAATGAATTACAATGATTATATTAAGGTTGTGAAGTGCGACAAAATTCTAGCGTATTATTATTTATATAATAAATTAATAAATAACTGATTTTCTCCTTCCTCCAGCAGTCAGGTTTGGATAAATTAATTTAAAGTACCTAAATATAAACTTTATAAATTTGTGTTTAGTATTATTATTGTTGTATTATTGTAATTTAATAATTCTGTATTGTATTTTACAAGAAAAAAAGTAACTCCAATTGGCCACGATGTCGAGGGTTGAATTTTTTTTTATATATTAATAAAAATAAATAAATAATGTTGGTATTATATTTGTGAACCGCATAATTTCCGGTCACCCGTTCTCGATGATTACGATCCGAGTACTTCGCGTCAAGGTAATACTCACATCATGTCACCCATATTATTCACAGGTCCCTTGTACGGATAGACAGTTATTTACATTCATACGTTTCTGCGACCATATTGGAGTTAGTTAGAATTTATCGTATTTACATATTTTATTTGCGTACTTGGATAGATTCGTAAAATCCTATAGTTGAACATTGGTAAAATAGTTGTGTGACGTGCCGTCGACTTTAAGTTGGGTTAAAATGTTTAATGCATGAAATACAATTTATAATGGTGGCAAACATTCAAGACACAACCTCAATGTTTTTATTTGTTTTTATTTAATTTTTAATTTATTTTTTCTACATAATATTATTATTAACTTAAAAAACAGTTATAATTGCCCTTATGTTTTACTAAAAGTTATTATTTGTAATAAAAAAGTCAGCTGTAGTAATACATTATAATATACGCTGTAGCTTTAATTTTTACCTTTCAGTTGAACTTAAACTGTTCATTTCAACTGTTAAAGCGTAAAAACAGAACTGCGAGTGTTTAAATATCTCTATTCTGCATGTAAATAAAAAACATTATTATTGAAACCTTAAAAATGAAGTACATTTTTATAAAATGCGTAAAAATGTTTTTATTTATGCTATAAAGGCACGTAATAAATTATAAAATATAGGAAAACAAATTCAACAAAGTAAAAAAAGTGGTCTGGCGTTGCGCGGTATTTGGCCTCAGTCACAAACGTGTTCTAAGGTCAAGCATCACCCGGTAACAGTAGTTCCCGGGTGGGTGACCACCATATTTCTAGTAACAAATCCTCGCCACGTATACACGTGTTCTAAGTTTCTAACCGACCTTATTACTCTCTCCCACAGTCAAAAACCTACTACATAACCTTCAGGCTAATGAAAATAGATGTTGAAGCCTCAACTCAATGAAAAAAAATTAAAAAACTGTTATTTACTGAATTTCAATTATAATTTAGCAATCAATGCATAACATAGAAAGTATACAAATAATTAAATGCTGATAAATTAAATTATAAGTTAAATTGTATGTGCTAACTCGTATACTAAAATAAAAATTGATAACAATAAGAGAAACATGGATTACATTAGAGAAATAATAATTATATTATATCATAAGTAGTAATAAGCATTATAATCGTAAATTGTACTGTGCTTTTTTTAATTCAAAATGATCTCAACCATACTTAATATCTACCCGTCAGAAGATTGCAGACATTTCCTTCATTCTAGAATTAATAATCACATAATTACTTGTTCCCCATTTCTAGAACGTATTTCCATTCCACATACCTCAATACTATTCCCGCATATTTTTTTATAACTTCTATCCAACAAATTATATGGTCAAAATATCCCACTAGAGGGAATTCTGAGATTGAGAAACTAGTCTGCGTTAGACTTTTTCCATTAATAATAAATAATTAGCATTTATGTATTATCAGTTAATCGGTTGCAGCCTGTGCTTATTTTAAGTTGTGTTATTTCTGTTCCTTTCTTAAAAATAAAAATAATTTCTCTAACGAAAATTAAAATTGAATAAAAAATAAATTAATGTATTAATATTTTTTTTTAATTTCGATTAGGTATATTTTGAAATATTATTATTATATTTATAGGGCAGTACAACTTTTTTTTAAAAGATTGTACAATTTTGGCACGTGACTAGAAAAAAGTTTCTCCTCTTTTGTTATTTATACAATTGTACAAGAATTATACTATTTATTCTTTTATATTGTATATTATTCATGTGTTCATGTATCTTCGGTTAGTGAACAACGTACGTGTGTTTAACTTAAATTGTTGTGTAATTCCAAGTAATACACCTACACTACTTCTAATACATCATCAACAATTTATACTATGATTTTACAGTAATTGATCGGAATTTCTTAGAGAATAATTAAGTTTTCCTTAGGTACACCATTCGTGGCAAATTTACAATAAAAGTTTTGTTAGATAATACTTTTTGAAACAACACTTAATTTGACATCATTACTAGGAAATCGATACACACTTATTAAAAACAACCAAGGCACACTATTTTCATTGTAAAAATAGGATACTTTTCGCTTATATTTTCTGTATCAGGAAAAAAATAATCCAATAGAGAATTTATTTAAGACATTTTAGCCCCTGAATCCACAACTGCACTTCAAGAACATTATAAAATAAACATGTTGTATAATTATACCCAAAGTATTGTTCAATTTTCAACTTAAAACGTTTTTGGAAAGTTTTTCAATATTTTACACATGCTATACTTAAACTATACCATAAATAAAAAAAATAAAACCAGTTAAACCTTACCTGGTAAATACGATGAGAACTAAACCATTTCCAATTAAACCCACAATGCCAATTACCGTAAGCAGCATACCATATGAAAAAAATATCATTGGACTTGTAAGTTTTTCGTTGCCATCTTCATCTCCGTAACATTTTTTACTCTATAATACGTTTAAAATAACTTTAAATAAGTATAGTTTTATTTTTAAGTTTCAATATTATAATGTTATATGTTCAATAAATGAGTTATTATTATTTTGGTTTTGGTTTTTTTTTTTTTGTAAAAGAAATGTTGCTGGTCATAAATGAACATTATGATAATCCCCGATTTTCGTCATTTTTGAAACATGGACTTATAACATATACGTATGATGTATACTTATATGTATATTGTATATATTATCATGTTTATTGTATAAATATTATAGGTATATTAAGCTGACTATTTACTGCGCAACTGTAATAACTACAATGTTTTCAATGTAGGTATATTATGAGTGTAATTGTAAAAAAAAATATTAACATCTCAATTACTATCCAAATTTGTTTTTCTGTTTTTTTATTGAACAGAAAATTATGCCAACATATTTTAAGAAACTAACTCAAACAATACAGAACTTTTGTGGGATACCTATATCGTATACTAATGTGTCTACCAATGTAATAATACTATAATTCAAAAAACATTATTTTAAAATTTACATAATAAAAATAACATTCTAAATAATTATTATCTATCTATAAAGTAATAATAATAATAATAATAATAATAATAATAATAATAATAATAATAGCAAAATAATATCGATAATGTTTGAAAACATTTGAAAGAGTGTATACAATTTGTAACCCACCTCAATCATTAGAATTATATTTTAAAAATACATAACAATACATTATAAACATCGAAGTAAAATATTATATAAACGCAATTTGATTCCAGCCAGGCATCAATACCTATTATAGTATTATGTTTATTTTTTTAAAAATTATATTGAAATATAAATTGAGATTAATTTCCAATTTTTGAAAATAAAATAAATAAAATGTTTTATATAGATTGTAATAACTGTTTAATTATGGTATGATATGAATAGAAAAATGCGGAAAAATTAATTTAATGGACTTTGGATAATCAATGCAAATTATATTAAATAATTATAATACATATCTACTACTTTATTTTAAGAATATTCTATTAAAACTCTATTTTATATTTATACTGAAATATCTTTTAGACATATAATATAAATATTTTTATAAATTGTTACTTTAATAAACTGATACTTGTAAAATAAGCATTAAATTCATTTTTCTTCAACTTTTTTGATATAGATACATGTAACACAGTTTACGTAAATAATAATAAAAGTTTCTAAATCAGTATTATTGAATATTTTACTTCCAACTAAGAATTATTGTCCTAACCATTAAACTTTAAAGTATACCATTGAAGATACACTTTGAAAAAATATTTTTTATACCTACAGAGAATAAAATTAAATATGAATTAAATAATATGTTTATACTTTTGATGTATTAAACTGTGGTTTTATATTTTTTTGAGCAGAATATTCATGTTTTATTTATTTTTAAATCATGAGATTTTTTTCATTACTATTAATTATTTATTTATTTGTTAAAAATTAAAAAAACCTTAACAAAATATCACATATAATAGTAATACTTTATATATATATATACTAATCATATTATACATATGTATTTCTTTCTCTTATTCATAATAACTGATATACGAAAAGTCTATTATAACTAGCTTTATAACTAAATAATTTATCTTTTACTTCCTAAACCCTAAAATGTCATGTAAATAAATTATTGGCCATTACTATTTTAATTTAGTAGCTATACATACTGTTGTACATTTTACCGAAACAATAACTACAATACAAATTATACATTTACCTAGATAACTATTCATGAAGTATAGTTGCAAATATTATATTACATACCTACCTACCTATAACTTAAAATCTCAAGAAATTTGAAAACTTTATATTAGTCTATACTATAATACTAGGTATACATTTATCTAGAATCAGTTACATAAATTAATCGATTTTATTTTGAAAATTGCTTTAATGTTCAAATTAAAGTTAGTTGGAGTTGGGTTTGAGGCTTGTAAAGAAAATTATTTATTCATTTTTAGCTGTATCATTTATTCAAATTTATATAACTTATACTGGTAATGCAAAAACTAAAATGTTGCTATCTAATATATCTATCTAGAATGGTTCGTTTTTATTGAATTCGATAATTAAATATAATATAATATCTGTTGATAAGCCAAGTCTAAGTTTATTTGTATTAATACCACGAGAATCAATGTCCATGAAATATAATGTAGTTATTACACTGACACTTATCGTCTAAGAATTTACTTCGTAGAAATATTATAATGGTACGGTTTGAAAACTAAAATAACGTCAATTGGAAAAAAATCAATTGCACTCATACCATAAATGAAACTGTACATGGAGAAATTGATAGGGTTAGGTAAAAATAAAATTAAAATAAACTCGGAAATCAGAATCATCATCGGTGTCACTCAAGTACTCAAATATTTAAACACTTTATACAATTGTATTCAATTTAATATCATGGTTATTAAAATCCCCTAAAAATGTAATAGTTTCTTTAATAACTAGAATATAGGACACACCGAACAAAATAATTATATATATGTAGAACTAAAATGACAGTTGTAATAACAAGTTGTATTCGATTTTTGTTTGGTAAAAACATATTGTCTGATATATTATCGAATAATTTCTTGTGACATTTCATATATTTTACGATGTTCAATATTATGTTTATCTTGATTATTATATTTTGAACTTGTGGATATAGTGTAATTAGATTGCACGTGTTTTATATAATTATATAAATGAAACAGTACAATATAATTAGCTTTGTCCTATATTTTTATTATTTAACCAAATAGTAAGTAATTGATAGGATTTTAAACAAGTATAATATATTATTGATTATTGTACGCACTTCATTTTTGCACATCGCATTAATACTGGTTAAGTGGTTCGACATTGATATCGTTTGGTTTTTGGTTTTATTTTGTCGGTAATATTAGCACATTTGTCTTGTTTCCAGCTCCTCACTATTTAAAGAATACAAATGAATCAATTATTATATTTCACGAATAGTTAAAAACTATTATTGTTAATATAAAATATAATGGTAATGATGTTGCATATTTTAATAACTTATTTTCTATTAATTATTGTTATTCAGGTGTCTGAAAACTAATACAAAGATAATACATATTTTAAATATTATAACATCATATGAATTATTATGTATTATATTATATAACAAAATATATTACTTTGCCCAGTTTTCCATTTTATTGTTGATTGTCGAAGATTTTCTCCAAACGGATATTTTTTTAAAGCTCACATGATAAACCTATAAAAATAACACAATTTTTAGTTACGTGTAGCTTATATTTATAAGTAAAATAATATACAGAACATGCCAACATGAATAAAACATAGGTACAAGTGTAAAACTGATGTTATGGTACATTGATCATAATATTTGTTACTTAAGAATAAAAAGATAAATATTTTAATTTTAATAAAAACGATATAAACTACCGTGGAAAAGGTACTGTCTACGGACATTTTGTTTGAATTTTAATAACATAGTATACTAATATATTCCTGATTCATTTTAAATATTATTTGAATCCTGATGAATTAGAAATGAACAATTAAATAATTTAATATATGTATATTTTTTAAATAATTTTCGTTTACTTTTATTTTATACTTAAAGTAGAGCAAAAAAAACGTTATTAGTTTTTTAATAATATAATTTTTATATACCATAGCTTCTTTTTGTAATGTTTCGTATTTTAATTTATTTATATTAAATTTAATCAAAGGATACATGCAAGTATTACATGTATGGTACCTATGATACCTATACATGGCTACATTTATACTGGAGATCACGTAAATTTCAAAATTCCATTATTAAAGTAGACTATTTTTAAAAGGTTGTGCCAAAACAGAAATACCTTTAAACCATTCAAATAGTTTCACTCGTTGTACATTGGATTATTTTTGCTTAGATTTTTAAAAGTTTGTTTTGTCCTTAAATATTTTAAGTTTAGTTTGCATGCCGTTATTAAATAATAAAATATTTCTCTTAAGGTCATAAAAGTGTTGACAATTTACCATGGTTTTATTTAAAATTGCTTTATGCGTATAGAATCTATATTTACAAATGTATTACCTTTTACATCTTACATTTTGATCAGAGCTAGAAATGTATATTAGTTTTATTTTATTCGTGTGTTTTTTCGTTGTGTCTATAATTACGTTTTGGAGCAGAAGACATAAAAAGGTGGCTTGTAGTAGCAAATTTTATTAAGTTGGTACTTTTCTAAAGTGAGGAAGGGGTGGTTATATAACCATATTTCAGTATTTTATTATAATAAAATTGAAAAAACTGACGAAAACCAGTCTGAAAACGGGGATTTAACTCGACATTTTAAAAATGTTTTTGACTCCTATTTTTGACAAAACTAAATTTGTCATTAACTGTAACGACTTGAAAATTTCACTAAATATTAAAATTAACTTATTTTAAAAATATTTTGGAGTTGTTCAGGCATTTGAAATTTTGGTACTTTTAAAGTTTATGCGTTGATAACATTTATTTTCTCAGTCAAAAAGCTTGAACATTTAAAACAAGATTCCTCATAATATGCTTTTCTTAAATAAATTGGAAAATATTATAAGGTAAGTCATAAGTCATAATTTGCATTATAGAGAATTAAAACTTTTCACCAAACTTTATACATTTTTCAAAATATTTAGATTAATTTTAATATATTCATATTATAAACCTATTCACACATCATTATATAATACGTTTGTATCAATTTATATATTCATAAAAAAAATATCTTAACAGTGATAAACTGATTAATAGTAACTGTTCTTTTTTTTACCGTTTATTAAAAGTTATAATAATATATTGTATTCTAATTTATTATTTTCTCAGTTAACTGTATTCAACGTAAACGATGCTGTATTTATAAATATTTATTTACTTAAAGCTTAATGATTTTTATTAATGATTTAATAATAGTATTTATTCATATATTTAAAAACAAATAATAATATTTTTACAATAATTTTTCAAATGTACTTAAATCATTACCTGTCATTATGCATAAGTTAATTTTGTGTGGTTTGTAGAACAAGACAGTATTCTTTACAGATTTACTATGTTACTATAATACTCTTCGGCCTTCGCAGTTCATTTTGTTTTTTTTATTATTCTTCGTAAATTATCTAGCCATGCTGGTAATCAGGCGGTGTGGTCGTGATTTTGTGGGTGGAATTAGTTCCCTGATTCGGAGGATATAGTATAGGCATTAGGAAATCTACTTTGCATGGTGGATAGTTTATAATTGCATTGGAAGTGCTCATACATGTACAAGCCACATCTACTGTCACAGTACTTGGTTGTTAATTTAATTGTAAATACTGCTTGAATGTCAGTGTTGCACAAATTAACATTTTAATAAAATATTTAGAATAAATTATAGATTGCTAGTTAAAAATTGAAAACGATTTAAGTTTGATGAATGACGCTATTGCATTATGCATAAAATATGCACACGTATTTTTGTATACACTATACATAGCAGCAAAGATATTTAAAAATATAATTCAACCATCATAAAAATGGTTATTTACTCATTTCACAATGGATTATAAAATGTTATGTTGTTTTTTAAATTTTAAACATATTATCAGATTAGGCGGTTAAATATCTATATGTAATAAATAATGTCATGTTTATAAAACTATTTTATTATTTTAACATTATATTTTAAAAATCTCGAAGTAATAAGTTATTTACTATTAATAATATTATGTTAAAACTTAAAATATTAATATTGAATTTATTTACTATAGATATATAATACATAATATTTTAAAGTATGAATTGTATGCAAATAATACGCTATGTACAGTACACTATTGTATATTTCGTTAAATATGTAACCGGAATTTTTTTTTTTTATTGAACTTTAGCTTCGGCGGCAAGGGCCATTACCTTTAAACATTCTATTTTATTTATTTTTGGTAACACTGTGATTACAATAATGTATAGGATTTATAATTATTTGTTTGTTAACCTCTATTTATATTTAGTCTAAATGTCGATAACATTAAATAATTAAATAATTTTTTTTCTTCATTTAACTAAAGAACATTTTTGATCTTTGTGTATATTCAACCCTTTATAATGCGACCTTTTATGTAGGTCTTCTGATTTCTACCAACATTTTTCCAAGAAAGACTTATCGCAAGTTTTCTAGTAATTATAGTGTAAATCAAATATAACAAATTCTCAATCACCATTCTGGATTCAGGTTCAAGCACTCTACCATTCATAAAATCCATCGTACCGTTTGTATTATTTTCACGGGAATGGATAAAAACCAACACTGCACATCAGTAGGTACTCTTCGATGATTCTTGGCTTTATACCCAGTGCGGCTGCTTTAAATGCTTGAACAAAAATGTATTCCTGTCCCTTACTATCTTATAAAGTTACAGAACACTTTTAGTACACATAAATAATATGAATGTAGCCGTTATACTCATAACAATGGAAAGTCTTTTGACAAAATCTTCATTATTCTATTTAACTATTTAATTATTTAATTATTTAATGATTTAGTTATGTGGTCACTTAACAAGTCACTCAACATTAATCCACTTTAACATGTCTATGAGTTATTTTATTTAACATCATTCCTTATTTCCTAACTTAACCCCGTCGTTCTTAACTGGCGAGGTGTGTCATGATAGACTGATGTGTCACCAAAACCAATTTTTTGGGATTTTAATATCCTTTATAATACTATTTTGTGTCTTGAAAAAAAAGTTTAGAAACATACTTTAGTCATGTCATGGCTGTTAATTATATGTTCTGCCGTCGCAGAAATAGCGTTCTTTGGTATTATATTCATTACTAAGAACTAGCATAACATACTTTTGAATTATTAATCATTATTTTGTTACATACTAGTGTGATTTTTAGTAAATTATTTTTAATAAATTATCCATAACTCAATATAATATACATAGTGACTCACCAAGCGTACTCAATATAATTTTTTCCCTTTAATTATGTATTTGTTAAAATAAGTTTTGGAATTATACTTAAAGACCATTATTATTAACTTCAAGTACTTTTTTGCCTTTTAAGTTGTGTTTTTTCAAATGATAATTGCCATTTTAAACTGTACATTGTTAAGCCCACGATTTTATTAAAAATCTCGATGTATAAAAATCAAAATTTGAACGAGTAATATCCGAGTTATCAATTAACAGTCTATATCAGTGGTTCCCAAACTTTTACGACCACGGCACTTTTAAAAATTGTTTGTGTTTCGCGGAACCCTATAATGTCTCATCCAACTCAACTACAATTTTTCTAAATAAAAAAAGGAAAACCAATTCTTTAAACTCTCAAGTCTAAATAATATTTTAACGATACTGTTAATGACTTTTCAGTTTTCATTATTAAACTTAGTTTAAAAAACATTTAATAAACATAATTTTCTCAATAATCACATACATCTGGCGGAACCCTTGACATTGTCTCACGGAACCCTAAGGTTCCGCGGAACACACTTTGAGAAACACTGGTCTATATATAATAATAGAGTTTAGGTTAAGCAAATTCACGATCAGTTGAATATATTAGTAGAAGATAAATCAAAAACTGTTCGTTTGTACTTCGATTTTGATGCATTCAATTTAACCATATAAAGGGTGGTTCTCATCTGAAATATAAATGGTGGTGTATATTACATGAACAATATTATTTACTTATATAGTCTTCTGTCCTATAATATGAATTATGTGCATTCAAATTGATGACAATACAATGATCTAAACTCCACTTGACCAGATATTATGTGATCGGACTTTTGGACCATTATTAACAGTTTAATATGAGGTCCGTTATCTTGACATTCCAAGTTCGAAGTATTAACTTCAAAATTATCCAACATTAATTATTGTGTTAAAGTTATTAATGATTTTGGATTTGATTCTAATCATGTCTGTGCCTGTGTTGAACTGCGGATAACTTATGAAACGACCTAGGGTTCTAAAATGAAATATGATTAATTTTCATCGTTTAATGGTTTAGAATTGGACCAGTGGCTTCACTGCAGATTAAATTTATTGTTTGAATAAAAAATGAAAATTTTCGATTTTAATAACAATTTTGCTGATCAGCATTTTTTTCTAATTAAATTTAAAATTATAATATATTGACTTTATAGTTTTATAATTTTTATATCTACCTATACTATAAACCTGTTCACGCTTTCCTTGTTTGGCGTCACGCGTGGCTGTGAAACGGGCCTAAGAAAACGAAATACTTGTTTAGTTATTATTTATTACTTATAGCGAATAATATTATATACCTAACGGCTATTGTTAAATTTAAATTTTAAATTGATTTGTATGTTATACAAATTATAAAATGATTATTATTCTGGTATAAATTATTGATGTAGTTTATTTTTGACTTCAACATAATATATTTTGATAATAATTAAATTTTGATTTCTTAGTTGATCAATTATGACGATCACGTGTGTATCGGAGGAAAATAACGTCACATTATTTATGTACATACAATAATAATAATAATAATAATAAAAATAATAATTTTCCTTTGATCTATATACACTCGGGTAAGTCGTACGTCCATTATGATCGTAATTCGTAATTTTTTTTGTGAAATGTCACGCGATCGTGTCAAATTCCGGTCACGGCTTGTGTAGTTATTAGGCCATTTCAGTATTTCTATTGATCGAAGAACTAGCTTCCGTAAAAACTATCGGATATGATGTGATGACTTTCGGATGAATACTATAATATTTCACTGCACAGAGGTGTATTGAGAATTTTTCATAGGCAACAGTTCGGTTTATAGAAGAATATCGTTTTAAGAAATGTGTTACCTAGACAATTGTTTCTTCAGAGAAAACATTTTTAAAAATGATGGAGCTGAATACTTTTTAACTGCTCTGAGTAAATAGTTGTGTGTGTTAAACTGAATATGAAAATAATGTGTCTTAGTAAAGAAAATTTTATAACATTTCAGGCGTTATTGTTTTTTATTTTAATTTATTGAACCGACATTTTTTTTTATTGTTATTTTATTCATATTTTAATGTTATTTATATATTGCCCCATGTTCTAATGTTCTGACTATTCAGCAAATTTCTTAGTGTAGTATAATTATTATATGATGATGTAAAGCGTAAAACGCGACTTGTTTTGAAAAGGGATGATTAGATCTACAGAAATGTTGTTTCACAACGACTTTTAGTTCAGCAAAATTTTAATTTGTTTAATTATACTTTAAAAAATATGTTTTTCCTTGAAGGCTTGAACTTGTGATAGGTACATGTATAATATTATGCCTTATCGTATGCTAAAATTATTGACAAGTTTATATTATAGTCACCTTTATGAACATGAGAAGCAGATAGATAACTAAATTAAAAACCATACATTGTTTTTCCTTAACAGAATTGATAAGGTATAATTTATTATTAGAGAGAAAGACAAATTGTCTTATGTAAATTAGATATTACTGATTAATGAAGCAGTGAAACTACTAATATTTCATAACTTTAAACAATTGTTGAATTGTTTTCAATTATATTATTCAGTATAAAGAACTGCAGACAACCGTTGTTCAAATGTTGATATATTTCTGTAGGTAATCATTAAACAACTAAAAATTATTATTTTGTTGGAAAATGGTATAGTTGCTTAATAAAATATTGACATTGTTGAAAAGGCTTCATTCAGTTTTGGAGGGATTGAACCTCTTCAGTGTACCACCAAAATTCAAACATGAATATTAATATTATTATAATTTATAATACATCGATTTTCTTGGTTTCACACATTATTTTGTGTAACTGTTACATTGCTATTTCGATAAAATGAACATTAGTTATTTATGAGTACAATTGAAGGGATAAAGATCCAATTGGCAATCAGTACCAACTTGTTAGCGAACATAATTGGTTTAGACATATATAATAAGGTACCTACTAATACGATATATAGTGCACAAGATTTATAGACAATACACAGTTTACCAACAAATAAATGAAATTTAAATGGTAGATACTTTGAGTGTTTTGTATGAGTTATATACTTCTGTATAACTTTATAAACTTAATAATATTTTAGTTTTAATAAACTTCATGATAGCGTCCCAATTGGGTTTATGGGGACTGAAACTAAGACGATATTAAATACACACTATTAAACATTAAGTAAATTAATAAATACAATTGGTATCTTTTTTTAGTGTTGAGTTTCGTGAGTAAGTTGCTACGGTATAGAACTGTAAGAATAAAAAAAAAACTAATATGTATCATGCCATTCGAGAGAAAGTAACATGCCTAATACTTATAAAAATATAAAATCATCAACTAGGTAGTTGGATACTTATAAAAATACGAAAAAAATATTTTTTGTTTTTATATAATAATATGTATAATGCATTAAAGTTGGTGGAGAATTTTTTTATACATAGAGCGCCGTGCAATCATTGAAGTCACGTTTGCCTCTGTACCTACAGAGATATAATTATCCGTCAAGTAGTTTCTCCATACTTCTCACGCTTGAAGAGGGTATCTGTTGGTATATTCTTTTACAAAAATGTCGACTCATCTTTAGTCCGTTGAAAAAATAAAACTCTTTGCACTTGTAAAGTATGGTCGTTGCAAAAAAAAATTGCATAGGACTTACATTAATACAAGTACTAGTTGTATGCCTCTCATAAGAAATTAAAATAATTCTTTTATCATTTTTCTCGTTTTTGTGTTCATACTCTGTAAGGCCAACTCAGTGAACCCTTAAATAATTATTTTTGAAAAGTCAATAACTCAATAGTTTTAAAATTTTTTTTTAGAAGCTGAAGAATTTTATTGAAAATGCAGCACATAAGTACGATGGTAAGTTTTATAAAATACTCTGAAAGAACATTAGAAACTGGAGAGTAATAAAGATAATGGGTCTAAAAAAAAGGTGCAATAAAAAATGTTGAGTTTTAAATGTTTAAAAATCATATCAATATCATTAATATTTCTAAGTTAATCATATAAATTGACTAGGTAATCTGTTGTGACAAATGTTATATTTCATCGCTTATTATCTACATCTGATAATATCATGTGAAGATTGTAATTATTATTGTATATGTTCTGTATATCAATCTATACATATAGTAAAAGAGTTTGTAGAAATTAAATTAATTAAAAGTTTTTTTTTTAAAAACTAGTTTGTTGTTTTTCTGATTGTATTGTATAATAATATGTCAATCATATTAGATATAATCTATACGGTTATATTATATAATAATACAAGTACAAAAAAAATCATTGTTTAAGTTCTTAAGATATTTTAAAGTTTGAGAAAATTCCGATAGATAAAAATATACTTTTATATTTTATCTTTATGTATGCTAGAATAATAAATAATACTATAGTTATGCAAAACACATACACAAATCATTTAAATCCCGCGATTAGTCTGTCAAAAAGGTTTAATATCATATTCTATAGCACTGGTTGTATTATTGTTTTTTTTTCTTTTTATGTTAACTATGGCAAAATACATACATTTTTACTTAAAGAAAAAAAAGGGTAGTCCAAGAATCAACTGCATTAATGTTAACATTTTTAATAATAACAATTTAAATTATTAGATACATAATACATTCTATCTTTGAATCGAACCTAGTTTTGTGTTTATTGACCATTATGTAATAATATCCCTAATACGATTTCCATATTGCTAAATTACTAATCTTGTTAATATTGATTGTAAATATTATGTGTAACCTAAGTTTTGATTCGGAACAGTGTATAATTAGACACCCCAACAAAATATATATCGTGGTTTGATAGCGGTAGTCACTAGGTAGGTACGTCCAATATTGATGAAAACTGTTATGTGGCCGGAACAGGTTGAGCTATTATGATATTATCGATGAAATGTATCCACCTACATATCTTAGAATGCACCTTAAAGTACATAAAACAATTTGTAACGCGTGGCTGATTTAATCATAACATGTAATTAATTAATAATATCACAATTATAATACTACATTGAGTATTTATAAATTATAACCTATTGATATTTGATGAATTTAAAAATTAAACGAGTTAATAAATAGTTGATAAGATTTTGGAAATACCTTATTAATAAGGATAAAAGTTAAAGGATTATAAAGAATAACATTAACCGTATTATTTCAGTTAACATAATTGATTGTGATATTGCCATTCTACATTGAACAACAGGCCACAGTAAGACATTTAAAACATGGATAAGTCAAATTTACTGATCAACCCGTAATTGAATTCGTTCAGGTAATCATTAATAATAATAGATAGGTACTCGTTAGCTCAATAGTTCGAAATAAAATTAACTAATTAACTCATCAGCATATAACCTTGTTGTAATCAATGGTTTTAATATCAATGGAACTATTGTAAGTACCTGATAGATTTAATAGTATGATATTATATTCCTATAGTATTTTTTTGTTTTAAAAATCATAACTTTACGACATTGATTCTCCAATAAGCCATATGAGTACAATATTTATGGTACAGGAACTTGATTCATGCTATATTTTTTGGCAATATTGATATACAGTTATTTCCCCATGGTTATAGGCTTTTTTTCTGTAATTTACAGTACATTTTATTAAAACATCTGAAATACGATCCAAAATATAATAATTAATTATATTAACTAAAATATTAATGTTAAATAAGAAACCCAAAATACTTATAATAATGTAAGCATGTAAATCTTTTAACGATAAATAATAATAATTTTCTTCTTTAACTGTTATAATGATAACAGTTTGGTAAAAAATAATATAATACTACTAATGTTGGCATATAAGTTTTATGAAAAGATATTATATATATATATAATATACACTCTATCTATATTAGTTATTATTCTCGTTTTAATAATTAAGAAAGTAAAGTTGTTCATTTAAATTGAGTTATCAATATAAAACTACACTTAACGTTTTTCTTTGAGCTTTTGTCTTTTATATCTTAACATTGGGAAAATTAAAATTGCCTACAAATTGAGTTCACATGTGATAAGAAAGAAACTTTTAGAGAATCGAAAAATGAAAAATAAAAATAATTGACTTTTATTTTTCATGTGTTTTTATTAAAATACTTTTATTGTTGTACTAAGCCTTATATTTTACTCCAAATTAAAAGTTACTTGGTATAATTATTTTAATATTATATTTGAGTATTGCCGTAAAGATGAATAAATGTTAATGATGAATAAAAATGTATTAAATGTAAAAATGTAAAAACACATTGTCATTTTATATGAAAAACAATGTATGTATATGATCAATACAATTAAAAAAAAAAAACTGGGAAAGTTACTCTGCCGTTGTGCCATTTAGTAGGAATCTAGAGTACCTAGTAAGTTTAAATTCAATGAAAAATCATTGCCTTACTAGGAAAAAACGATTCTGAGCGGAGACTGTCTGTCAGCATATATTTCTAAGGACATTACAATACACATTTATATTGCTCTTACTAAATTATTTTTTTATAAGTAATAACTTAAAGATTAGATTTTAAGGTTCTCTAAAAAAACCTAAAAATATTCCTTTAATAATCCTTAAACTTATAAAACATGCTGAACATTTTTGTTTTACTTCAAACAGTTCAAACAGTTTAAAAATATATACCACAGTTACAATAAGAAGTATACGTATTGTGTAATAGAATATGACATTAAATTAAAAACATTTATACAATTTTTATTTATCATCCATTAATTGAACATTATGTAATACAATGTTTAAGCTTGAAGATAATTATTACACACCTTTTCTTTGGTAAATTATTTAAATTCAGTCACATTTGAAACAATTAAACAAATTGAAGAATTAAAAAGTTTCCAATTAAATTACAGACAATTTATTGAACGATTTCTGTAATTTTTCATTTTAAACATTTTATTTATTTTATTTCTTAAATAATTATACTTCAAGAAATGATCAAATATAAAAATGTATTTTTTTCGTTTTTCCAATTTTTTTTCAAAGTAGTTATTGAGTATTTTTATTTTTTACAACCCTTAGGACCACCCAGATATAGTTTTTTTTATTTGAGACCACATTCTAAGTTGAATTTAAAACTTTTCACTGCTCCAAAAAGTGATTATAAAAAAAAAAAAATAAAAATACAAAATACACATCGCTCCGATCAGAATCCAAAATACTATTTCTCAGATTATCTAAATGATTATTGTCGAGATGAAAATGATTTAATATCATCTATCTATCTACTTGTATTATATTCAATTGATTTCACTTTTCAATATTGTTTCACGTTTAAGTTAGTTTACTTATGCCACTGATGTACCTATGTATTATTATATGAATGTTCCTATTATGGAGGTACTACTAATTATGTCCACACAGTAGGTAGGGAACTTTAATTTATCATAGAATTTAAAATCTGGTCGAGGTGAAATACATACATTTCTTTAAGTTAAAACTCAAAAAGCTATATTCCTATACAGACCAAGAATTTTTTCTAATATTATTATTTATCAATTATCCTATAGGTGTTCATTAGAAAAAGAACAGCTCATTATTTTTGGTTCTTATGACTTGATTTCGTTCTTAACAATTTTAAATAAGTATTTAGTAATGATTCGTACAATAATTTTTATTGCAACTTAATAAGAACGTATAACGAGTTGTTTATTTATTTTTAATTAAATTGACCTCTCGAGATAAAAAATATAATACTACAATTTAATTACACAAAATATTTGTTTTAATAAACAAACAATAATATTTTAATTTATTGAAAACCAAAATAGTGTTAAGTGTACTACATTCAAATTGCATTTAATGTGAACATCAATGATTATTTAAAAAAAATCAAATAATATAGATATAAATAAAAGCACTCGAGTATTAGGTGTAAGTATTGCATGTTTTAAATAAGCAGTAAAACGGATAGGTATAATGTTTGTAATTACATTATCAACTGCCCATAGTTCACTTATTAGCAGTTATAATTGCATTACTCTTTAAATAAATTACATGTTACGTAAAGGTTGAGCTTTACGCTAACGCAGAAAAAAAATCTTTCTAAAAGTTGAATACAAAGAGAATTTATACTGTTATAGGGGTTATATTATTTATTTTGTTATACCTACGCAATTACAATATGCGTTTATAAGTATTACTTTTAACAGTTAATACTCGTATATCGAAAAGTACTTTGGTAAATATTTTTTCCCGTATAATCTGAATTAGCTATAAAACAAAATAATGGAAAAAATTGCTTACTTTTTACTATTTTTATCTTTATAATTTTTTTAGTTTTCTCTTTTTTAATGATAACGTGTATTTTTAATTTTATATTTCAAAGTAAAAATTCTCCAAAGAATGTTAATGTATTGAAAATCAAATTTCGAAAAAGTAGTTAATTGTAGTTTTGACTGACATGTATGTTTAAAGTTTAGATGAGTCGTAGGGAGTTAGAACATTTTTTTTAACGTCACTTCGCAATGACTTATGCAAATATAGTAATATTTAAAAAAATTACTAATTTTTTTATAATAATAAATGTATTAATTGTTCATATCTAAGAATAACCCAGTATATACTTATTATGAGTACACTATGTGCATAATGTATTACTTCAATGCTTATTCGCATAACGTCCCGAATATATGGTATGTGGTTTTACTTTTGTTCTGTTTAGATGCTATAAAACATTAAAATTCTCCTTTACTACCATTAAGTGTTTTGTTTTTTTCAGCTTAAAATTTGTATTACCTTTAAAATTCAAACGCCAGTGACATGACAAAGGTGTGTGAATTTCTTTAAACCACACGACGACTGAGCTTGTAGCATGTGTTACATAATATACAATATACATTACCTATCTACTTAAATTACAATTATTTTCTATTTTGTTTTTTATTTAAACTTTTAAGAGGATTGGATACTGCCCGTTGTAAAGGAGCTCCATATAGTATGCAATATACCAAAAAGTGTGAGCTTACCTAGTAAATAATGATCATTAATGTGTGTGACTCACGTGCGTGCGTTACTTCTGTTTTACTCCCACATGTTCTTTATACTCTATATGAAATTGTGTACTTTTTGTCAACCATATCGAACGACTAAGTATTGTTGATATAAAAAATCTGAAAGATAATATATCTTCTTCGTTATTTTCATATATTATGGCAACGTTGTACACCTGCAGAATTACAATTTTTTAGTTTTAAAATTTTACTTGAAATGTCTTAAATCTACAAAATCGGGGATTTGTTAGGCTGATATTAGTAAAGTAAAAGTCGATATTGAGTAAATTTCAAGACAAATCACAACATTAACATACCTATAAAAGTTTTATAGACATACAGATAATAAAACAACTGATTGCAAATTATGTGATGATATTTAAGCTGATGTTAAACATTTAATATTTATGGTAATGTAATATTATAATTTATGTTACATACATTAGAAATTGCTATATTTAATGAAATCACAGGATTTATAATTCAACGGATTCTATATTTAATTTACATATTTTAATATACAATTAATGTTATCTAATTATCTGTATAATATGCCAAATGGTTTTGTCATACACTTGTTAATGACTGTGTAAAAACTAATGACTTTTCAAACTTTAAATATTATTAAAGGGCATTATATTTTTAACTTAAAAAAAAATATATCAATGGCTATATTTAACATTTTTAAGAACTTTCCCTACTTAACTTTCACTTTCCTCTCATAGTTCCAGTAATTATACAAAATATATTAATGTATAAGTTACGAATGAAAAATGTTATTTAAAGAAATTATTTAAAAATTGTTTAAAAAAAGGTTGCGTTGGATTACTTCAGAGTAGATAATTTATATACATTTTAACTTCATTGATATAGAAACAAAAAAAAATTGTATTTACCTACCTATATCACCAAAATATGCTAAATCGTTGTTAATGCTTATGTATTAATTAATTTGAGATTTTATTATAATTAATATTCAGAATAAGTAATTATTTTAAATACTAGTATATATTATATGTACTCATATGATTATACATTTAATGTTTGTTTATTTATTTCACCACAGTTTATATAATTATTGCATACATAATAATTATTAAATAAGTACGTTAGTTCATAATATTATTTTTATTTTTCTAAACTTTCTATCTCCAATACAAGCAACATTTAAAAGAGATAGATAAATCCCAAAATCTATATACTAATGTTGTATATGAATCCATAATACCCTTTCGCTGTTTTAAATTTTATAAAGTGAGTGAATACTTGTGTTACGTCATTAACCATACAAGTTGTAGTAAATAATTATGGTGATTTAAAGAATATCAATATTAATAACTAAGTAAATATTAAACTAATCACTATAAAATAAATTCAATTTTTTAATTTATTTTTAATTTAGTATAGACATTTATCTTTATATTATTATAAAATAATTCACCTATAACTCCAGAGAAACGTTACTTTATTCATACCAAAGAAATGTCTGGTTTTTCAAATAAATTATCTGATACCAACTATTATAATCCTAGCAAAAAAATGAACATTATAGAATTTAAAAAAAAAAATAAAAGAAATAACTATTGAGATATTAGAACACTGCAAAACGAGACACACATCCATACCTGAAGTTATAAGCTTGCAGGAAAATGAAAATTATTTTAAGCTGAACTTAAGTCAAATGCCATTGTCCATTTGTCCAAACGAACACAGATAAGACAATGTGATAAAATCCATTAATTTGTATTGTATAAAGATAAATTACTTTTTTTATAAAATATTATTCTCACAGATGCAACTTTTGACCCTTAGCTAATTTAAACTGACCATTAGGTACCTACTCAATTAGCTTAATTTTCACCATTGTTGAACTATTAATAAATACTCTAAACAATGTTGCAGTTATATGCACCATCGTGTTATTATATACCTTTATATTTTATGTAGGTAAGAGTATTTACAAACAATATATATACTATATACATCATATTATCATATAATTTGTTTTACTTATAAAAAAAAAAAACAACATTTTTAAATGATCAAACACAAATTAAGTCAATTAAACAAGTGTTCATAATTCATGTTTATTAAATATAAAGAACTTTTATCGAAGTGTATAAAAAAATAAATAATATGAACGATATCGTATTAAATAAAATGTATGGTTTTTAAATTTAAATTAATGAAGGCTGTTGAAGTATATGTACCAAAGTAATTCTATATTTTATCTAGTTCTTAGTTATTAATACTATAATAATGCATATAAATAATGAACTTACAACTTTAAGCTAATGCCTAATTGATAGGATCTCAATAAACATTCATTTTCTTAATTTTTATCAAGCTTAGTGTAGTTGGTAACATTTATAAAGAACTCACGTGATTAAAACCAAATATTAACAGTATTTAATACTTTATTTTACTTACCTTAAAAATTTAAATTTTATTAAAATAACACATACAAAATAATAAATTTACTCATAAAATGTAGATATACATATAAATCAATTAATAATTAATAAAAGTTTGTATTGCGAACCAAACAAATGCACATAGTTAGTTGAAATGCCATAGAGTTCTAATGGAATATTATTAAAAATTAATGTGTTGTATCAAACATTGTCATTTTACTCATCAATTTTATTGTTATTTTATATTTTATATTTGGACTAACGACTACGTTTAAAAACTATTTGAAATAAAACAGGTGTTAAATTATGTTTATCAATATTTTATTATTAAAAATAATAATTGGAAAATAATGAAACCGAAAATAATATTTGGTAATAAAAATATACTTTTTTTAAATGTTTAAAATACAAATATTGTTATATAAAAAAAAAATGATCATTTTGCTTAATCGTTTTTATATACACGTCAATATTGAATTTTTTATTACATTTTATGGAAATGAACGAGCAAAAAAAAAAAAGAAGGTAATAGACATTACGATTATTATTTATCCTAAATAATTGTTTATTTTTTTAAACGATGCATTGTTTGGATTATTTTAAATATTTTTCTTACCGTATACTATAGTGAACGCACCAATTTTGCAAGCCGTAATGAGCGTAAAAGAACTTACGTTTCATGTACGTGTTCGAGTCATCGGCAGCGAAATCCTCGCACCTGTTTGCACGCGACATTCAACGCAGACTGGAACGGTCCTAACACGGGTAGCGCATCGACAGACGCACTCCCTCCGACTCCCTCCGCCTCCTTGCACCCTTGCCCCTTGGATGCAACTAACGCACTTCAGTGGTCCCGTGCACAGTGTGTTGTATGACGTTCTGACCCTGACCGTACACACCATCACCGGACTCCTGGTTTGAAAGAACGCCGACGACCCTAGTTCTGCGGACCTCATTATAGGTGTTCCGACTTCCAACCTTACGCGGAAACCAAATGGATTTGAACATAAAAAAATGATAAATTAATAATAATGTCACCTATGATAAAAACACGTCTTCAACTGTCTGGAAAATAGAGAAAAATATGAAGTTGGTTTGACCTAGTTTGGATGACGTTGTGATATTTGTTCGGACGCGAATTTTCCTTACATCATTTAATAGGTACCTACACTTACCTATTTATTTGTAAGTTATTTAATAGTTTTGACTTAATACTATAATTCACATCTGACATGTTATTACACTTATAATAAGTAGAGTAATGGTCAAGGATGTTTAACAAATAAAATATCTAAAATGCGTTTTTTAGAAAATTATTTCTTAGTTTCCTTCGTTTAAATAGTCAGTTAGAAATAATAAGTCGTCAGTAATAACTAATAACTTAAACAAATCGTATTTACTCAGTTGGTATTAAAAAGCAGATTCGAAATATTGTATATGTATTGTATTTTTCTTTAGTTTTGTTCTATTATTCAAGAAAACGCTCAACAGCTATTGCGCATTGTTAAATGTGAACATTTTAGATTATATGACATATGCGTTAGGCTCTAAATATAATTATAATTAGTCCTAAAGATAGATGTAATTAAATTCAACTAAAAAATCAAAGGACCATAATTCCTGTTGATCAAACACAAAATTAATATTTTTTTAAAAATATATGTAAGTGTAAAATCACTAAAATAAGTGTATATTTTTATTAATGTAGTGTGTCGTAAATGTATTTATGTACGATAAATCACATATTTCAGATTAATGTTTTTTTTAAACTATAAAAAAAAACATTTTTGTAAGTACTAATAATAAGTAAATTGGTTAGAATCTAAACTTGTAGTGTATAATATGGTATACGTACATATTTTTTTTTATCTTTAACGGGGAAACAATTTAAAGGCATAGGTTTTAAATAACTACATATTTGAAATTTGAATATAATTTGTAGTGTTTGAAACTATAGACGAAAAAAAATCGGTCAATGAGTTAATTTATCCACAAGGGTACTAGATTCCTATACGTTTATGGACGCAGCTATCAAAATAAAAAATAAAACTAGGTATTCTTTGTTTTTCAGGCTTCGAGTAAAACATATTATGTCCTCCTTTCCTATTAAAAGACCTGGGATTCGATAGTTGAAAAAAATCTAAAAAAATCTTAAATCTACCTACTGTCATTGTGCATCCATTTTAATATATTGTTAAGATAGTCATTTCGGGTTTTTTGAGTTTTCAGTTTAAATCATATAAAAATGTCTGTGAACTATGCGTCTATAATATAATAATAATAAATGTTCATAATATTTTTATATGTGTACAGTATATACATATTTTCGATTTACTATCTTTTTTGACTAATTAGTACCCAATAGCTAATATTATACTTTTTTTTATTGAAACAATATTTCGTACATTTACAATCATAATTTACATGTTTAATAACACGCAAATTGGATGAGATTTGTTGAAGGTAAAGAGAATTTATCCAATGGCACCCCATGAATATTATATTTATAAAAATAAATAAAAATGTTCGTTTGAATTTATTTTTCGAAAAAAAAACTGTAATACATAGGTATTGTAGTTATATTCTATAATCATTAAATACTTGTTCGCATTTATTTATAATATTCAACCGTATTTATTCGAAATAACTCATTCTCTTTCATAATATTTGTATCTACGTATAAAAAGACTTTTTTCTGCCACATTAGTAAGTCTCTGGAATGCTAACCATACGGTGAATTAAGTGTAACACGGAATCTGTTACTATACAATTGAGTTATTCTTAATATTATTTGACATATAATCTAAGCGAAACAGTGCTATAAAAGGACTTAAGTTCCGACAACCGTAGCAATATTATTTATTGATATCATCACTTGATTAAAGGTGTACTTAGCAGAGACTGAATGACAGTATTTTTAACCTGATGGATCAGCCTTCGTGACCAATCAGTTTTAAGAATAGTTTAGTTATTTTAGATACTGAGCTTATAAGAAAAAAAAATCTAAAAATAATTTTGGAAATTTATATTAATTTGTATATTTACGTAACACTAGTTTTTGTCAAAATCTAGTTTGCTTTTCTGTTGTTGCTTAAAAACGAATAATTTTAGAGACTTGATATTTTCCGTTTTCACAGGATATACCATAATACATATAATATTAGAATTTTTAAAGAATTCAGTGTACATTTCAAAATATTTTGGCTTTTTTGTACTGTTGATCAATGTTTTTTTTTAGTTTAATTAAATTTACGATGATACAATTTTGTTGGTAAGTCTAAAAACGCATGACAATTTAATACAGGGTTTTTCATAAGTTATTCTTCCAGAAATTAGAAACAAAATTAAAACACAGTCACATTTTTATGAAAATCATCAAAGTGATGAAATTCGCAAACTACTTTGATGTTAAAAATTCTCAAAATTGTTTAATTTTCAAACCTTAAAAGGTTTGAAAATATAATACACAATTTATCATAAGCTCTATACTCACTGAAAAAAAAGATTAGTTAAAAATGTTTAGACATATTAATGTTTTATGAGAATTAAAAGTTAACATTTTCATGATATAAGATATTCTCACGTAAACCTATTATCAAGCAGTTTTTCAGTACATCGGCATTGACTTAAAAACTTAAACATATTTATAAGATATAATATCATAATTGTTAATAATATATCATAATATACACATGTGAGATTTGTGACTAAAATTCTACATACCGCATTACTAATAGCAAAATAAATTACTAACAGTTATACTAATAAATTGTAAGTACCCTCAAAAATAGAGATTGACAAGACAATTTCTGCTCAGGCCCGTTGTTCGTATGCAATAATTTATCATTGAATATTAATAATCAAACGTGTCTATTACAGTGACCTACTCAAGTGACGATTTACACTCGAAAACTACTTCGACTTTCCTGGTTTTGTACTGTTTAAAGTCTACTGAGCGAAAACTTTTCCACGGCTCAGACGATATAATAGCTATCAATCATAACAATATGCCACATATTATTATTTAATAATCAATACATATATTCATCCACGTGATAATCACAGTAAAAATGACTGGTTTTGTTGACATATAATAGCATTACTATTATTTTTATTATTATATATTTTTTTATCAAACATTTATTTGGTAGACAATTTTTTCATGTGAATCGAATGTCAAACGAACAATAGGTACATTAATTAAAATAAAAGTTTTGTAAAATGTAAATGTACTATAATCAATGCAATACTAAAGATACTAAGATTCCGCGAGCTTTCAAAACTTTAAATAATTTAAATAATCAAATTCAAATGTTTGGTTGTACGCATATTTATAAACACTATTTTCAATGCACAGACTATAAGATTTTGTTTTTGCGTATGAAATTATAAGTTTAATTTAATATCATTTGAAGATAGTATTTTTCAATGTTTTTGATTTTATTTAAAAATTGATTAATTTAATTAAACTTTATTTATAAAAATCATAAAATGTATAACACTCATTTACATTTGTGAACATTGAATATAGTATTCATTATAAAGGTGAATAGTTTTGAAATATTTCAACAAAAAAAACTTTAGTATAAAGAGCGTATTAAAATAAAAAACTGTTCGTGAGTTATTATGAATATTATCAGCCATTATTATTTTTGTAAGTTATTTCTATTTTTCTCTCCCTATATGCCGATGGTATAAACATAACCTAGGCAGGTAAAATATTCGTTTTGTTTATTTATTTAATGTTACAAAAAGCATGGACAGAATATAGAGATACGAGTGTCAAGTTTTGTTTTTCACTTCCCTTATTCACCCTAGATTTGTATTATTAGTTCAGATTTTGAACCAATCACAATAATCGTTATATTTATAAAATCAAAATAATGCCCTACTTATTTATCAAACATTTGAGAAGACACTTTATATATACGAAAAAGTGTACAGTGCATATACATTCATAAGAAAACTATAAGAAATTATGTCACTATAAAAACAAACTGCAAAAATATTTTATACACATTATTACTACACAATATTAAAAATATCATGAATATTTTATAACTGACTTGAAACACAAATTACACAATATAAAAAATAAATTGCATGGACACTATTTATTTACTAGTTATTTTAAATGTATAGAAATTAGATGCTTTTATTAATAATTGTTACTATCTAAAAATATTAAGCAAAATAATAATACTTAGCTAACTTTTGTTCAATCAATTTTAATCAATTAATTTTTTGCCCAGCAAATGTAACATCTTATTATATACAGTATATTGTATAGGTATTTGTTAGTAGAAACGCATCTATCTCAGAAAAGGATTTATGTGTAGAAGAATAATAAGAGAATAGGTATTCGTTTTAGCTAAACTACGTCGAATACCACAATATAATACAAATGCATAAAGCTAGTAAAACGTATTATGTTTGGAATGTAACTTTGTCATGACTTACTTATACAAGTACGTCATTACAAAGTCTTCAATGTTTAATATTATTCACGGATCACTTAAATAATAATTGTGATCATTTTAGTATGATGACAGGTATGTTTAAAATTTGGGCTCACGTTGCTGAATTTCAAATATTCAAAGCATAAACTGCAAATGTCTATAGAAAAAAATAAGAACTTTTAAAACGTCGTCAATTTCGAGAAATAATTTTAATGATCCAAAATGTTTAATAATACACAATATCAAACAATAACGGAATCATTAGTGTAGTGATTGTTCCACTGTTTAAATATTCAAAAGGAATTATAACAGATGGAATTGGTGAACCACATACGACGAATTAATAACAATAGTTAAACACAAATAATTCAACACAATGATACCGTAACACAAAGTAAACATTTTAATATGATAATAACTTCTGAATTATAATTTATAGCAATGACCGCATATAATGGGCAAATGCTTGAGCATAATTTAAAAATAACCGGTAATGCAATACGATAAAAAATGTATTGGTATAATTAATAAAAATAAAAATAATTGTTGAAAACTATTATGGTATTGATCACTTTGATTGAAAAAAAACTCGAATCGAGACTATTATGAGAGTATTTAAAAGAAAATTGTATTTGCTGAGAAGCATACCGTTTTCCCCATTGCATAGTTTAATGCAATTGACGAAGCAGACCGATAACACACTTTATGGATACCTCATCATCAAGACATGAACCATATACATTTTTATTTTTTTTGTTGTAAATAATTATAATAATGATAAACGTTTATCGCGATATTTTTAATTTTCATGGAAAGGGCCAGGGAGTTTCAAAAATATTTTAATAACTGAGACATTAAACACATAGATAACGAAGGAATATAATATCATGGTATAGGTATAATTTAGTGTGGTAAAAATAATTTACTCATTTAGTTTATACAATGTGTAGGAAATAATATTAAACCTAAAAAATATTAATCTAGTACTTGTACCTATCCACTAGATTAGATAACTAAGTATGGAAAAAAGATCTGTGTCCCATTGTTTGAATATCTTTCGTTTTTAACTAATACATAAAAACTATTATATAGGTCACACTATAAAATGTTAAAATAGTGGAAGGTAATAATATACCTTAACAGCCCTTACAATTAATATTATCACATATCCACCGTCTAAAATACTCTACAATTCAACCACATCAGAATAAGCTCTCAATCAACAAAAGAATGAAACACCGAGTATATATTAAAGTTTTCAAAGAAACATACTTGTATAATAAATAATAATGCATATTTTGATCTTAACTATTTACGCTTGTGCCTCTGATAATAATAATAATAATAATAATAATAATAATAATAAAAATATATTTTATACTTGTTATGTTGAATATAATATTTTAGATGACATAACTGTCGTGTTTTCATAATATTTGAGATTATTTTAAATAATAACATATGTATTTTCAATTCATCGATTGTTACGATATTAATAATAAATGCTAGTTTGGAATTTTACCGAGTTCCGTGGACCACAGATCAGCTAGGTATTTATTGGTCGAAAACTGTATTATTATGCACAGTTTGAATGGGATGAACAAAATGCAAATTCAACACTGCAGTATTTGAATGCACAGACCACTAGCGCTGCGAAGTACAAAGTTGAAGTTATTTGTTATGCAATTCAAAGCGTCAAGAATGTTGGAAACATCCCTCGTCGTTTTCTATCTCATTTCCATTCTCTTCACATGGGTGGATACGTCAATCCGTAATTTTCCACCATAATAGGACCGTCAATTTTCCTCAAACGTCCCTCCCTGAGAATATATTATATTGTGTGGTTGTCAAAAAATGGAAACCGTTTTTAACCAAATTCAACTCGAAATTATTAACACGAAATTAAGTTGTACGCATTAAATTACATAGGTATGGATCAACATCAAAAACATAAATAAAAAGCGGTTTTTCAAGCTTGGTTGGTTTTAAACATCTAGGTATTTTAAACTACACACATTTGTATTTAATTTAAATAATTAATAATTGACGAGGAGGTTTTGCGTTGATGGATTCTTCCTAGCCGACCAAAAATCATCACCGGGTGTCTCAGTATTTGTTATATAATAATAACAACATGAAATTAAATCGTAATTATTTTTCAGTGAATAGGAATATGTAATTTGAGAACAACTAATGCATCATGAGTATTTGCATTTTTAAATGAACTAGATTAGTCTACATCAGCGGTTCTCAAACTGTGGTACGCGAAAGACTACATGTTGGTACACAGAAGGCCTTAAGTAGCACAATTCATACCTTAATTATTTTTAAACTTAATAAATTTGTATTAATAAATAAATGAGAATTATATTGTAGTATTTTACTAAATTTTTGTTTAAAACAAATGTATTTAACTATGTAAAGTTTGCATCTTTCTATTTTTAATCATCAGTGGTACGCGACTGATTGCTAATATACTTAAGTGGTATGCGAAAATAGAAGCTTGTGAACCACTAGTCTACATGAAATATTTACAATTACTATTACTCGTATGATTGGTTTCGTTATTAACCTTATATTATGTGTATATTTTGCAATAATATTACGTAAAATAATATGTACATTTTATTTACTTATAATAATTAATTGTAAGATAATTTAATTAAATAATTATGACTCAACAAACAAATAGATAGAGCTATATTATTGGGCTAAAAAAATAAATATAAAAAAAAACATCGTGTAATTATGTTAAAGAAATTCAGGCAAAACGCACACTAAATGATTATAAGTCAAATCGAAAAAAATAAGAATACTATTTGTAAAGGGCTTGTACAATAGTACTAATTTTTTCTTTATTCACTGCAATATTGTTTCACATTGACTAATGATCGACTTCCGGATAAATGAACATGCACTTTAAAAAACATTTCTTTATGACAAGCTTTTAATTTTAAAATGTGGATCCCTCTTATATACTCTCCTTTTGAATTTTTATATCGAGCAAAGTGTATAGTTATGGTACTTTTGATAAAAAAAAACAACCGTAATATTATAACTGTAATGTATAACACTTAAGGTATTGTAAAATCGGTAGGCACATTATAATTTGTACCTATTCTTTTAATATTTATTAATGTACGAGGATTTTTAACCAGCGAGCAATTATATTCAAACATAAGACATCTTATAATAAACATATAACCACTATGAGTATACAGAAATTATACTATATTTTTTTTCAGATCCCGAACGGAGCGATATGTACTGGTCTAACAATGATTGCTTATATGTGGGGTTTTCTAAATATATTGGTAGGTACTTATTTTTTTTGTGACATTCATTGCGTTTCAGAGTAGAAATAATGCTTTAATCTTTCTCAGTGAGGGTTGTTTCTGGTAGAAAATGTGTGAATCTAGTCAATTCAATAAGAAATGAAGAATATAAAAATCCTAGTATTTTTTTTAAATAAGTAGGAAAATTGTAAAAATAATATGGGCAAAATGTGAGTACCTATGTACACTTTACACATGACTAGTTTTAAATACAAACTATTTTATTTAACACATCAGTGTTACACTGACCTACTTAATGTCGAGATGCCCTCAAAACTAGAGCAGTTTCTCTGGGTTTTTCATAAATATAACGGCTTGGTGTTTGGTGATATACTGATATGTAATGAAACATATGTACAGAATAGGTTTTAATATAATTGTTCATACAGTTGTGACCATTATTAACAATTAATGTTATAATTAATGACTAGCAAATATTTTTTTTTTCTAGCTCTCCCCATACCACCGTTATGTCGGTTATAACTAATATGTATTGCTTTATATATTACTAATATGTATAGCTTTATTTTAAGTCAACAGCAACGTTTGACACAAGAGCACGAAATTCGTACAAAGGATACAATAAATTATTCTGGAGTTGGACAAATGTCAAGTTTTTGTTTTTCTTCTGCGACAATAATATGGTCTCTGCATAAGAAAAGTCAGTAGTCCAACCGCAATCTGGTGGCCCATTGACCTTTGGAAAAGCTTCAGGTGCATCGTACATAATATATTATAACATGCGCCTCCCACTGCCCGCTTCACCTTGACGTGCATAACTGTGTCACATGGTGTACAGGAATCTAGTAAATATCAGAGCTTACAGTAAACTGCGTATTACGGGTGGTGGAATGCATAATAGTGTTCCGAGCAGAGTATATTGTCAACGCGTTTTCGACATACATTCATTTTTTTAATGGACTTTTTTTTCAATAGAAATTAAAAGTATAAGAATATGCAGGGGAGCAAAATAAAATACAGAGTAACTTTCACACAAAAAACTGTAATACCACATAATATTATACGTCATGACAATCACAAAAAAAAACGGTTAATTGGCATATAATTTTAAGTCGTAAAATCTACAACTTAGCTAAGGAAATAAGAAATATCACGAAATGTTTATGTTTATAGCTGTTATGTCGTATGCCACAAACAACAATCATCGCTAAATATATTTTATGTAACTCAAGTTGAGATGGTTAAGAAAATAATAATTTATAATAGTAATAATTCCGTATTTCTTGTTCACTGGTAATGAAATAATAGATAGGATGAGCCTATATAACCTACGTATGTGGTCGCTGTCTTTTGGTGCAAGAGAGATGGACAGTTTATACCATTTGTTGAAGACAGAAAGACAATATGGATCTTTTTGTGTTTAATATGTACAATGCAATACAATGAAAATAATGGGTTCCATTTTCTCAAAAGCTTATCACAAAATTCTCGTGAGATAAGCACTGACGTGTACTATCCATTCTGTTATTATCTGCGATCTTGTCTTGCTACCAATATTTTTCCTGAATATTTTTTTCCATTGAGTTTGCATTATAATAATTGGTCTGACGGAAGAGTCTTTGCTCTCGGTTGTTGATTTAAGAAATTTGTCACTATTAAAATTAATTGCGCATACAATCTAACACGGCGTACTGTGTATGCAATATTGGTACGTTCAAACAATTTAAACGGAACCAATAGAATCGTAGATTTTTATTAAGACATTCTAGAAGTCAAATTAAGAACGTAATGCTTTTATTGGTCATAAAAACCAAGTGCTTTTAAGACTATAAGAGTTATATGGGTCGAGGTATCGATCATAAATAAAAATATTTATTGGTGTAGAACCACAAGAATTTGAAACCATAAAATTTAAGTACAAACATGTGCAATGTAGTTATTTTTTACCTATGACATTTGTTTTAATAAATCATATCCTTCCACAATACATATATTGTCTATTATAAACTAAGTGTTTAAAAAAAAATAGTTAAAATGTTATTTATTTTAATCACGTCATGTCGGTAAAACGAATCTAAATTTTTAGTGAAATTCTAGCTAGCGCATAAAATAGTATGTTCGGCGATGGTTAAAATGATAGGCACATACATTCACATTTTTGTATCGGATGTGTAGAATTAATTGCTTACAAAAATTAATTCTAAATTCACCATTAACTCCAGGATTTTCCCCATCGGCACTATTTAATCGGCACGTATCAAGGAGGAATTGTATTTGTAAATTATACATTAGCGAAACAAAATGGTCGTTTAGTCTATTAGCGCAACATACATTTATTTAGATTTTGAAAAACTGCTCGGCAAGCTTGTATCTACGTATTTTTTTCAAGCCTCAATTCAGTAATATGTACCAACATCCATCTAAAATGTAAAGAATATTATATCTATAAAAATATTGTTTTTTTTTTTTTTAAAACGGTGACGTTGCTTAACGAATGCTTTTTTACTGTATATATATCTGCTTGCGGTTTCTTATACTTGCGTCTTGCATAGTTTCATAATATATCCACATCCCTCGAGGCGCAATTGGGATACTCTGAGGCATATATGGGTTACAACCAATGTAAATAAGAAATTACAAAATTGATTGAATTCAACTTCGCCAAAGGCAAATGAAAAAAACATTATTAATGTGATTTTCATTTTGCTTTTAATCACACACAATGTTATACAAATAAACCGAACTCTTAATAATTGTTATAATTTTTTCGAGTTTCGGGTTTCTGATGTTAAATTATATTCTTTAACATTTTGGCTTATGTTTATTTATAGATTATGTTCGTATTATAAATAGTTCTATAATTCTGATAAGATCTCCCTTCAAAATACATTATGACCAAAATATAACGGTTTACCTCAAAAATATATTTACATCCTTATCGATATCTATATACACATAAAATTATACACCTTAAAGTAAAAATTTTCTAAACATACCCTATAAAAAGTTATAATTCTACTTCTAGGTATATTATATTTTTATGAGCATTTATTTCACTCCAGTGAACAATAGTTTCCAAAATAGTATAGGTGTATTATAATATATAGGACTTATAAAGTATCAGTATGATAACAATTATTACCAGCTCATGTTTGGAACCGAACCTTGTAAATAAATTACTCGACTAAAATGTCACTAGTTCGCCGAAATCCAACTTTCAGAAATAAATTACTAACACTGGCACCATAAGTAACCGGAAAATTGACCATATCATCGATAAATGAATTCAAACCTTGACCGTTAATTATTAATATAGTTAAATATTGCGAAAACCAAGTACGTAAATAATTGACATTGGAAAGTTGGTCAATTACGAAAAACCGTTAGATTTGAATATCAAGACTTAAAATTAAATTAAAATAACTGACTGATAATTGTTATTTGTTACTCATATAATAATAAATTGTACCTTATTAATATTAATATTATATATTACAAATTAATTTTATAACTTATTAAATGTCTAAATGATCAATACACTATGGAAAGGTAAATTATTTTTATGATCACTCACATTTCTTAGTACGTACCACAGACGTTAAACGTTAGCTAAATAGAAGCGATAATGTGGCTTTGTTCCAAAAATGTATGGTAGTAATAATAAAACCCCTAATTAAAATATTCTGTCCAGTTCTTTTAAATTGTATGCATTTTATTGTGTTATAGATTTTAGAAGCATAAAAACATACTCCCTCTGATGCATAAAGTGCGTTCAGAAACCTTGAAAAAGTTTGCTGTATACTTTGAACAATAATAGCGGAGAATTGGTGTGATTTCTATAACTATTAAAGCATTATATACGTCCAGAATAAATTATGTAGAACATTTGAAAAAAAATTCGTTCCGAGATCTTAATATTATGTCCATTTTATAATTTAAATATTTCTTTCTGTAACAATGAAACAGTAGGTATTCAGGATATTTTATATGACGTCAGCGTTGCATATTTTTAAGTCTAGTACGTTCCAAGTTCTTTTTTTTTTAGAAAGAACAATGGTGTATTTTCTTTGTCTTGGTATTCTTATCAAAATGTGTGTGGTATGAAAAAAAAAATAATACTACCTAGGTATATAATGGTTTTTTTATTATTTATTTGAAATGTAACATCTACTGTGCACTGTTTATAAGTATATATATATATATACACACATCACACCTTATGTCCATCACCACGGTTGTCATGGACACATAATACCATTGTTGATTTTATATATGAACATTTTTGACGAGTCATTTGTTTTAGTTCTATAGATGTGTAGTGGTGTAATCATTATCTATATAGTAGTGTATAATATTAAATAAATACATTAATTTTTTTATCGTCATTAACTCATTCAATTTTTACTTTTTTATTTCGTATACGTTTATTTTAGTTTAGCGACCTGTAACTATTGCATATTGTTCAGATTCCGTGATCTCGTACATTTCCGTTACACTATTACACTAATGTACTAATGTACTTATGTCAATTTTAAATTTATTATTTGAACCACGAATTCGTGTAATATGTTGAATTTGGTCCTTTTGTTTTTATTGATTACACTGCCGGCTGTATCTCATACCACACTCACGCGATATCTATATATACCACAAAGCTGAACAGTAACTAGTTAAAGAGTTAAGAGTTACCTTTTTTGATCATTTTTAATTTAACTAGTTGAAAAAAAAAATAGTGTTAGAAAATAACTCAGTAATTTAATTTCATAAATAATTTAAAATCTACCTATAACTTAGTTGGTTCGTGAACATTTAAGTTATTTACACGTTTTGTATAGGTACAAATAGCTGTTTTAAAAATGTTTTTTGGAAATTTTATTTTTTTTTAACAAAAATGACTTTTGCACACTGAATATTAATCATATTATCATTATCACGTTACAAGACATACAACAGTAAATGAGTTGTTGTACGCTGCCTATATGAGATACCCGCAATAATATGAGGTTTGCATGGTCTATATTGTCCATAAATATTAGATACCACATTTCCAAGAAATAAAGCCAGTTGCACACACACACACACACACACACACACACACACACACACACACACACACACACACACACAATGTATGACCACAGCTTGCGGATGTGCACTAGACATAATATTGCTTACGAGACCGCGGTCCATTGTCCGTGCTTGTCCATACGGAATTAATTACCTAAATAACAACAATTTAACGGTAGACGAATGTTGTATATTACTGGTAATGTGTATCGTTATACGCATTTGCTTTCACGCAATACTATAATACTATTATAATATCATAGTTGAAATAAGCCTACGAAGTTATTGCATATGAATCACCTATTTGAGATCATTTGTGAACATTTGCAAAGAAAAATATCTAATTTTACCACTGTGAATAATCTGTATGAAAGAGAAATAACTATATGTATTGCTGGTAGCTTAAAAACAGTTATTTCTTGTTTTCTCGGAATTACCTTTTATATGGACTTACGCCGTTCCTCAAATAAGTGGTTCATATACGTATCCCTCCACAATCAAATATTTGATGAAAAAAAAACAAAAATGGCACCGTGAAGTTAGCCATTTATTTTTACGACAAGAATAATTTATATTTTCGATGTCCCTTTACGCAGCCATTTTGTACCTCACCATAACAATATATTTGACTGTATACGCAGTAATCTGTACATTTTAAACATGTTTAATAATACTATATATCGCCGCTCGGACGGTGCAACATCAGCTGTCGACGATTGTAGCAATATATTATCATACATTTTCCTATGTGCAGGTGGTCATTATTGAGAATATGGAATATTGGAATAAAATTATGAATTTTTGAAACTTTGGATTATTATATTTTCTCGAATATTATGAGTTTAAGATGACATTGTATACTATAATGTATTGTAATTTGATAGCTACAGATAAAAATAAAATCACCCAAACGACGGACCTAATTTTAGATGTACACGTTTACAACAACTCTCAGTTCTTACAGTGTTTAAATAAATTATCTATACTAAGTACTAACTAACAGATAGAAGTTAGTCGTGTACTTTATTTTTTTTTTTTTATTCTATGCCAAGACTAAGATACAAACTAATTATCTTTCATCCTTAGAGTATTAAATATAAATAGGTATATCGTATTTGTACTCGTATATACGAGTGTGGCCAAGGCCGTGGTTACGATTTGTGAGATTTTAGGCAATTTCTAAATTGTGAGGCCCCATAAATTATTGTAAAGTAAAACCAATAAAATTTTTTTTCAATAATACTATGAAGAGCAAAAGCATGAATAGCTTTTAAGATTTAGTGAGCTCAGACCTCTAAATTAACTTGGACAGTATACCTGCATCAATAACCAAAAATGTGTAATTATAATACTTCAATAGAATCAAATCCAGCAGCCAGCAGATAGTTACGCAAAACAACTATTTACCCGATTATGGTAAGTAGTAAGTACATCAGTTAGTCAAGACATATTCTTATATATGTATATATATTATGTTTAAAAGAAAAAAGTGGATGTCGCTCTGCTGTACATTAGGTGTTAAAAAAGGGCGCTATGTAATAGATGGTATTGAATTTGAATTCAATGATATCAAATCATTCTATACGAAAAACGATTCTGATCGAAGACGGTACGTCAGTTTAGGATATTTTATATTGTTAATACTTATTATTAATATGGTAGCCGGTAAGTTCAATTAATATTAATCTTTAACTATCAGATATGCTGGAAAAATATTAAATATACCTATGCAAAATTGGGCTGTTTTGGAACCAAATTACAACAAAATGATTAATGTTATTCTTTGTGTTAATAAGTAATTTTGTTCAAACTTGAACTTAAAATGTCTGTAAAAAATAACTATATTCATATATTTTTTAGATTTTTTAGTTACGGAAAAAACTGTTTAAACGGATCCTTGTTTTAAATTTTCAATCTTTAGCTATTAAAATTGAAAATTGTATACATTTTTAACTACAAAATCATTTTCAATTTGATAAATATTTTCAACATTTGAAATTTAAATGCTTATAAAAAATATTTTTCAACTGCTATTGTAACAAGTTATCAAGAGTCTTATAGTAAATTTGTATGTTCATTGAATCAACTAATAAAATTGTATTGACATTTATAGAAAAAAAAATTAAAATTGACAATGCCCATCAACAGCTTATAAGAGTCAAAATATTTTGAAAATGTTATCGAATTTATAAAATTGATAAACTAAACATATGGCTTAAATTCCAAGTGTCCACAGTAATTTGTTTTTGAATTACAACAAAATAGTAAAATCGCTATAAGAGAAATCGATTGAATGTCCAATGTTGTAAAAATTTCAATTTCAAATTTTCATAAAAAATTTTTTTTTGATAAGGGTAGACAAGCTTATAAAGAATTTTGTATTTAGTTTTTAAATCTTTAATATAAAAAGAAAAAATTTTATAATTCTCTAACTAAGTATAATTTTCTCACTTTCGTGACTTTTACGAATGTTGTCAAAATTTTAAGTTTAAACGCTCATAAAAAATTATTGTGGATTCACGCTCAACTTTTTTTTTAAATTCTTGTACTACATTTACATGTTTTTTGACCGAGCGAACATTTTTTTATCAACTTTAGTTTAAAAAATACAAATAATTATCGAAACTATATCGAAAAAATATTTTGACAATTTTATGATGTATAGACAATTCTAACACAAATATTCAGTAAAAATTGCATGTATCTACTATCATTTTTTTTAGAGTTACACTAAAAACCAAAATACATTTTTTGAAAACTGGTTTTGCGTAAAATTTCTCATTTTTTAAAAATATTTAGTTTGTTTTTCCTGATACTTTTGAAAACTATTGGGAAATTTAAATTTTGACCTCTCAAATGCACCAACAAGAGTCACTTTACTATCAGAAAAGTTGTTGTTGAAGAAAATAAGAACACACATCATTAAAATCAATACATTCATCGCTTCGCTCAGAATCTAAAACAAATTTCGTTGATACAAAATTTAATTTAAGTGGTAAACTTGAAATAGAACAAATACATTTTAAATTAATTAATTATACATTTTTTTGCTTCGGTTATATTATTTCGCCACGGTAAGAAACGATTATTAACTAAGAACTAATATGATTGATCATCATATAAAATTAAAAAGTTTTTTCTGGATTTCTTAAGTGCAGAAACTTCAATTATTGAGTCATAGTTTAGTTCTGAAGCCATTTTGTTTTCTATAGATAGTATTGCTAATCCAGATAATCTGATTTGCGTCATTGTATTCCTCAAATATGTTTTTATGAGCTTTAGTTTCGAGCATGGTCTCTCAGCGCTAGCAGAAGTTCCTTACTAACTGGAATCGTCAAAATGATTCGAAGAGCAATTGAAGTATTAGGAGAACAACTGCGAACTTTTTTTCATGATTTTATATGCGTGTAATGTTAAGCAGGTACTGCATTAAATTTAAATTATACAACAATCGCCAATATAAATTAAAACTCAATAGCATAATATTTTTCTTCATACTAACATAGATTATATAATAATTATATTTGTATATGATTTATGATACTAATGTACACTGTGCAATCATTCTATTAAAAAAAATTATCAATACAAAATTAACAAAATGTAATAATTTTAAATAATATTATTGTACTAAAAAATGGGAGGTCCCTGCAAGCTTGAAGTCCTAGGCAAATGCCAGCACTGCCTACCCTTAACGACGACCCTGAGTTTGATATTAAACAAAAGTAACTTTCGTCTTAACTTGAATAATTATTTCCATGAAAATGTGTAACTAAGCTTAGTGACTCAAAAGAATTCATATTTTAAAATTTACTTTAACTCATTTGTCATTTTTTTTTTTTAGATAACTTATTACCTTTAACTACCTACGTTACGAAAATTGGTCAATTTGTCCAGCTTTATATACACCAATTACCAACATAATATAATACCTAAGAATTATAATTTTTTTTTTTTTTTTTTAGCTTTTATAGCCCATTGAGGGCCTTCGCTGCTTCCACAATTTCTTGCCACTTCTCTCTATTTTCACTTCCTGCTAGTTCTGTCTCTGGTGCAATCTTTGCTAGGTCTGATTTTATAGTGTCCATCCATCTATGTCTAGGGCGGCCTCTGGGTCTTCTACCATTGATTCTGCCCAACAGAACTTGCTTGCATATGCCATTCTCTCTCCATAAGTGCCCAGCCCATTCGAGTCTCTTGCTTCTAATGAATGCTTTTATATTTGGTTTTTGGAATAGCTGGTATATCTCCCCATTTGTTCTTATTCGATAATCTCCATTTTCATAGATAGGACCATAGATTCGGCGGAGTATTTTCCTTTCGAAGATTAGCAGTTTCTCTTCGTCTCCTTTTGTCACCGACCACGTTTCGCAGCCATACGCCAAGACTGGGCGTAAGTAGCTCAGGTAAGAATTATAATTAGATACCTTATTAATGAAATATTCGTTTAAGCTCGATCGAGTAAAAAAACAAAAAAAAAAAATGCTATAATATAACAAAATATTGGTTGAATATTTTTTTCAGTTTTTATAATCATTGAACATGTACCTATTATATTATAACTATAACGTATTTTATGAGGTAGTCTTTAAATTAATCTCTTATAGTCTTATAGATATTAATCTTTCATTTTCTACATTTTTTTTTTTAGAAAAGTGCTGTTTTGGCTTTCAACACAAAAATATCATCCTCTTCATTCTGTGTGTAAGCTCTCTGTTCGTCGATAACTATTCAAAGAGAGCATACGGAATGTACTAGGACATTTCAAATCATTAAGATGATTTGTAAAAATTCTGAATACCTATCAATAATATATTATATTGGAAGTGACATTGACATTGAAATGACAAAAGTAAATTAGATTAAAAAAAATACGTTATTATTATTATTAATAATTGTCATGATTACTCTATCTTGAAAAGTTTTCAATCAGGTATCACTAACCTTACGGTATATTTTTACAGAAAAATATCTAAGAATTTTAAATTGGATGAAGTAAATTAGTGTTTTTATATTTTTTAATTATTGGCTTAGGTATTTAATTAATTGGTATCCTTAAAAATGATCAAGTTGGAAGTTCTATACGTTAAACGTGAAAAATATATATCTTAAAATATTATATTCACAGCTCAAAATTCCAAAGCTTATTTTTTTCCCAAAATCAGACAATGTAAGTATTAAGTCAAGTTGAATGTCTTTAACAAATTGTTTACGAGAATTGAAATTGTTTTATTTATTTAAGTTTTTATCCATGCTGAGATCATTTCTATTTCTAATTATTATTATTTTTTGTTATTTATTAAGACTTACGGTTACATCCGCGACAGCAATGAAGGCCATTGTAGATATCAGAAAATTGTTTTATTAATATTATTAATATTTACCTATATGTGATTCTACATCAATTTATTATTTTTGTGTACACAAAAATAAGAATTATACTTGGGTATACTCTGTGTTTGCAAGAATTTAGCTCATGTAACCAGAAACTAAAAAATTATTTTCAGACGATAATTTATTTTTGAACTTAAATCAATGCCCTAGTTTACTATACTTATTCTTCAGAACTGAGTACCTCTATACTATACCCACCCATATAATGTATTATATATGATATAGGAGGGAAGTACTATAGTGGTACTCATATTATTAATATTCTACACATTATTATGTTAAATTGAACAATAGTACATAATATGTGGAACATTTTTTCAACACATGTTTCAAAATCAATATGAAAACCTAATAGTACCTATAGGTTGCGTTATACTTTTGAAATTTCCATTAAAAGTTAATAATATGGTTTTTTGCATTATAAAATATAACTCATTGTAATTTAAATGATATGATAAAAGTTTTAATGACGTTCCAAATTCATATTGTATAGAGGTTATTGTAGGCAACAAATGAATACGATTGAAATTGATTTCAACAAGAACATTTTTTTTCTTCGTTAATTTCTTGAACTTTTATATTTGTGTGTTTTCATTAAATATACATATAACATCAGATATACTATATCAATATTTAAAGTTTTGATGAGGGGAGAGGAGAACCATTAATGCTGTAGGGTAAATACACCTGTGTTTCTCCTCTTCGGCCATCTTCTCTAAATAGGTATATGCTTATAATGATCAATTAACTACTTACTCGTTTTAAATTCGATTTTTAAGTATCAACATTCCAGGAAAAATATTTTGCTTTGTGATAATATGATATTAAAAATAAATGCTGTCATTCCAAAAGGAAAAACAAACTTATAGTGAACATATTTATTTTCCTCAGACATTTTGTTTGGAAATAATTATTAAAGTTGCATAAAAGAATATTTTGAAAATACATCCCGAGATAATGATTACTGTTAAAATAATATCCTGTATACTCTTACAGAGTCTTTCTATACTATAATTATTATAATAAATAAATAAGGTTTTGAGAAAAATAAAACCTCTGCCAATTCACCATTACATTGTATTAAAATAAACACAGCAAAACAAAAATAACTCATTTGTAAAGTTTCTACTAGTTGGATGTTCATAAAATTATTTAAGTTAATATTCAAGAAATGTTTAAGTTAAGCCTGAAATGAGAAATCAGCAGGAATCGTATACTCGTTTTAATAGGACTAATTATAGTAATTACTTAATGCATATGAAATATGAATGATATATTAAGTATAATACCAAGTGGCAAGTGGTCCATTTTACATTTATATGTCTAGCGTATACACTCATTATTTCGAAAAGTTTCTACTTTTTTTGAAAGTATTCTTTTTATATAAATTCGGAGTATTTCAATGTATAAAAATCAAATTTCGGAGAAGAAGTTTATTCTAGTTGTAACTTATAAGTATATAAAGTGTAGATTAGTGAATTAGTGGACAACATTTTCCTGTAACACACACTACTTCGCTAATCTAAACTTTAAATACTTATAACTTACGAACTACTTTTCCGAAATTTGTAGATCAAATAAATTCAAATAATATTCTGTTTCAGAATAATATGAAATAAAAAATAACGGTGTCACTCAAAAGATTAAATAACTTTGAAAAAACGATAACGACAAAAATTTTTTAAAAATATTATTTTTTTCCGGAAATACCGAAATAAAATGTTTTCTGTACGAACCTAAAGTAATATCAATATAGATAAGTACTCGAAAATGTATTAAAAGAAACTTGTGTCGGGATCTTGTATTCGATATCCAATAACGATCGTCACGTACAATTATTATACAAATTCACAATACATTCAAAATATTCGTACAAGTTTACAAACGCAAATCAAATAAACAGGTAAGCAAAACAAAAACATGTGCGTATTTCGTATTATTACGAGTATGGTATGTGCGCAGAGTGAGCTCCCACGGGGATTTTGTGAGCTAAAATAAAAGCGTAGATATAATTCATATGAACGTTTACATGTTATTGATTCAGCAAACGTTTAATCATTAATTTCTTATTCAAAACTTTACACACACACAACACACTATAATAATTTTCCTTAAACACTCAATTGCTCAATCTCCCCTTATCGCGGTCCCTTGTGGGTTGAACTAAAGATGATGATCGATCATGCGGTATTGGTCGGTTGTAGGTGTATATTCGACGATTTTGCGGTCTCTTAGAAAGTTGTTGGTTTTTGTGGTAGTCATTATTTATAATAATGTTATTGTGGTATCGTATTCGTTTACCGTTTATTGGATCCACCGTCGTGCGAAAATCCTGTGGCGTTAAATATTTTACACATTTCTTGTCCTCAAAAAACTACACAAGTGGGCAGTGGTTATAACCCTTTGGGGTGCTGTTCATTGTCAATAGCTTGGGCGAATAAGAGAAAGGTCTAAACCACTTACTTCCCCATTTCTGAAAATCCTTTGACAGCTCGTTAGTATCTTGACATTTAATGTCAGCAACTTGGTGAGGCGGCCTACTAAACCACTTATTTCATTGCTGCATTCAGCAAAACTTAAATACCAGCAAGTAATGAATATCAAATCGGCCCTCCGTTTGATTGCCATTAAGAATTTAAAAGAGCGACGTCACCTATATTATAAGTTGTCGTTGGTGGAACTCAAGACTTTAAGTAGATATACCTTTTAATTATGAAATAATATAATAGTACGATAATTGTTAGGTATTAAATAGGCGACGTGGAAGACATACAGAAGGACATTTGTGACATTAAATTAATTGTCCTCACTTTTAATCTCGCTGTTAGAGTGCTTTGATAAGCCAATTATAAACATTTACAGAATATTTTATTATTTTGCAGGGTTATTACAAAGCAATTAGTGTATTAAATGTGTATTCGGGAGGAGCGGAAACACATAATAAATGAACAACCTAAGACATTGTGAAAGAAATAAGAGTATGGAACAAATGTATGGTATATTTGAAGAATTCGTTGTCATAATGCTTTAAGATACTTTAACTTTAAGAGAATGACATTTCATTTTGTCCATAAAAAATATGATGAATCTGACGAATGAATTTGTAAATTAAAATATATTAAAAATTTTTCTACAGAATTAATGTCTATAATAATACAATTTGAACAACTACTATTCATTAACTGACTCAAAATAATAGACTGGGATCTGAAGTATAAAGTCGATATATTGTAACGATTTCCTTATCAGCATGTTAGATGGGGCAAAAGGAGATAGTAATAATGATATCCAGCGGTAAATGTTTCTGCTACGTTACCCTAAACCTCATAGCAGGACATTATAATAACTGTCTTTAATGTGCTAATTTGTAATGATGTTGCTTGTGGATGTTTAAGAAACAGTGTGATTTTATTTTATTATTCGTTTCTAATCATCATTCATCGTGTAGTAAGCTCAAAAAGAGTAGTATATTACGCATCATTATTCCATAATGCTTAATAGAATATACTATATATAATAATATATTATATTATATAATATATTACTTGTAATTATAAATTATAAAGGTAGGTATAATTAATATGCAACAGGCATAAAAGCCTAAATAGGGATAATAGGTGAAAACAACAAGTCGTTTTTATTTATTTTACATAATAATGCAAATCATCAATATTGGTGCGTAGAATTAGAATATTAGAATATCATGCCACTATACGTCATTGTTAGAACCCGCATAAATACGGGTAGAGCACCGACCATTATTTATAGAAGATAGTCAGCACTGCTCGATGGACGATGGCGTAAAGCGCTTACGACAGTGTGCTTAAGGATTTTTATGTTTAAATTATAATTAATAAACTGTTTTACTTTACTGTTAACAAAACAAGCGATTAATTAATTTCAATACCTTTCTTTCTCAACACACACCTCAAGACTGACGACGACGTGCGACGTCGTTAAATAATTAAAGTGGCATAGAACGCCGTGTCCTGCACAGCACTCACCACATAAATGGTGTCGGGTGTGGGGTCATGCACAGCGCTCACCACAATCGTTACTCACTTAAGATATAATATACTCGTTGCACTAAAATTATTATATATTTTGCGATGCATAAAGTAATAGTGCAGCACAAGACAAAAAGTTTTTTCGTGCTTTCAATAATTCACATTTTTCAATTTTTTTTTTTACTTACTTACAACGACGTTCCACGTCCGAGAACTAAAATAAAATCGTATTGGTTCGATGGCCATTGTACGATGATTAATATTATATCATGTAGGAGTATTATAATATCCTCGTCGTAATTGATAGTTTTTGTACACCGTCGTCGGATCGATCGCTACTCTCACTAGTTTTCGTTAGTTCTAACGAAAACTTTAGATAAGTATCGGTGTGTGAATACCCAAGTTTAAATAGTGTCTAAAGTTGTTTGTAAGAAAGGATTAAGCGACGTTTAGACAATTAACTTATACGACAGTGCGTTTAACTCCACCTCCCCCCTATTTTAAGATGCGATTGACCAATATTTGAATAATACAAATTTAAATGTTTAAAGAATTTATCGAAAATTCATACTGGATCTCATCGCGCATCGGTGCAATTCTATACGGACAGTGTAACAACAATTCGGCAACAGTTAATACACTTCAAACAAAAATCTGTTCACTATCTCGTCGGTTACACTGTTATATAATATAACTTTAATTCTTATTTCCGAGAAATATCCTTCACCGTATTCACTGTAGTCGAAAAATGCTTGTTAAAATATATTATATAAAACTAAAACAAGGTAGAAAGTTTGACTTTTACGTTGGTATCCAGTTCTTCTTTCTAAATGGTTTACGCAAGTGAAACCAAATGTATTTTTACGGTCCATTCTGAGACAGAAAATGAAGCTGAAAACTGTAATGAGCTTACATGTAGTTAGGTGGAGCTAATAAATATATTACTTTGACTTTTTTGTAACAATTCGTTATTGTTATTTATTTCAGTTTTGTAAATAACATCTCTAAATATTATAATTTTAAAGGTTAGGAAATGCGGGTTGATATTTTAATTGAGTTTGTGTAGGTATACATTTTAACATTTAATCGTAAGTACGTCTGGTTTTTAAACAAGCTTAACTTTTTTTTATAACATTTATACGTATTAAACCAATGTTCAGTTAAAGGGACCTATGTTTAATGTACTATATTAGACCGTAGGTAATATGATTTTATGAATAAAAAAATTCAATTATTTTCTTTTAGTCATATCATCCCTTCTGTAATCATTTTATGTTTTTTATGTACTATATTTTAAGCATCATATAGATTACCGGCGTGTTTAAATATTCATGATTGAAAATTAAAAAAATAAAATAATATACTTAAAAATAGAATATTTATCGTTATTGTATTTTAACTCGAAAATAAGGTAAATATTTAAAATTTAAAGTCAATATTAATACAATGACTTTGATATAATATTTACAATGTACGTTGTTCGTTAGGGCGTACACATATGTGAGTCGTAAAAACCCGCATAAAAAACAAATCAAGTGGCGCGACTCACCTAAACATTCATATTGATAATTTTTTATATTGATATAATGTCCATATAATGTCATATATATGGTAAATATAATATTAGATATGTACACTATACAGATGATTCACCAAATATGCTCACCCCCTTTTTCTTCTTCAATAATGCAGTTATTCAAAATTTTTTTTTGGAATTTTTAAATTTACTTGAAGACCGTATTTTCAAATTATTAAAATTATTAAACTACTTAAGTAGTATTTTGTTTAGATACAAACTTCCTATTTTTTAGAGAGAATCCTCATTTGTACGATGAATTATTTAGCTTATAATATTTATTAAAATGTTGACGTATCATGATCAACATTTGGACGAAGGAAAGAGTTACTTAACATTGTGTATACTGAGGATAATAGGTCCATTATAATATGTTTGGAACAAAAGGGAGGTTTAGTTATTTGAAAAACGTAGTGATTAATATTAATCCACCAACATAAATAATTTATAAAAATGTTCCAAATATAATAAATACTAGGTCTAATATCTCATATATTTAATATTTTTATAAAACCATTTAAAAAAATAAAATTCTTATATACTTAGTATAAAGATTGCAATAAATGAAAAACTAATAGTTCGAAATTTGAATTATGTTCATCGAAATTTTCAATTCCACCAAATAATTTACAGTGAAAGTGGTTTTCTTATTTAAGCCAGATGTTTTTGAAATTATAGTCTTTGTGTGTGTGTAAAAATTCCAAAAATCAGAATTTGAATAAATGATTAATGAAGGAAAATTGGGGGTCAGTATGCTTGGTGAATCACCCCGTATAAGTATTATAGTACCTAATAATTGTCCAAGTAAATAAACTCGCACCGAAGTATAGTCTCGCTCCACGTTGCTTGATCCAAGCCATCGGCAAATTAAAATACTTTGAATTTGCATTTTATGTAGATATGTATTTACTTTAAATTGCAGATAGGTACTCGGTAAAACCATTGGTTTTGTATTTGACACCCATATAATATATTATAAAACCAACCAATAGTAAAACCAAAGCAAGTCAAAATAACATCGAAATCCTCCCGTTTGGTATTTATCTGTCATCTATAAACCGTGTCAGAGATACACAACGTTCCATATAGTTACTACCATCGAACAAAGTGTTTGTGGTTCATTGACGTACTTAAAAACCGCCTTTTCAATGATTTCGGTAATTTACACTGTTGTCATATTACCGCGGTCACCGGCGTCTGTACCGTCTGAATCGATCTGTGTATCTTTTCTACACGATCGAGAGTGATCGAGTAAACCTTAACTAAACACTTTTCGGCCGTCAATGTGTTTCATCGGCTGACAATAACAATATCCTGGGTACGGTTTGTTTTCGTTACACTGATTTGATTCTTATTATTCGATCGGTTTTCAGTCTCCAACCGACAGTGAAAGTACTACTGCAGTAGTGCAGTGTAAAATTAAAACCAACCTGCGTGGCCACCGTCAGCTGACGAGGGTAGGATGCGTTGCGTCCACTGTTCCGCCCAATGTCGGTTGAAACCCGGTAATGCGATTGACCGAGACCGGTATCGGATTGTCGCGTGTATATCCATATGACCGTAAGTACATCGTTTGCGCATCAGCATATCATTATATATTAATAGAATTGAAAGAGATCAGAAACACCAAACACCCGAAAGTGCGACTTGTTTACTAACTTTCGGATTACATTTTAACGCGAGTAAAGTATTTAATTTTCAAATATTGAGTGAGTATTTCTGTTTTAAAATGTACAGATATATTATATTGAGCACTGAGGTAGGTACACTATGGCGACATGATACTACAACTGAATATTATTACAACTGCAGTGTTACACACTTACACTGTCCGTACAGTACTGCCCGCCGGTGACTCCTAAGTCCTAATCATGACCAATAACTATAGCCTTAGGTTTCTGACGCAAAATGTGTGTATTAAAGGTACGATACGTATAAGATATTACAATAAATTATGTCTTATGATTGTATTATTTAACATTTGATTGAATAAGCCGATTTATTTTTAATTTTATATATAGCTACTATTATGACGTGTGAATCGTAATAAAAATTGAATTTTCAATCATTTCAACCGGAATCTGGTAGGTATTAGAAATTCTTTTACGAAATATGTTAAGTGCCTACATATATTATAGTTTTCAATTTTTTTTTATACTTTTCGCTATTTTTTTATTCAAACAACCCTCGGCGTCATGGCCATCGGGAGTTCATCGTTTTTTTTTTATTATCTATGATCTATTATCATTAGCGCGGGTGAAACTTTTTTCTCGCTATTGTTCGATTAATTGAGCATCAAACGACGTACGATATTTTGACACAGACGACTCACATCCGACCACCGTTTGGCGCTATCCATCTCGTGCGTATTATTATTATGCTCAGACGTCGTCATGCCGATCGATGCACAAATCGAATTATTCACGAGTCTACCGAATAGGCCGAGTTTTTCAACACGTAATATTGTTTCTTTGGACACTCGACAGTCGTCCATTCACTGTTCTACATAGCAATTGCACATACACACGCGTTGTATATAAACAGTGTTACACTTTGAACCCTCCCTCATATTAACGCTTAAACTTTGTTGTTGACTCGTCCAATATACACATAAGTCCCTAATGAATTCAACTACAAAACACAGTAAAGTTCTGATTGCAAAATGCGCCGAGGACACACGGATACAGGTTGCCAGTCACCACAGAACCGCAGCTGGTACGTACAACACGCAATACATCCCATGCAGACCTTTTTCGCATACATTTATGAAGTCATAAATTTATATTATTGCCAAAATAACATTACTGCGAGTATCCATAAAGTAATAGTACCGATTTGGCGTTCATGGAATGATAATATGCTCTTACGTGGTAGGTACCTAAGTATTTTCGAAATGTATTAAGTAGGTATGTAAGCGATTACCTATATCGATACAGCTGTATATGAATTATTGACGATGACACATTTCGTTCGAATTGTATGAATAAACTTTTTTTTTTTTTTACTCATTTACCCTTTTTAAACATGGAATTTTATGAACTTATAAACTTATATGAATTTTATTTCAGTTTTCAGTACATGCACGGAATCATAAAAACTATACGTACACGTCTGTTTATCTAATTTTTTTTTAAACTTTTAGCGCTATATAATATAATTACATTATACTCATACTAGTTAATAGTCATATAATTATATTATGTTGAGAAAATATTTAGAAACTTTAATGTACACCTGAAATTGATTAGCATAATTCTACTAAGTGTATCAATATATTTTATTCCCGAAAACTGCAAATCAATGTATTGATATATAAATCATAATAATTTAAAATTAAAGACGTGTTCGTAAGAATATGAGTTGATTTCAGAGAATGGTTAAACTAAACTCTAATTGTATTTAATTTTTAGTACAATTATAAAATATTTTTCAGACATTATACAACATTTGTGTTATAATTCTCGCAGTGTCTACCCTTTTCATATTCCTTTTTATTCTGCGAATTATTTGCGAAACAGTCCTATACTATGTATGATGAGATTAGCTAACAAGGATCCATCGTTTCTATTGAGAGACCAAAAAAGTTATTTATGTAATATTCACCATGTCTTACATTTTAATTTGCATTTTGTACTGTTACGTTTTAAGATTAATAACAATATTTATAATGGGCTTGTCCCGTTTCATATCAATAAATAAATAAATAATTATACTAGTTTTAGAAACACAAAACTGAATCATCAAAATGTAGTTATTAGTAAAATGACATAACCTACCATTAAGTAAGTATGGTACCTAACTATTAAAATTATTTGAAATAAATTTTATTTTTCACTAACTAATCATATATAATAAATGTAACTTGAAGATAAATAATTGTGCTTTCTTATTATTGTTCAAAATTAAATTTGATTATAATCAAATCGAAAAAACCTTCGTGTGATTAAATTAATTATATAACAAATTATGAGATGTAAAAATATCATAACAATATATTATACTTACCTTATTTAATGCTATTCAATTCTAAACGACAATGAGGAAGCTACCGCTTTTTTATTGCAATGATCTGTACTTTTGGGCTATTGCTATCCTAAGTAGGTACGTATTATATAAACATCGATCATATTGTATAGTTTTGGAACGAAATGTATGTGAATGGATAAGACAGAGAAAGTTAAGCGTATTTAACCAGAATATTTGAAAAAAAAAATAGAGAGAAAATGCGTTAAAACTGTGACATAATCTGCATTAAATTAGTTAGATTAAAAGTGTCTCTGTTGAAATTAAAGAACACAATAACCGCTTTTTGACTAGTAAATTACATTTTTATCAGAATTACGATAACTTCTTATTCCAGTAATTTCTGATTTGTTAAAAGAAACATTTTGCTAAAATGTTTAAATAATTGATTATTTCTTTAGAAATATATTACTATGCGTTCTACTTTCTACTTCGGCGAAATAATATAGTTCTGAAATATAACGAATTAATGAAAACCTGTTATAGATTATTAAATTATTTTTATCGTTTCTTTTGAAAGTAAAAGATTAATCTGAATATAAACTAAAGACATTTCAATGTAATAGAGTATTAAAATAAATTTTGACATTGTTTGTGAAACTCATAAATGAAATTCTTGCTCTTATTTCACGAATTTTAACTGAATTTTTTCAATATTAAATTTAAATTCAATGATGTGGAAAACATATTTATATTATAACAATAGTGTGCAGACTATAGTCTGTTCTAAGTTCGACTTTTAAGAATTCATATTTGTTTAAAACTTGTATTTTTATTACCTTTAATATAATTACAAAAATTCATAATTTATTCAACTTAATTTTACGATCTTTTTATGAGCAAAAAATAATGGTGTGTTCAATAAAGGAAAACAAATTCAATGTTAAAAAACAGTTTTAATTTCAGTCTAAATCGTACCTCTGGAATGTATCAAGTAATAACCTATGTAAATGTGTACATTATAAATACCTTACATTCTACGTACCTACATATAACAATTTATTTGTATCATTAAAAATTATAAATAAAATATTATTTCTAAAAATTTCTATAATATTCTATTCTAAAATGCAATACACTAAAAATTTTTGGTAACGAATCACGAAGAATTTGGAATAATTTCAGCTACGAACGTCCTTATCTGCATCGGAGTTAACATGACATGCTTGGGGTCGATCGATGTTTGGTCAGACCTCTTCAGCTGTTCAGTGCCTGAAGAATTGCTATTTTCTGGCATCCAAGTAAGTTTAATGTTTTCCGAGAGCCATTGGTTTCCACCCAATATTGTCTCCTTTAGTGAAACTATACGGAACTTCGTAAACAAGTCCTAAACCAATCAAAAAGTTGTTATAAAATATTTTTAAAAAAAAATAAGAATATTATAATTAATTAATAATTATAAAACTTTAACGGTTTCGACAACTAATCGAATAAAATTAGGTTATTGTACAACACTTATAAATACGAGCCAAAACCTTGATAACCGCCTCAACTATGCAAACATTAGAAAATATTGTAATTAAAAATATTAAAACGAGTTATACTATACTTGTTCCATTTAAATTTAAAACTTAAAACCCATAATATAAAAACTATAAAAACACTAGACATTTCAAGGTAAATTTAAACAAAATAAATATCCAACAAGAACATAAAATGATCCTAAAGTCACTTTAAATTCAAAACTAAAACTTAGGTAATAAAAAAACGAACAAACCTGTACGTCTATGACAATTGGAGTGGACAAATTTTTATTTTCATTGTACTCGAATATGTGCTCAAATCTCAATAACACTGACCCGTCTTTCCATGGTTCCAAAGTTAGTAGCTGTACGTTATTCGGTAAAGGTTTTTTCAGACCAGAAAACTAAAAAATTGTACACTCAATTAAGATGTTTTAAACTTATAAATCAATTGAAAATAAAATGGAAGCACATTAATTGCAAACTTAGTTTGTATTACCTAATTATAATTATTTTGTATAAACAAAAAAAATATGTATACTTAAATCTTATTCCATTTATTTGCAATTACAATTAATTTGATGTCAGTTTTATATTTTCATAACTTACTGGAGATATGCTTCATTAATAAAATTTACATTTTTAATTTTGTTATAGACAATATAATAATTATTATTCATAAGTTGTTCAGTTTTACTACGAAACTGTTGAATAAAGTTTACTAAATGTGAGTGTTTTTGATTTAAAATCTGTATTTAAAACGTTTATTTCCTAATTAAAATTTTTTTTTTTAATGATCAAGACAATAATTTTTAATTTATTCGTAGAAACTTAGTTAGAAACTAAGTTCATACTTCAAAAATATATCGTATATTAACATATACATATATTCAAAATTTGTATTTTTAAATGGTAAAAATATTAATAGCATGCACTCTAGATTCCGATATATTATATGTTGTATATCTTGTATGTCATTAGAATTGTAAATTAAATAATTTTCTAGAACACGATTCCGTCTTATTTATATAATTTAGTAAGTGACCAACAAAAAGTAACCTTAATGGAGTTACTAGAAAAATTATTATTTTTATTATTGCATCGTTTTAAATAAACCATATCAATATTCGTCCATACAGAAATATAAATTATTTTCTAAAGCGAACACGTCATCGCAAAGCCCTGAACAGAGAGTTTTCTTATTATGATTATGATTAGTCTCCCATCTCCCTCAAAGTTTTTAGATTATATTTTACAGAATAAAATATTTTTGAATTTTGATTATACAATTAACATATTACAGCATCGCCATTTAATATGTTTTTATATTTTCTCATAACTTAGTTTTATCTTTCACTAGTTTGTAACACATACGTAAATCAAAATTTTTTTTGTACCCACATACCATTTATATTATGTAGATACACATGAAGTGGGCTTACAATCTCAGATTGAAACTAATTATTGTTACATTAGTATAAATATTTATGATAAATTTAATATATTTTACGTAGTTTTTAAATTATGAACATTTTTTTTCAGTTAAATATTTATTTCATCTTACCTGTAATGCAGTAGATTTTTTTAAATCTTTGTAAGATACAACACTGTGTTTCTTTGTGAAAAAATATTGCGGCCTGATAAGTTTTCTTTGTGCCAATAGTCTTTCTACCTCAAATAGTTTATCAACTGGTCCATAAGTTAAATAGTGATGTCCTCTGGCTACCAAGCCCACTCCAAAAGCGGTCTCATTCAACGCTTCGTCAACGCCAAAGGCATCGTCGACGAATATCCTTCTATGTACCTAAGAATGAAATCATTAAAGTCGTTATAATGACGTCGCAAGAGAATATATTCTGATACAAAATTTAATATATTATATGTGGGTACCATGAGCTCGATTTCACCATCTTGAAGACTGGATCCTCCTTGAGACCTGTCGTTGAGAACGGAAAACCGCGTTTGTTGGTCTGTTAACGATATGCGAGAAGTAATTGGATAATAGTTTCCCGTTACGTTTTCCACGTTTTCTCTTAACGTGAACGAAGGTCTATAGTTCAATATGCGTTTCAACATTTCTCGGCCGTTCGAATCGGTGTAGAATGTTTGATTGTTTTTGTAGAACGGAATGCGAAAACGTGATATGACTTCCTTCCCAATTTTATCGCTGAGACACACAGAACAAACAAAATCAGCAACGTTAGATTGGGTCTGATTGGGATTAACCAACAAAAAAAATTTAATTTATTTACTCGTTTGGTATGGGTCCCACAAGCCATTCGAATTCAATATTATCATCTCCGTTGTATAATCTTATCACCTGACTCACCCATTCGTTGCATTCTCTATGAATTTCTTGCACTACAGGTCCTGAAGATCAATATAAATAATACCATGTTGCAATGAAAAGCAAAAAAAAATACTGACACTAACACAAATCGATTTAATTAAAAAAAAACCTCTAACCTGAGACGCGCTGCGGCTTTTTCTGATTATCGCAAACAGGAATAGGTGAACCATCGGGACGAAATATATAAGCTCCCGAAGCTCTCTTATAATCTTTTGAGTTATCTCCGACCATACTTTTGTAATATAAAAATTCCTGAATTAACGGTATTTCCTCGTTATCGACGTACATTACGAAACGTCTTGGGTCGCTATCATCGATTGTCAGACCTAAACGCTAAAAACAACAGATAATTTTAATGAACATATTGTTTTAAAATAATGGTTCTGAGTCACATATATGAGCGAAATAATTGTGTGGTATATTTAAATTATTTATTTTTTATAAATACACATAGTTTTGTTTGAAATATCCAGTATACAATTAATTTAAAGTATTCATAAAAAGTTCATATTAAAAGCCAACAGACACTCATGTCAAAATGTTTATTTACTACACTATTAAAATTAAATATTTGTTGAAAGGTACCTAAAATTATTTTAAGCAAAGATAACTATTCAGGGGAAACAGCATTTGTTTATTTATTTATTATTTATTTGATTAGATATACTACTAATGGTAATATTAAATAAGATAAATATGTGGATTGAGTGTAAACATTTTTTTTAAATGGTCCCGAATTGGTTATTTATAGAAAAACTAATAAAATCGAATTTTTTGCTATTTTATCCAATTGGGTCTTTAAATACTAAGCGTTAAAGATAAAATAAGTTTTTAAGAAAATGTTTTGAAAAATTATTGGAAATAGATAATGTTATTATGTACATTTTCAACAATAATACCCGATTCGCTTGCATAAATCAAAATATATAAAAGATACGAGTTTAATAGGTGACAACAATAATATTATATATTATTATGTCGTATACCTAACAAATACATAACAACCGTGGTGCTTACTCTATCGCCGAGGTCCAAGGGACTTTCGGTTTCCGATTGCGCCGACCTCTCGGCTCGCAATCTGTTGAGATAACTACTACTCGGCTCTTTCGTAATTAAATACGACTTGTACCCGAGCGGTGGCAAATCGTCGGCTTGGAACACAAGTTCGGAGGTGGCCGACGACTTGCGGCCCGGTATGCGCAGGACTGCGCTTGGCAAAGGCACGAACTGCACCGTGAGCCTTTGCCCCGAAGGGTCGACCACGCTGTAGGCCGTCTCACTGGGTATGGGCAACCGGACGAATTCCGTGACCGGTCGACTCAACGGGTTGTAAAGTGTGAGCACAAATTGTTCGCTGTGTTCGGACACTTCGCACTGGCTTATGTTCAACAGTTGACAGGTCTTGCAATCTGCAGAAGTTTCTATGCCGGCAGCCAACCCTCTGAAAAGGAAAGCGCATACCTAGATGTAGTTGTTTTTTATTCGACGGGTAGGTATGCCTGTATTTATTACATTATAATCAGTGACTATAAGTGCCAATTTGAAGGGTATAAGCATTTTTCACGTACTTAGGTTTTAGTGACCACGGGGACATATAATGACCTTATTATAGAGTGGAAAAAAGATTGTACCTATCTCTTCCTTCGAAATATTTATTTTCTTTCATTCCTAATTGTGTAAATCAGGCACACGTGTATATACTTTATACTTTAAGAAGGTAGGTTATGGATAATTATTTAATCACTTATATACTTGACCAATTTTCTCAATTATCTGATGCTAACAAATAAACTCCGAAGCGTTCACACTGAATTATCCATGTGCAAGATTATAAGCGTATTGTGATGGATATTTTTACGTTATTGTAACAGTTGGTGATGATTATCTATCTAGGTTATGGATTCTCAACTTAGATTTGGTCATTAGCTCTCGAAATATTTTTTGATAAACACCCGAAATTAACTATGTAGGTACCTACGATCTAAGAATATTGAAAATTTCAAATAATTTCAGAATATTTTTTTCCCGTGTTTTATGCCGGGTTGCGCGAACAATCACTAAACGTTTAACGAATCAAATAGTCCTCTAATGGTACCTTAAACATGACTTAGTGACCCATGATGTGACCATTAAAATTGTATTGAACAATATTGTTCATACAACCCGGCATACAATTTCTAAGAGATATAGGTACGCAGTATATCCAAGTATCGTCTTAAATTTAACGAGCATTCGTTAAAAAAAAACTAGAAACGATTTACGTTACGCAAGTCTCAGTACTCCCCCCTCCCCCAAAACCATTACACTATAAGCATTATTATTATTGTTATTATTATTATTATTATTATTATTATTATTATTATTATTTGTAGATATCACGCATTACGATAATATCGTGCACGAAGCTTCTTCGCACTCTTCCATGGCTTCGCTCAATAACCGCGCGTAATCGTTGGCCACGTGTTGTTTCTCTGTACCGGTAATGGCGTCGTGGTGTTGCATCATGCCCATCGTTTCGCGGAGTGGAGTGATTTTTGGCTCGTATTTGGCGCCCGTTAGACTCTGGACGGACAATTGTTTGCACGTCTAAAAAATATTAATAGATATTTAGTCGATATTTTTATTAGAACAATATAAACTTATTATTGTTAATAGTCAATGCTAGAACACAAAATCGTGGTGATGGTTAGTAGGTCGAGTATTTCGGTTTATCAAGTCATGATTAGAATTATGATAACTATAGACTATATAATATAGAGCATATAGCATGTATACACTTTAACTGTTAAGTATCATGTTATACACACTGATTTCAATGGTTGACGTACCTGTAAATGATTGTTTCCTCTTCGTTCGTAGTACTTTTGTGTGGGCCTCGACGTGAAATATCCAGTCCAATACGAATGTTTGTCGCTTTTGTATGGGAAAAAGTCATCTTGCTTGGTCGGGAACGTAATTTTCTGATCGTTAACAGCTTTTAGATAACATGATGGTGTAGAGTAAATAGCGTTAATTTTACTTCCGGAAGCTTGTTTTGAGTTTATATGTCTACAAACGATATAAGGCTAAGTCAGGAATCCATGATTTGTTTAATTAAAAGAAATTAATTGTCCATATACCACAGTTGTTAATAGTATTAAAAATGTTTTAGACCAACCCAAACCACCGTGCAAAATAGGTATCAAAAAATTGTATTGTTAATGATGTGAAGTAGTGAACATAAAATATAATTTAAATATTATAGTGACCTGCTGTCATTTTTTCCCCTCGTCTCAATACTGGTTGTGAACCAGTAACAACTTCTTTCTAACTATTGATATTTTGAAATTTGATCTTGAATTTGTGTTTTTTTTTTTTTAAATAGGGAAGTAATTTTTTGTCGTAAACCGTATTTGATATATTATATAAGATACCAATTTTCAGGACCAACTTTTCGACATCAAAACTTAAATTACAACTATTAATTTCCATTCCTTTCATAGTTTCATTCTATTAGAATTGACTATTGAAATTAAAAAAATCAATAAATGCACATCATATAGGTACAATGTTATACTAACTTAATTAATTTATCCATGCTATAAAAGTTAACAGCTGCATCTGCGTATTGGAAATCATCACCCATTGTTAATATAATATTATTAGTTCGATAATGAATAGATTGATTGGTTGCATATGCAATAAGTCTTTGAGCCTGAAAACATTGTCCATTATTATGATTACCGAAAGAAAAAAATCCTGCACGGTTTTTAAATGTATAATAGTATGATTTATATTTTCTTGATATATTATATAAATACAAGAAGCAGTCACTTTAATAGTTGCTCAAATATTTTATTCCGATAAATTATTTGATTCACAACTGTTGAGCTATATAGTGGGCTTAATTACATATGACATTTTGGTAAAACAATGACAATACGCTTTTAAGAATTTTTTTAATAAACAAATTAACATGTCAATAATACTGTCAATTCTTTGCGTTATCACAAATTGTGTTCATAATATATTTTTAATTTCTTAATATTTCGTAATCAATAATAATTTACTTGTAGAAAGGTTGTAGGATTATTAATGAATCACAGAAAGCATTCAAAATATTTTGCAAGAAAGAACTAACAAGTTTAAATTAGTCAAATAAGGTAGACGAATCGCCATCATAGCCACTTTTCTACTACAGAGGTTGGTAGACTGTACTTCACTCAGAAACTTTCGAATGCGATAATAGAGTAAACAATGTATTACTATTAAAAAGAAATGTACATAAAACTTGTAAATTTATTTAGGATATACATATACAGATTACAGACAAATAGATGACAGAGAAATTTTTTACTTCATCTGGTTGAAAAATGTATTGTTCTTTTTTCGTAATATTTAGAAACTAAATGTTTAATAATATGACCTTAGGAAAAAATAAATAATTATGACTTCAAAGTTTATTTTATTATTGTAACTTTGTAAATAATAAAGAGGCTCAAAACAGTTTTCAAAAGTTTTCACTTTGTAGTATGTACAACATAGTATTTTATTATAATGTGTTGCCGTTACAACAATTTTTAATATTTTTTTTTATTCTTCCAAAAATTAAATTGTTTATTCTCAGTCACAATGAATCTATTTTATAATTATTTTAACACGTATTCCACAATACAACTCAAAAAACAAAAATTAATAAATATCTTTAAAAGTTCAAAAGATTTATATTTTATTTGGTATAACTCATATTACTGATGGTAATATTGATTTCAAAACGTAAATTTATATTTGACACTTTGTATTTTAGATTTAAAAAAAAATCATTCTTGGTATAAAACTATACAATATGATTATAATGATTAGGAGAATTTCTAATTGAATGTTTAAAACAATCAAATTTGTTTGTTAGAAAACTTTTTTTTAGATAAAACTATATAGTTCTTATTATTTTGCCTTTTCTTCATTAAAATAACTTTGAACCCGGGTTTAGAATTTGTTCTTCTATAATAATTTAATATGAAATTCAAAGATGTAAATGTGGTTTATTTGACACAAAGTTCAGTATGTTTACATGATTTATGTTTATTTAATAAGTTTATGATAAATTGTTTTAGTTACGGGATCTATATGAATATATTATTTTAATATTTTTGGTGTCTTATATTTATACCTATCAGCTGTTTTTTAATCAAATAAAATAAAAGTTAAATTTAGCTTAATAATATCTATAATTGTTCCCAGACAACAATTTGTTGTCTAAAAATAACATTATAACATTATACTAATTTTATAACGTTTTAATTCTAAATAATATTATCATAACAAATTGCTGTCCGGGTTAAAATTGTGTTATTATTAAGTAAATATATGTATGTGTGTGTTCCCTTGTGTTCAACCATTTGAAATTTCTTATAACAAAGATTATTTTGAACTTCAAAATCTGTAATCATTATATTTTTGCGTCCATGTTGTCTATACTCAAATGTTTATCGCACAACCATCAAAACCTTCTGTCCAGACAGTGTTAATGCTATATTGTTATGGCGTACAAATTTAGAAAGGAAAAAAAGTATCAATTATTATCGTTGTTGTGCTGTGTTTGAACAACGTAATACCTAATAATAATATTATGTCGACGGACGGTGGTCGGTGGCGACGACGAATTACACGTGCCGTACACTTTAGAATAATATTATATTATATAGGTACACATCTCCACGATATGGGTAGTTTACGCGATTTAATGGTTATTATTTGAACGCGTGCAAGTGAAGTGAAGCCAGCAAATATTTTACAAAAGTCATTGTGCGCCATGCCGTGTGTACTAACTTAATGAGTTTGTTCATACTACGAAAGTTAATAGCAGCAGAAGTGTACTGGAAGTCTTCGCCCATTGTTAATATCACATTGTTAGAACGGTATTGAGAACCTTGTTTTTCAACGTACTCAATCAACCGGATCGCCTGAATGTGTATATACATCGTACGTACATGTGTTTAATAATCGAATACATAACGTTGGTGATTTACTTGATTAATTTGTCTAAGGATTTGAAATAGTAATTGGCGTCTTGGTACGTAAAGTCTCCGCCCATTGTCAATATCACGTTGCCGTGGTTCTGGTATGCTTTCTCTTGGTACCGCAAGTAATTCATCAAATAATTCGCCTAATATATTTTGATTTTTTTTTTTTATTGCCGAATGTACAAAAACATAATACATATAATCTATATGCATATGTGTACAGACCGCCAACGGAGAGTGGTGGTCAAAAAATGCATACAGAACGTCGTTGGTCGGGAGGGGGGGGGGAAATGTTTTAATTGTTCAATACACTACCTTGGCCTCTACGTTGTACTCGGGACTCCTTATGTCGTCCACGATCGGATTGATGCCGCACACGATGTCGAAACAAAAGCCGTCAGGTGCACTGTAGTAGTTGTAGAGAACTTGTGTGTAGAGATCAGCTGACGAACCTAAACCGAAAGTGAAACGATTATGAGACAAGCAGAGTATATCTAAAGGTATGACCATTGACAAACTATAGCATTATGGGTTTATATGAAATTATAACGACATATATTGGAGGGTACTGGCTGCTGGGCGACAACAGTAGAACTCCGTTATCGGGTCAATCAATTCAAGTTTATGCAATTTAAATTTTTAATAACTTAATAAGATTTTGTTAACATTTTACTCTATTTGTATGATAATATGCTGGAATAATCCTTGAAATACGAGCGCGATGTAATAAAACTAAAGTTTACAATATGAAATAAATATCACATGACTTAACTCAAATTAATTAAAATTAAATAATTAAAAATGAAAATTAGGTTACACATTAGCGCTCGAAATCAACCCTCTTATATAGGATCGTCGGCTATATATATGTAAGAAATGGTTGCATATACCAATATAAAAAATTAATTTAAGTCTCACCTAAGTTCAGTTTTTAAATGCACAAATAACATGTTAATTATACATTATATTGTATTATAATTTATAACCAATACGAGTACGTCATTATTATATTATTTAGAATACTTAAAAATAAAAAAACGGTCCTAAGTTTGTTAAAAATTGAAGGTTGTTGTTTTTTTTTTTAAGTTTTAAGGAACTTAGTAAGTGCTAATACATGGACTCAATTAGTATTGCATTTAAAACTTCACTGGACTCAATAAGTATCTTAAAACAACCCTGGACCCAATGCGTTCTAAAAGGTTTTATTGGGACTCAGTTTGTATGCAGCCGCTCTGTCAAAACTGCTACCGTATCATACATTAGCAATACAATGGCAGATGACTCGATTTCAACTTTCAGTAACTCATTATGGAATTTAATATCCGAAGTACGCTCACTCCCAGGTAGAGAAGAATGGCACCATGCACATTATTAACAGGGGCATAATTAGGTGGAATACAAAGAATTTTAAGAGCATAATCGCAAGTTTGCAAAACGCAAATACTTTTGATGAAATATTTCAAAGTGAATTGAATCACCAAAATTCTGAAGATTCTCTAAAACACTATGCTCACCAACAATACGAATACAGGACCACAAAATCACGTTTTAACGGGCACACTTGACCGGAAGTCTATAACCAAACTAATAACTTAACCAAGAGTTTTAAAAGACTTGCAGACTTACAACACATATATAAAATATGGAGGGGGCAAGAAAGGACAAAGGATATGGATTCTTTTTTATTAAATATACCAGTTGGGCGCATTTATAGTTCTTTTATATGTCACATTCTTCGTTAAGAGATAGTACGTGATATCTTCATCTTTCTAACGAAAAACTTTAAAAAAAATAAGTTCAGCAGTTCCAATTTTATGCTTTTAACCTAAATATTAGAGTGAATATTAGAGTATAATATTAGAGTTATATTTAAATTTTAAAGGTAAGAACATAGGTTTATCTATAAATATAATATACCTATGACGTGATAAATGTGAAATGGTAGTATTTAAAATGCTCATAACTCAGACGAAAATTGAAAGATATTTTAAAAAAATAATGATAGAACACTGCAGATAATGTTCTTACCTTTAGGCTTTAAGTTTGATAATGTCATTCGCTGTAATGTTAAAGCTTAAAACATAAAATGGGAACGGATGAGCACAAATCTGTTATGTTGGCCATATTTCGCAAGACAGACAGCACGCGTGGGTTGGTAGTGCTCTTAGTATTCTGGAACACGTGTCACAAACATTCTGTACACGTTAACATCTTTCAACTAATTAGTAACTCTTATTACAAATTTTATTATCGTGTAAAATATTTTCATCCCTTCGTCAGTCTCGCGAGATACCTATACATAGAACATAATATGATATACTACCTCGTGATTTTATGAATGGGATTTCATAATGCAATAGCATTCATTAATGGTAGCCCAACTTTCGTCTACCTTTTGTCGATAGGTATAGTCAATGTTATTTATTTTTAGATTTTGGTTAGGCTTTGTTTTATTCAAGTATCATACTCATACCGAAATTGGCTGTTTTGTACATCGCGGGCTAAGCGTGTTACTTCTTGTGCCAAGGCCATACAAATTATATTTATGATACAGACAAATCGTGTAGTATAAATATATATATTTTGTTGTATCTAAATCAATTATACCTGGACATGTATTTTATTTTTTTTATTTTTTATTTTTTTTTTAATTGATCCTGAGCCCGGCAACTGTGGCCATTAGCTATTAGTAGGTACTGTAGGTTTTTGTATTGATGGTTTGTATGTTTTTGGTACGGTAAGGGGGAACACGTGTGTGTTTGTTTTGGCAGAATTTCGAATGGGGCACCCGTAGGTTTCTGCCATGCCCCGGGGGTGGGGGATGGCAGCACTTGCTCTCCGGTCACCGCGACTTGTCCGGAGAAAAATGCCGCCCGGTGGCCGAGGATCGAACCGCGACCGGCTGAGTCGCAGCGGAAGAGTCAGACCACTCGGTCACCTCGTCCCCCTATTTTATTTTGTTCACCAAACTGTTCGCATTGTTAATAATGGCTTTACAAATTTAAAAAAATTAGGTTTTCTTGGATTTTTTTTTATAAAATTCAAATATTGTTTTCTACTAATATACTTATACAATACACATAATATATTTTTATGGTGTTAGTTTTTTTATAACAGTTAATTTTATGATACGATATGTAGTCGATTTAGACATACTATTTCAAGGTGATAATAAAAATAAAAATAAAACACAATACGAAAGGTTTGGAAAAACAAATAGTATTGGGGTACAATATTGTGTCCCACGCAAAAAACGCAAAGAACGTCACAAAATATCGATCTACCTACTAACGAAGGGTTAACTCGAAAAGTCGAAACTATCAAAAATATATTACACGAATGTAATGAGTTTTGGGATTATTTCAATTTTATTACAGAAAAGACGATGTTGAGGTTAGTCAAATAACACGGATAAAACAATCTCGAGTTCATGATATTTTAGTTTATAGGACTTAATACCTAAAGCTCCAACATTTCAAATGAATAATATAATATAAGTCCCATCTGAGTCAAAAGATACGCCTGAAGCGAAATCGTGCCTTTTAAAAATTCATTCATCAGGTCTTCACAAAATAAATTCTCATTGAACTTTTTATAACCAAAATATATTCTCATAAAATGTTTAGTAATATTTACACTTATGTTATTATGCTATCAATGGGGTAACCACAATATAGGTTAAACAATCATAAACACATGTGTTTATATTGATGCACTCGACAAAAATCGTATTGTTATAGAACCAGTAACACTGTCTACCCAAATAGCAAATAGACAATATTATTGTAGTATACATATTACACAATTCTAAAATCAATAAACATTAATGTCAATTGTTAATATTCAATGTACCCTCCAACGGCTCCAACATTCAACAATATTTATGTTGTTAATTATATAAATACACATTTTCAAGTCAATGAACACATATTTCTAATTATGAAATTTTTAATGTACTAATAATAAAAATGTCATTTATTTGAATTTATATTATATTGTAACGTCTTGTCGTGTATCTCATGTTATTTTTACTAGGCTTGTTAGTTGTTAAATATAATATTATATTCGTCCTCTATATGTTAATAATAGTGTAGGTCTTAGTATTTAAATTGTAATATTAACAAATATACTATTAATATAATATTATAGAACATAATTTATATTTTATTATGGATTGCAACTTTTAACTCTTAAGTTATAAGTTATAACCAATAAGAAAAACTAGTCCACAAAATAAAATATTTAAATTCATGAAGTGACCATTATAGATTCTATAATACAGAATATACATTTAGGTATATCGGTATGTTGATTTTTATTTAATTTTCTTACAAAACACATTTATTAATTATTTAAACAACCAGAAAATGTAATGACAAAAATGACCGTTATATTTGGTAAAAATTTCAAACAAATGAAAAATCATAATTAACCAGATAAGACTTTAATGAACTTATGGTGAAGGGGGTGATAAGTATAGCGGTCACGTCACGATTACTTGAAGATAAACGCTACGGAAAAAAATAAGGTTGTGTAAATAAGTGAGCAGAGTAAATTAATTTAAATTGATGAAGTGGGTAATAAACGCTGGGGGAGGGGAGGGGGATAAACAATAAAAAATATTACAAATTGAGTTTAAAAGTTAAAATATTTCTGGACGAGCGGATAAGCTAATTAAAAATGTTGGCCTAAAAAAGAGAGGCAGTGATAATAAAACAAGTGTAACGAAATTAGATTTACAGTTAAATACGATCTTTTAAAAAAAAGAACTCGGTTATTATGATCTACTTTGTAGACACGACTTGTGATCATGAATTTAATAAAATACATTGCATGTGAACGCGTGTCGTGATCTCGTGAGAATATAATATGAAGATTTCAAAACGAATTTGAAACACAATAGTTCCTAAATATAAATTATCAATCATAAATGAGGAAATGAATACATATTAAATAACATTACGTCTATAAATAAATAAATATTGTAATGTACGTAGACTTATTTTTAGTACAATTTATAATCATGTTTACCGTGCGTTTTTCCCATCATCAGACCATTAATATCTGTTTTAATGAATTAATTTCAGGAGAAACCAATTAATTAAATATAGGTGGATACAAATTAGTATAAACAAATCCAAATAATTAACTAAATTTTAAATAAAACGTGAAACGTAATTTAATTGGTTTAAGCTTGAGCTCGTTATCAGTATTTGTTGTGCACGCATAATGCATTAAAAAATAAGAGATCGACTAAACTTGTTTGGAAATAATGAGCTTACTAAATTAAAAATCAATAAAATCATAATGTATTATTCTATTATTTCATATAGTTAAGTTTTTTTAAGTTTTCATTAGTTGTATTGTCTTATTATACCATTTTATTGATTTATACAAAAGTTCAAACATCAATAAGCAGGTAAAAATGAAACTGGATATCGAGTGCTCGTTTCGCTTCGCATAATCTGACGCGAACCTGTGGTATTATTTTAGGTGTGTATTTATTTTTCAAATTTTAAAACGATCTGAAAACAATTCTGAGTGGAATTTCACGTAGGTTTACCCAAAAATAGTTTACACTTTGTTTAAAATAAATGCATTACACAAAATATATTCTTCTTCGTTTTTTCGTCACAGTATTTCAAAATATATGTTTTTTAAACTACTCTAAAATCCAAATTGCTTTTCTGTGGTGTGCAAAAATGTTGGCCCAAAACTGATTTACGAGAGAAAAAACTTTAAAAATATTTTAAAACCAATAGCCCCGGGATCTCTTCACGATAACAGACAGCAGAGTATGAATTATTATTTTCATTATTACTATAGTTTTTCGATAAAAATCGTGATATTATAATATTATAATATTATTTGTAATGGTTCGAACTCTGATAGTTTATTTCAAAGTCCCATCTCGTAATATTTTGTTCACGTTCGAAGATTTAATCCGTATTTGGGTACCTAGTATCTGCTTACAAATCTACTTATCACTACGAATGCAAATTCATGTTTAAAATACGATTAATTTAAATTCAAAATAAATTATTACAAGTTCTCTGAAATGCCGATGTATTCAAATGTAATTACCGATATTGGGACTGGATTGCCAAATCATCTCAGCCGTCTTGTTCGATAGCCTTTGTACTTTTTCCTCGTAGTCCAGTCGTCCAAAAAATAGACCATCGTAACCAAATTGTGAGAACAACGTGGCCATTTGCCTCGAGTGGCCGAACGGATCGATTTGCCACCCGATGTGAGGTCTTCCACACTCGCCGAACGTGTCGTTCAACTTTCTGTAAACGAACCAGTGATTTCAGTTACTATGCTATATTGCTATGTACCGTAAATCATATAATATTATGTACCTCATATGTTTGTTTGGAAATAGGGTGGACTCGGGGGGACTTGGACTACCCCCTAACAAAAATCTACGCCAAGTCCCTATCAAGTAAGTGCCAAGTAAGTAACATTTTTTTCTACAATTTTAAAAGTCGAACTCAATAGATGGTGTTGAAAAATAGAAAAAAAAATTTTTGAGACACAGTATTTCAGATAGGTGATTTAAACACGGATCGTAAGAACTGTTGATTTTCCCCCAAAAAATATGATGAGAGAAATATTATGAACAGATAGGTAATATTTTACCACAGATACATATGTGTTTTTTTCAGCTGTGTATTTTTCTCCGTCTGCTTAGTAGATATCAGTATACAGATATGAGACATAGTTGTTGAATGTAAACTATGTAAATAATAATTTGTATTTATGTATCGATAATCATAGTTTTGGTGGAGGGGAAACGGGGTTACGCCCAGTTTAATTTTTAATCAATTTTGTGTGGACCAGAATTTTCTCAAAAAATTTAGCCTATTTGCACTTACATAGGTACCAAAATGGTATACATTTTGTGCAGACGAAATTTTTAACCTATAATTATGTGCTCAATCCTTCTTAATTATCATTGTTGTTACTTTATTATCAAAACAAAATGTTTATAAAATATACAGTTTTTTCATACACTCGACCAAAACCTGTTTGCAGCGCAATGTTGTAGGTAACTACTTTGATTGTACACCGGTCTCGGACTGTTTCGTATCGGTTTAGAAATATTTCACACGTAATTTTTGTTCCGACTATTCTGCTGTCCCTATTATATTGTTCGCAAATGTGTGCGAACTAAACGTCGGCCAAAAATTCTAACGAACCTCTTTTGTCATCACTCATTAGGTTTGTATACGAACGACGAACAAATAATGGTCATTATTGCAATATGAATTAAAAATATGGTGACCTTAGCCGATTACAGGTGGATGCTGCGATTATTATAGGTATAGGCACGAAGTAGGGTTTACATATTATTTTATGTGTATGGTAAGTCTGATCGGTGACCGCGGCTTCGTCCGTTGTGATTCGAAGAACCTAACCCGTGTTTATCGGTTACCTTAAGCCCCAAGTGAATTGGTCGACAATTGACAAGTAATTTGCAGCTGCCTCGTCGTTCATGCTCCAAGCGCCGCCGATGAACTCCAGCCGACCGGACGCCACGAGGTCTTTCACGATGCTCTGAGTATCCTCGGACTGATCCACCCACCATTTCCAGAAGAACGCCGTCTCTACGTAGATGAACCTTTTGGGAGAGACACGTTCAAAACAAGTTGATTAAGAGAGTTCGGCGTGAGGGGCAGGGGAGGGGACTATTGGTTCTTATCAACAGTGAAATATGCGTTAATCTTTTGTACCTACCTCTTGTTCGGATCTTTTGCCAGTTCGGTAATCACAGAGTCTAAAATGAATTGCACGCCGGCCAATTGAATGGAACTGTTTGCTAAACAAAATAAAATTAAAATATAACGATCAGTACAAAAACTGTCACGCGAACATCACCGAGCCATTCTTTTGTGGTTTTTTTTACACACACCGTTGGTACTCGTAATATTGTGTATGTACTGTAAAACTTAAATTCAATTCAGTATCACTTTATTTTAGTGCAGCATTATTAATATTTTATCATAAACTAACCGAGAAGAGTCTAAAACGCCTTTCATATTTAATTGACGTTACAATTTGAATTATCAGTTTTAATATTTAATATTATGTATTAATATGTGTTTACTAAATCATATATGTTTTATGTATAGTGTATATAATATTAAATGTTTATTATATTTTCCCTTAATTCCATGAACTTAAGTCGGCGAGGCTCATGTAGAATTAAAACAGTATGCATTTTATTAGATATCGAACTACAATTTCAAATCTTAAAAATATATACATGTCTTAAATTAATTGCATTATACGATATTATGGTAATAACAGATTTTGTAACTGGAACTTAAAATTTAAAAAAGTTTGTGTTTTAATATTCAACAATATTATGCGAATTTTAGGTCATTCGTTAAATTGTTTTACTGTAGTGGATTATATTATATTTGTTTAAATGTCAACCCGGCATTATTTTTAATAGTATATTTTAAAGCAGAATATTCGTATGAAACTTTTAGTGCATAAACTATCAAATATCAAACTATTAGTTTATCATAGTTTATTATTTATAAGCTTTTAGATTAGTAAATAAGTACATTATAGTTTTCAGAGTTCTCTTGTAACTTCACTTCACAAAACTTTAAAAACCTACTTAAAAATGGTATAAACAAAACACAATATTATATAATATACTAAAAATAAACCATTGTGCATCAGAATATAAAATTTAAAACACGTTCAGCTATGAAATCGAAAAATCAAAAACCTAAAACACTACAGAATTGAAAATGGCCAGAATCACAAAAAATGTTGTACATTTAAATAAAACATGGAGCAGTCCAGTTGTATACTCTAATACACATTAATTTTTAAAAATGTTTGACTTGTAACTCAGGTCCTAATTAAGTACCAACAATAGATTACATATTATTGATGTATTTATTAATCATTAATTATTACATAATATTATTATTGTGTTGTTGTACTGCGTGCGTTAGAATAGATCATAGTTGAATTTTGGGTTTTTTAAAACTAAATTATTAATTATTGTAGACATATTAATATAATATAATTACTGCCGAAATAATATTGATCGACGGTCTTCAGCCAGCCAACATCATCGTGAGTATGAGGTATAAAGTGCACGTTGAGATATCCATCTTTGACTGGATGACACGACTGAAAAAAAAAAAATCCATATAGAAATAATAAATAATATTACTAGTCCCGGTAAATGTTCACCGTTAAGTTGTTCTACAAATAAAAGATTGTGCAGCGAGCGTCATTATTGTTTGTATACGTGCTTGGTTTATTTAATAATGTGGGTATAAGTTTACCCAGATAAACCGTGTTACACTGGCTGGTTGTTTCTGAGAAGTGTACCAAAAAGTTGGTGGACTCGTAATTTTTTCAATTATTATCACAAAATAATAATATGTTTTATTTATTGTTCCTCGTTTAACGACATTCGCTGTGTAATAATTCTAAAATGGTTTTATTTATTCATGAGGCTCTTATTCGCCGTATAGCTGGTTTGCATATAATTTTATGTCTTTAAATGTAGGTACCCTGTGTTGTATACGTCTTGTACATCTATAATGTATATTGTATGCACAGAATACCACAGTAAAACTTAAGAAAAAACTTAACAACCAATCAATGTTTACGACCGGAAAAATATTTTACCAACTAAAGTATCGATAAAACATCACAAACGTTCGATAAACTTTATGTAACGAGGATAACATTAAATTATTAATTTAATTATTGCAACATGTTTGCATCAATTCAATCCTCGTTTTGTATAAGTATTATCTACTGATAATAATTATTATTAATTTGGGTGGGTAGGTATTAGGCATTTGTTTTTATTTTTATACTTGCCCATCATATTATTTAGCAAAGTAAGAAATGGCAAGTACCTATAACTATTTTCATGCACACATATATATGTAGGTTATGATACAAATAGTGAGTCATTTAACAAAATAAATAAATACATTTTCAATAAATATTTTTCATTAAATATAAAGACGACAAAATATACGTAGTTTTATATTTGTTATTAAGAATTGTTATCATATAATGTATTCATTATTTTTAAACAGTGCTTAATACGTAGGTATGATAACTAATACGATTGTGTTACATAACATAATTTGCAGTAATTCGACATAAAATCAATAGATCACTATTTTTTCTTCCGGAAATACTACTGATTTGTATTTTAAACAAAATTGTATCAAACATTTATTAAATATAATTATAGTTTATCATCAAACAAAAACTTCGGGTACCCATAACTAATTTTAATTGTTTTTAACTCTCGGTACTCGGTATCGAAAATCCTTTGAAATTGGGCTGTAATAAAATTGAAATTACTAATTATCTACATTTTATTCCATTACTAAAATAAACACGATATTTTGTCATTGATGAGTATATATGACTTAGCCAATTTACGGTTCAATTAATTTTAATCTCGTACCTACACACATTTTTTTATTTATTTTTTAGTTCTAAACGATAGTTTATATTTTTATTATGTCGGTCAAACATACGGGTAGATTACAATTACTCTGAACTGTGCTTTTTTTATAACACGACTCCGTCCATTAAAATGTATTTTATTTTTGTACAATGTTGTCAAGTCTTACGAATTTTACTGCTGTACGGAAATAATAAAATAAATCTATAGATCAATAAACTGTTCAGAAAGCTCCCACAACACGTACAATGTATAAACTACCAATTGCATAGTATTTACCTACCAACATAATATTTATGGGTTTAAATTAATGGAGATCAAAGTTGAAACAATAACAAAATCGTGTTTCATCTCAAGAGGTAAAAAAATGGCTTCATCCAGTTTAAAACGTTTTAAGACTTTAATTAATATCTATATAAGTGTTATTATTAGCTAACTGTAGTGATATTATGCACAATACTTGACTATTTTAAAGTGCACCCTTAAAATATCCCCGTTACAAATAATTTATCAACCAAAAATATCCAATATACAAAATATCCCCAGTAATATTATCCCTTAATTCGTGAGAATATACATAAAAATATTTTTTTTTTTAATGACAAATTAGAACCACTGTCGAACTTCTCGTAAACTATGTTAGTCATACTAACATATCACTCAGAGAAATGTGTTGTAGGATTAATGAAAAACGACTGTAAAATCAAAGAAAAAAGGTGATGATTTCGAGCCTATGAAATTGCATCATAAATATAAATCAATGTACAGATTTAATTCAATGAAATCATAAGTTTTCAATAATAAAACAATTCTCATTGTTTTAATATATGTATTATTTATAATAAGAAAATAATACTTTTAAAACTAAGAAAATCCTATAATTTAATCAAATATAAGATACTCAAATTAACTGTTCAACTATTATTATTTTAATAATATTTTTATTTATAATAAAGACACAATATTTTTAAAACTAAGAGAATTATATAATTAAATTAAAACCATTTTATTTCAAATAATTATTCAATTTTAATTATTTTAATAGCTCTTTTCCTTAAGACAAGAATGTATGGTCTTTAAAAGTAAGAAAACCAAATCATTAAATTAAAACTATTTTATTTCAATCAATTGTTCAATTTTTATTATTTTAATAACTCTTTTACTTAAAACTAGAATATTTGATCTTTAAATTAAGGGAATCAAATCATTAAATTAAAATTGCTTTGTAATCAATGATAGGTATTCTTATTATTCAAATGAACCACATTGATTTGATTTTAAAATGTATAGCATCAAATGTTTTGTTTTTAACTATTACCTATTATAAGTATAAAAACATTAAGATCTTAAAAGTTAAACATGTAGGACAAATTAAAACAACATAATGTATTAAAAATTGTTTATTTTCAAATTCATCATAATAAAACTTAAGATTTTTAAAGACTACAATATTTCATATTTCATAATTTTTAATTACACATAATATATAGAATTATACAATAAAAAAAATTAGACACTATAATACTAATACACACTATATGTATATCATAGTATATAATGTATGTCAGTAGAATTCAATATAATAGTCATTTATGGTTATCTCATTTTCGACATCTTTATATAGAGTTGCGTAATTAGATACTGTTAGAACTTATAATAATAAGAATACCTGTATTTTGTCGAAATAATACAAATGATAAAATAAGTTGACAATTCAGACTATTGAAATTTTAGATAAGGTATCGGCATTACACGCATTTCTCAACTTTATACACTACAGTACTACACTATTGTAAAAGTAATGCTACATATCCTTTAATTTATATTTTAATGACTGACAGAACAATAGAAACATATTCGGAAATGTTTTAATTTTTAAAAATTAAAAAACCAAACCTGGAGCCATCTATGTTAACTAAAATTTATAAAATTATTTTAAAAAATAAAAAAATATAAATATGAGTTAATAAGGGATAATATTACTGGAGATATTTTGAATGTAGGATATTTTTTACGGGGATATTTTGAGGGTGCACCCTATTTTAATATTTTCTAATATTTGATTAAATTATTTTTTTTTTTAAAATTATTTGAACGACGATATTTAATCATAGTTGATAATAGTATCATATAAGATTGTTTATTGTATAGATAAATTCATTTTTATTCTTAAAACATGGGTTGATTATATTTATAAGCTCACAAAGAACTTTTAATTTGATTGTTTTGTGTGAAAAACTGTGGGTACATTATATTGTAAATTTGACAATATTAAAGGTTATTTAGTAAGGACCATGCCGTATATTTAAGGAATTCTTTTGTTATTTGACAAAATATACGCAATCGGGTCCTACCAAAACAAAGGGTTTGATATAATAGGTATGATCTAATTGCCACTTTAATGCCAATTACACTCCTGTTTAAATATTACCGAGGCGATAAATGTTTTTAATTGTTAATTTATATCCATGCTAATATTCAATAAATATCATTAGCGTGTTGTTTTTGTTCTTATGAAAATAGCTGCATAATATTATTCTTATTACTGTTTGAAAAATCTCAAACGGTTAGATTTGTATTATTTACCAATATTTAATATGGATTTTAATAGTATCTATGTTTTATATAAAAACAAACTTCAATCACTAGATGACAACACGTTTGCTTAACAAATCAATACTCCAAAATGTCCCCATACTGATCATCTTTTGAAGAATTACGTTTATCTATTATTTTATAAGTAAGAAATATTGAATAAGTTTATTAGACAGACATATATTTTGACAATTCATTCACGTTGTATCATTATCGAATTTATGACGACCTTATGACATCCTATGCGACCTTATGACACCCTATGTAAATAACGATTACTGTTTAACTCAAATATTGATTATCATAACATTTGATTACGTTTTATAAAAAATAATTAATGTACCTGAGGTTTTTATTTTTAGTCTTATAATATACGTAGGTATAAACTATAAATAATCAAAGAGTTTACAAGGGTGTTTAACGAAAAAAAAAAACATTTAAATGCAATGTGATTGTTATCTTTCTACAGCGAGTCTACAATTAGTATTTAATTCTGTTTTCGATATCTACAAAAAAACGTACCTATCGATGAATATTACTAAATTATTGTATACCAGAGTACTTAGGCCTACTGCAGTAACAATAATGAAGTACAGTATATTATTTAGTACGAGCGCATTATATTAGTCGTTGTACGTTACGTTAGTTTATTGTGCGGACCAAACGACTGGTTCGCTTATATCAGACCGCGATTTGCAGTGAAATTTTATTCAAATGACCGTACCTCGTATCCACATTTTGGTGTGGGTTCGATTTTCCTCCAGGGTACTGCATATGCACTCGTGCAAGCGATCAGCACCAGCAACGCCTTGTCGACGGAGCAATGCATGTCTCTCGAAATGATTGTTTTACAATAATATTCGCGAAACGGCTTATCTATGCACTACTCAACAATAATAATAATAAAAATAATAATGTGATATTGACATCGATCAACAAGTGCAGCAGGAACAGGACGAGCGCGAAATCGACAACCGGTGCACTAGCTGAAGTCGGCTGTTGTAGTAGTTGCCGACTGATACGGAGACCGGACGTTTTGACCGGTATTATAGTGTGCCATCCTACCGGTTTTCTCTACTCCTCCTGTGAACAGATAATATCGAGTGTGTGTGTGTGTGTGTGTGTGTGTGTGTGTGTGTGTGTGTGTGTGTGTGTGAGCGTGTGTGAGCGTGTGTGTACTCGTGAGTGTGTGGTAGCCGATTATGACGTTATCTCGGCCACAATAACCTTTGATCAGCGGTCAGGTGTTCAAAACAAAAACATTGAAAAAAATAAATCACAACCGAACGTTTATCTATTACGATTTTCGTCGGTTTGATTGTTATTGCAAAACTTAATGAAGCATATTGTATAGGCGACGACGTATGGTATATTACCTGTACAATTGTTGGCACATTGTTCGAAGTTTCTATGCCTAATATACCGCACCGGTCATTTATTATCGTTATTATTAATATTTGTTATTTCGTCCGAGTATAACGACGAGTACTTGGATAAGTGTAAAACTATATGAATGGACGTTATGATTGATTTGAAAAAAAAAGTAATTAAAATGAAATCATTAGTTCAATTTGTTTCAGCGTGATGAATACCGCATATAATATGTTTTTAGACTGTTTAACATGTACGCCGGATAACGAATTTAAAGTAGGTAGGTACCTACCTAGTTTGAAGTAAATGATTTAAATGACGTTTAGTTGTTCTCACAACGTTCTTTATTTGATATTTAGTCAAAACCTCGGAAAAAAGTATGGTCCAGTTTTTCAGTATACATTAAAATGTGAAATGTGAATGAGACTTTTACCTACAAACCTACTGATACTGCGTTTAGACGAGAATACGTTTTTAAATATTAGCAATAAATTAACGCGCCATATTTTTTGTTTACAGTTATTGCATTCAACATTTTACAAAAAAAATGTGAATACTTGTTTTTTAAAAGCTAAAATCTCTTGTTTTGCCTTTGTTAAAATTTCTGTTTGTCTTGAAATCCTTATATATAATTTAAGCATATTGTTCCAAAATAAAAAGTAAAGCATTTTTAAATAAATAACTGTTTTTAGTAGGTACATTTTACATTTTAAGACGTTGTTTTTTCCTGGACCTACATACATACATATTTAAATAGACGTTAACAAGTATTTATTCATTGAATTGTATGTTTTTTCTACGATACTTTGAATTCCAAAATGGTGACTGTTTACACTGTACGATTTTCTCGTGATGTCTGTATATTGACGTACAGTTACACAAACATAAGATGTGTATACGACGTATATTATAAATCCCTATGGGCTTATTTTTTTCGGTTTGTCTATTTGGTGTATTAACATAATGTGTTTTTCGGGCGTTATACTATACCTACACCATAATGCTATTATAATAGTGAAATAACGTAAAATTTGTAGACATGAAAAAAAATCAAAAAGATAGATTACGTAGATACTTCGTCCTCGGGGGATAAGAAAAAATAAAATTTCTTCGACTGTATAGAAAAATCCCAGGAAGATACCTAAGATGTTAAACGATTATAAGCCGCGCGCGACGTAGATCTTATTATAATAAACTGCTTCGATGGACGACAGAAGAATATAATATCATCTAATTGTCACAATGATCTCCGTGGAAATAAACGGTAAAACGTAAAAAAAATGTTTACAATTTAAGCGATCTAATAAAAAATAATTAGGTACATAAGCCTAAAGTGCAGCGAGCTCAGCGCTCAGCTTACAGTCTATCTAGGGGTGTAAAAAAAACTCCTTAAAAATCCTTTCGTACTGCAGGTGTGATGATTTGATGTTTTGTAAATTTCGTATATTTTGTAGATTATAACGTGTTGCGAAAAAGCATAATATTTTTACACTAACCAATTATAATTATTATTGTTTTGTTTGTTTTTTCCTGTCATATATTTTTTTTTAATACTTGGTATTATTTAAATACCTACGTCATATGTCATACATACATGTTGTGTACGCAAGTCGGAAGTTTGTTAACAGTTGACACAATAATGTGTCCAAAACAATAAAGAATGATTCAAATAACGTTTTCTCCACGACTTATGCATCACCGATCACCATCATGATAGTTAATAACTAAACATAATTATTATTATTAAACGCGCTTTCGAGTTAGGTATATTAGTCGTGACTGTGTTCGGCGAATTAATTAATAGAAAATATAAAAAAAAAAATCAGATTCTTTGAACGACCGTGGTAGAAGCGAAGCGGATGATTGTACAAAGGACGCCGGCTTTTATGCGTTTCAGACATAAACGCGGAGAGCTTTAGCAGTGATTAATTTAGTTTTAATTTCAAAGGTCAGCGCTGTTTCTGGTGTCGGTCTCGCCGCCGTATAGTTTTAAGCCTACGCAGACTATACGGTATACTTACATATATATATATATATGTCATTATATGCATCACACAATCCAGGACGAATTCCTAAGCGTGGGACTTTAAACAACACGCACATAATATTCAACTGGCACATCCGACTAGACAGACATTTTTTTTCGTCGGGATTTTTGGCCGAAAAACAATCGTGTGATTTCAATATTGTTTGACAAGCTCGTGCGAGTTCGCGCCATAAAGCACCGAACGTTTATTTGGTAAATAATATTATATTTTTTTGTTGGCGGCATACGCAATCGATCGAAATTCCAAACTCTGTTAGCTATTTTTCACCACAATTTATACGCAATGTTTCGATGAATTTTAATACCCATCCAACCTCATAGGTATTTAAAAAAAGTACTGTGTACACGAACATTGGGTACTTGACGTATGGATTACTGTATTCATCACCTATTCGACTAATTATTATAATTATAGTAAACTATTATGAAATTCGTATATTTTATATTATCTATACCCCGCACGATGCACAGGTGTACTATTGATTTACAGAATAGTGACACAGTCATAAATTAGTGTTTTAGTCGTTTTACAAGTCAATGATTTCGGCATATTGTTATGAATAAATTACTATGATGTCGACACATCAATTAGCTGTTACTTATAAGAACAGCTTAAATAACTTATATCGGGCTTTGGAATTAAAACAACGAATAAAGTTAATTTATACAAACTTAGATCATAATATATTCAATGAATTTTCACTTGAATATAACACTTTCTTATTCATTTTTCTTATTGCGTTGCATATTTATATTTTATTTATAATCATAACTGTAGCTATATTATATTTAATTAGTTGGTACCTATTTACTATTTAGTTACCTATGTGAGTTTTCTTTTGTATAACCATACAAATTACGTTGGAATTCTATTCTACTTTTTTGTTCTCGTTGTTATTATCATCGTTATTTGCACTGCCAAATTTTAATGCTGTATACATGTATGTATATTTCAATATTTTGTTCAAAATTATTTAAATATTATAGTTTTAAGTCTTTAAATAATACAATTCAATTTTTTAAAATAGAGTATGAAAGTCAAACAATTGTTAATCACATAAAAAGAGTAAAGAATATTGTGAGCTACTATAAGTTCAATCACGAATGAAGCTTAGCAAACAAAGTTTATGTGGAGTGTTCAGTCGTAAAGTAAATAGTATAAGTTTATGTTTCTTATGAAATTTCGAATGTCAAATTAATTTAGTGAACCAAAAAATATACTTATAAATAACCTTATATTTCATCCTGTCTTATATATATTATTATTATAAAAAGTTAAAACTTGGTGCGTTATTTTGTACAGATATAATATTTGAAGTTTTATACAACCGATACGCATGGTGTTTTTTTCAAACAAGATAGTGCTCAGAGTGAAGACAAACCATTTAAAAAGAAACGTTAATAAAAAAAATATATTGAGTGGTTATCGGTGTTTTATGTATAGAACAAAGCGACGTGCTGTGTCAACAACGAAACATTATTGAGAATCAATACATTATTGTGAGAGTATACTGATCGAAGAGACGTCGAAAACGAGTACCTATAGGTCTTTATACATGTACACCAAGTTTTCAGTAGTCTCTTTTGATTATTATGGAAATTATTCTGAAAACTGAAGATGTATATTTAACAAGCATAATATGTACTATACAATATTATATATCGTAAAATTTATAATGTCAGTATTTATAAAAATAATAATATTCAAATGCGTGTATCATACACCAATGCAAAAGTATATTTTTGATAATGTGAAATGAGTTTTTTTTACTAACGGTTAATCTTAGAAATAATCTCATACCGATTTAAATAAGTTATACCAATTTCTATACAAAGATTCAGTTCCCTTTTAAAACTCTAATACAGCGATTGCATACATTTCGTTTTAGCTCACGAAAATCGAATAAATGTTTGTGTATATATAACATAACATCATTGCTATAAGTGACATAATCAATATGATTAAAAAAAAATTGGGTAGATTATAGCGGATTCACCATTGCTATGAGATTGAGATTTTTTTGATTTTTCGGTATTAAAATTTACAACAAAAGACAATGCTGTTATGTTCGTAGCCTATAGTCTCAAAAACAACTCGACCGATTTTTAAGAAAGTTTCAGAGGTTGTCCTTAGAGATATCAGGAAAGTTTAGAGAGCGATTTGAACGACATTGGGAATTATGCCAAGTGCTGTAATATCCAATCCACCGAGGCGAATTGGTCATCTCGGCAAAATGAGTTTACAAAGCGAGGTACACCAATACTGATTTGTCCGTGAACTGACCACTGAGGTACACTAAAACCGAAATAAACCTATGTATCGCCTTATTCGATGTTCTATCATTTTTTTTCCCAAGCGAAGTCGAGTTATACAGCTAGTTCATATACGTATATATATAAGTTTATAAGTGGTGTGCTATCGCATTATTAATCATTCGTACAAATTCATCACTATAATGGCGTTATTGGTGTTTCTCTATTAAGTATAATAATTAAATTATTTTATTTCCAAACTTGTTATCAATGTATCATTAGTTATTGAACGTTTTCATTTAGGTACACCGTCGATTACAGCCTAAACACAAGTGTAAATGTATAGTGTATTAATTATTATTGATTAGTGTTATTGATACATTTTAATTTTCTGAAAAAATCTTTTTTAATAATTTACGGGCGGGATGCTGAAAATCATATTTAATGCATGACTAGGTATGCAAAATCGCAACACGATCAAATACCGTTTAACTATCGTGATTTCATGACGTGCGATAAGTTGGTCTATTTAAATGTGTAGGTCACAGAATCATGTGAAGATCACAAAATATCGTTCACTAAGAATAAAAGTTTTAATTGAATCCTATATTCTGGGTAAGTGTGCGAAGGTTTTGATAACAAATTGTATTTCAAATAGCTCAGTCACTGTTTAATTTAAATCCAACAACGTTTTATTTTTACTAGGAAAATACATGAATAAATTCATGGTAATTTCACACTTTGCAGAATAAAGACTTAAATATATCTCTAAAAAATGGTCGTATAGTTAAAGTTTGTTTAGAATAGCGTCCTTTTTGCATTCGGATTCAAATCGAATTTACTTTTCTCTGTACATAGAGCAAGCACTTATATTAATCATGATGATAATATTACATTATTTCACTGCATGGTATAGTAAATGATAATATAAAAATGTAGATATTAATATTTTTTTTCATTAAAATAAAGGCGAGCTACATGTAAACAATTTTAGAACTTCTGGCAACTATTTACTAGGAATATACTATTAATAGTTACTATTATAGTATATAATGTTAAAGTATAATCAGGCTAGTAATAAAATATTTAGATTTTCGTAAAACTGATTTTTTTTTTTGTAAAAACGCCATTTTATGGCTGTTGAATAACCACGACGTTAATTTGGTACGCGGATAGTTCTTTGTGGATGTCACGAGTACAATTCTAAGAATATAATGGTTTCGTTACAATGAACATCAGAATCCCAATAACAATTATTTCTCATTTTTGGGCTTTATTGTGTAGTCGACATCCGGAATATAAACCCTGGATAATGAATAATATGATGGTGGTATGGATGTATGATACATTTCGTGATTGAAAAGATGTAGATATTTCATTAATGTTCTATGAAAATGGAAAGAAAATCAATATGGCTCAGCGGAATCAAAATAAGAATGACTACATGAATGTTTGCATAATATATTTGTTTACACAATAAACGGCAATACCACACGGGCAGGTATCTAAGTTTATTAAAAATGAGCCAGCTATAATAATACGCCAGATTGGGTACTGCTCACGCAGCATCTATGGATACTTGAAATATATCTATTTAGGTACGAAGATTATGTCATACAATAGTAGAACTAAGGTAGTAAATATAAATAATTGTAAGCGTTTTTTTTTTTTTTTAAACGTCATTTTTGTGTAATGTTCATACTGCTATAGACACATTTTTTTTTTACTATTACTTTTTTTTGTTTAAAAAAAGATTTTTAAATGCTACATTCAATATTTCAAATATAATGCAATACAATTATTTATCCTTTAAAATTAATAAGCTTGTGGGAATGAATAATATCGTACCTACAAAACATTGTTAATGTATTTATTTATAGATACTTTTATAGTTTTGTAGAATTATATTTTGTTTTTAAGTAGTTTAAAACAAATAAATAAAACTATAATATTGTGTAAATATGGTGTAACTATGTGAATACCTAATTAGTACTCGGATTTATAATATGCACATGACATGTGTTTTTGTAGAGTCCTTTTACAAATTTGGTAAGACGTGTAATGCCCACGAATCATCTCATACAAATCTGATACAAACTATCAATTTTTTTTATTTAGCATATCCTTGCATCATATTTTAAATATAAACATGAAAAATTCAATGGCTTAAGTATGGTTTATTAAAAACGAAAGTAGTGAAAAGCCTACACGATACGTCATACATTACTCTCCTATTTTCAATTACATAAAACCAGTGATGTCGTCATTGGCGTAAAATGGTTTAAATTTATTTAAAAGTAAGACTAACAAAAGTGATTTAGCTTTCATAAAAAGCAACTTTGTTAAATCATCTTAATCTGTTTTAAAATTATTATAAGATGCTTTTCTCTTACTTAATGATAGTTGAAAAAACATTAGTAAATTCACTGTATATTTTGTTGTATTTTTATTGCATATTTTAGCATATTTGAACAAAATTAAATCTGTATTATACCTTTTTATACAACCTTTTTATAAACCTTAGCACTAGAAATAATATATAATGTACATGTAAATAGTAATATCATAAGAATATTTACTTTTTCAAATGTTTACGATATCAGTTTTCAAACAAATAACACTATGAAGCTAATACTATTTAATTAATATACCTACTATGATTCAATATAATGCAATATTATTATATAATATAATGATTATATAAAACATAAGTATTTTAAAATTATTAATTACAATTATTGTTTAGTAGATAAATTAAATTTAGGGCGAAAACAGTTGGTACTGTATTATTGCCTCATAAAAATTATACGTTTGTGTAGATTACAGTGGTCACAATACTTATGGGGTGATCCATAATATTAATATAATACCATAACTTATAACTTATAAGTGTCACACTGCACGATAATTAAGAGATGTGTCCTGTCTTTAAAAGTTTAAAATGTCTGACGATAATTTCGATAATATTTAAAAAAAACTGCGTTCGTAATTAAAAATAAAAAGTACATTGTAACGAATCCGGTTTTGCGCGCATCGTTGACAAATTCGTATTATTAATTAAATTTAAAATCCGTTATAAAATAAATATTGTAACGCTGTTGTAATTAAATTGACCTAAAATAAAGGCATTCTAATTTTTATTTTTTAATTACATGTGACAAAAATGTTTGAAGGTCTGATATCTAGTCAAATATTTATATATTTTGTTCTCTACATACTTTACTCCGCATTCTATGACATTGTTTACTTACTAACCTGAATAAACTAAATAACTAACCTGAAACCAGTTCATGCGATTTGATAATCGTAATCGTGAGATGGCAAGGCCACTGCCCACCGGTCATCGGCACTGCAGTAGGACATTATTCGAATACGATTTTATTTAGATTTAAATAAAAATGTATTTGAATATATTTGTCGTAATTATTCGAATGAAAGTGTGTTCGAATTAATTTTTAAAATAACTAGCTATTCAAATAATTTAAAAATACAAACAATCGAATTTAAAACAATCATTCTTTATTCAAATATTTAAAAAAAAAAACGATTGTGGTTAAAATATATTTTTTTTATTGGTCTTGAAATTATAAATGTCTGCTTTGACATCTAAGGCCATCAGCATAACATTTGTGCATGTATTTATATTTTAATAATAACTTATTCAATTAAAAATTGAGAGAGAAATATAAATAGAAGCAATAAAAAAACTAAATAAATAAATAATTAAATACATACTGTTTTAAAATACAATTTAGTTATTTATGTACATTACAATTGTTGGTTTTATCTTATAATAGGTTTAATATTTGTATTATTTTAAAGAACTCTACTGTATTGATTTCAGTGTCTGGATTTTGACCTAGACTTGTTCCAATAAAGTGGCTTATGTCCCTTTGTTTTTCGTATTGCCTGTATTCCTCGAAGATATTAAGTAACTTTTATTTGAACAATAATTGTACAAAAAATCGACCGAATAATTTCTTATTCGAATACATGTTTATTTGAATTATTATTTTGATAAAAAATGTCCAAATTTTGCGGATTTTGGAGGAATACGTAAAAAATTATACGATAAAAGTACTATGTGTAGGCAATGTATATAGGTAATGTCTGGCAACGATAGATTTGAACCACCTACTCGACGCGTCAATCACTGAGCTAACGAGGTCTTATTGTCTCAACTTCGATATACTCCTAGACCAGCGGTTCCCAAACTTTTTCCCATCGTGGCACATTATTATTAGTTTTTATAAGTCATGACACACTTTGGATAAATATTATATACTTATCGAATAATAGGTATATAATGATGTCGGGTATGATTATCATTATTATTATCGTTTTATATATCACAGAATATCATAGAACTAGAATTGAACTATTATGCAAACAACATCAAGCACACTAAAATTTATAATTATATCTTTTTATTTGTAAATTTAAAGTTAATTTTTGTATTAATTATTTTTATTATATATTTTAATATTTTGAAAAAATCATTTTATGTTTTTTTATAAAAAAAAGTTCAAGTTGTCGCGGCACACCTTTCAAATTTCACGGCACACTAGTGTGCCGCGGCACATCCTTTGGGAAACACTGTCCTAGACCCTAAAAGTGTGTGCAATGACGGGTACAATAAGAGGAGGGGTGATGGGGAGTACGCAGAAAAATATCCTTTTGATTACATGGGTTCTGTGTATGAGAAGACAAAAATTACAAAATTGAAAATTATGCAACTTTTTGTGTTTGTTTAGTCAAAATAAGGGATTTCTCAATTAATAGATACACACTATATTATCGTACCTACACGCATAAATACTTGTACACACGTGTATTTTAATACGACTAATTCTAATGACGTGTATAATTTATATCCAGTAAAATGCTTTGATCTGCCTTGAATAGTATTTTCATAATATCATTGTAATTACATTTATAATTTACAATTAAAATATCATCATACTTTCCTTGAAGATCAAAAAAATGTAGAACACATATTGTTCATGTAAAATAAATTATAATTTAGAACTATAAGAGTTAATTAGCTTAACAAATAATAATAATACGGTCTTCGGTTTATGTGTAATAAAATATATTATATTACACTTTGACACGGGCAAAATATTTACTCGAATTACCAATGTCTGCCCACCGAACGGTGTGGGTAAACATTGGATAGCACGGTAACACGCTGAGAATATTAGAATATTATGTTAGAGCCATATTCAACAGCCTGCAAACCACCAAGATTTTCTAAAAAAAAAAAATATTCAAAAGCCACACCAATTTAATTATTTTATACAATAATAAATCATATACTAAAATGTTAAAAAATATATTTGACCGTATAGTATACGTTTATTTTTAATTGTTTTATTTTTTATCATTTGTGAGTAACAACTACCTTCCACGCCGTAGGCACCTTAATTACTATTTACCATACTTGCGGCACATCGCACATGTATCGTAATAAAAATAATATGCGTATGTATCCCAATAGCAACAAAAAGGTTGAGTGCGGCAGTGTCAGGAGCACAACGTTTGTTGTGCAGGAAAATAATTGTAGACGAGTGGTCGTATAGCCACGCTATAGGACAAGTGCGCCGTGGCAATGTACGAAATACAAACGTATTTAATATAGGTGGCATATTTTTAAAACAAAACAAAAGCTAAAAATACAAAAACATTACGTTTACTCTTTAATATAATATTATCGTTCTACTAAAATGTATCAAGTCACTCCTTTATCCTTTTGCATCTCACGGGAGAGCGAAGCAAAATTTAGTATTGGTATTTGGTATCCACATGATTTTTATGGACATAGTATGATATTTACTAATAGTTGTTACTTGTAATAAATAATAATATAATAATTCATTGTGTAGGTATAACTTTGGTATTTACTTGGCTATTTAATTTGGCTTATTCGGGTAATCAAGTAAGTATATCGACGATGTAGGTATATTTGCTTCATCGTATTGTTGTGATTACAACATTTCGAATGGAGCTGTAGATGATAAAAAATGTCATTTTAAACTTAAAAAATGCCACTTAATGCCTATTCTAATTGAACACTCACAAAATAATATTATTCTATGGTGTGTTATTACGAAGGCTGTTAAGTTCATGAATTTGCATATAGGTATCAATCGTGCTAAGTTGTATAACGGAACATATACAAATTTTCTTCGAGGTGACAGAATTCAATATTGTGTGAAATTGTATTTCGTATATAATGGCATAAATAAGCATTTTTTACATTTAAAGATCATTAAATTGTTTTTAATTATGTTTGCACACTATTAATGCTTTTTTATATAAGAATTCCGTTTTATATGAACAAGCTTTAACTTTGTTGGAGAAAAATTTGAAAAATTATCAATACGAAGACAATTAATTAGTGATCATTGATCAATAATAATTAATAATGCCCGAGCTGCGAGTCTAACAAAAACAATTTTAAACGAAAGTGAGAACAAAAACATTACATTTATTACATTTATATAAATACAAATTTGAATTCAAAAATATTATGGAGCAATTGACATAATTTTTTTCAAATTTATGAGTTTTCATTGTGTAATTAAAGGGTTTCTTTACATGGTATTCAAGTGCGTGTATCTATTTGAGCATTTTTAGGAGCACTGTTGAGTACATATTCAATTGTTTTTTATGCACGAAACTTCAAATCGTAACTGATTATTAGGAACGACGTAGCCCATAGGTATACTTACGATTATTGTGCAGTATAGGTACAATTAATCAAGAACGACAGATACCAAACACAACCAGCTATTTTTTTTAAGTGAGCCAAAAATAATCGAAGTAGGGGGGTCCTTGATATAGCTTTAAGGTGGCGGAGGCTGACAATTTTAATAAAGTTTACTATTTTTTTATTTTATATACATATTTGGCAAGGTGGGAGTGAAAAACATATTTTTAACATCTTCGTTTGTCCTGTAAAATGCATTAAATTTGGTTCCACTTTTCGCAAAAAACGTGTTTCTTGACGATATTATTATAATCATTTAAGCACCTGTATACAGAATCTCACGCCAGACTCATTTTGTTCAACAAAATCATAGTCAAAATATTATACATTATTTTGTTCAAGTTTAACATAATATTTCATAATAATATACGGGATTAGAAGGCTCTTTTGTAAGTAGCTCACTCAGATCTGAGATCGGTCGTCAACCGAACAAGTAGCTTTGATTTATTATCATATTAAATAATTTTGTACGACGAAATTCTCATATTATTTATAATAAATTATGTGACGATGAGATAAATCATTTAAATCACTCTAATTTTAAATAAACGGTTTTCCGGACGAAACTTATAACATCAGTATCCCGTAGCACAGCCTATTAATATTGTATAACCTATCATCGTCACTACCTCACCGAAGTCTAAAATATAATATATTACCGCATGTGGGATCGCTGTGCGAATTACGTATACCTATTATTGTTTCCGCTGTTTCTATTTCTTTGAGTTATGTAATTTGCCCGCTCGTGTGACGACGACTGAGAGCTAATTCGTAGGCGCTTGATTAATTTTCAGTCGAATGTCGAAATAGGTTATAACCAGTTTTGTGGAAAATACTTTTAAAGTTGTATTAAAAATCAGTTACAAATATAACCGTTTAGAAAGAATTCAAAATTCATTTCAAATATTTTTAACAAAAAGTATTCAAGAACAAATACAAATTACTTGGGAAGCATTCAAATACTTTTTTTTAATAACACAAATTTAACTGAATTGTTAAGTAAAATATATAATTTTGTAATTTACAATAATTACTAATTTAAAATTATTGTGATGTCACAATAATAGTATCATTCAAAATTAGAAATTTGTGCTACCTACTTCATTGCGTACTGCAAATGATGTAAATTAAATAAAATATGTTATGTTTTAATTCTGAAATCCTTTAATATTATCTAAACAACAAACGATTTTTTATGAAATATGTAATAAATAAATGTTAAATAATTTTATATTAATGATAAGATGACAATAATATAGGTGAAGGTTGTCAAAAAACAATTTGAAATGTGACGAATAATTCTTTTTAATATTGAAAAGTATTTATTTATACATACAAGTATTTGATCGTCAAATACAAAATACTTCCACGACAGAACTCATACTACTTTCCAAACCCTCGATTTAAAAAGCATTCTATAAATCCAATATAAAGTATTTAAAAACATTTACTCAAATAAATATACTTTTCGAAACTGGACTAACTCTAACAAGTCTCCTCGATTCAACAGTACTACACACTAAGAGTTTAAACTCCCTTATATCGAGCTGTATAAATTCACCTAACCACTCGATATGCCCATTTATAAAGCTATGACTTCATGAAGATGAAATATTTCACATGAAATTTTCACTTTGAAATATTTCAAAATTGAAACGTTCACCCTTCTTGAGATAATTGTTTTTAATTTTGTGTTGTTTTTTTTTTTGTATGTTTCATAAAATCATCCCTATAGTTGGTCAGACTGATTTTATACTTGATTATCAATAACTAATCCCCTAATTATTATGTTTAATTAGGTATGTCATGTACGATGTAAGCAATATTTCTATAACATTTTCCACTTAACTAAGTGTGAAAGTATCATGAAATATTTCAAAAATTCATGCTTCATGACATTTTAGAACCCTAGTATCTATGCCCAAGTCGTTGTTCCCGGGAATCTAAACGATCGCTGTGTATCATTTCGTGAAAAGAACAAACACGTCTCGAGAATGATAAATATATAATAGCTGGTACCTATATTGCAATACCGAACCTCAAGAACGCGTGTAAAATATGTGTCGCCAACGATGTTGTTCGAAATGTATGATTGCAGTAATACTATAATAATAATAATAATATATGACGAGTTTTGAAAAAGCGGTGGCGGCTCTAATATATCCTTTATTAGAGCCGCCACTGATTAAAGGTAACTAAATGCGCTATTCGTTTCGTCGACAAGTTTACAACTCTCGCAGGTTTTCTGCCTCTTATTCGCTCCCATTTTTCGCTCGTTTTTAAACGCTGTACATAATGTATAGGTAGGTAATAGCACGGCGAAGCGCCTCCTATAACACAGGTAATGTTTATATTCATCGAATTCTTCTGTTTTTATTAATCCGACCGGGACGGTAAAATTTATTGGCCGATTGAAAATAGGGCATGTATACGGTAGGTGTTTTCAAATTCTTTATGCTAGCTAAAAAAGAAAAGGTCCAGACGTTTCGAGCTCACCATGGCCGTATCCATAATTATTTCTCAAATAGTTCAAATACCTATACCTATACCTATACCTATCGAGCGAAGTTTACGTTTCGTCTTTCTTAGTTTACAGCGTTTGAGCGTTACTTATTTATATACTATTATTATTATTATTTTTAATAATTATTATTATATATGATTTAAGTGACTGTAACTTTTTTTACACATTAAATAATAGTACCACACAGTCATGTGTACATAGAAACAAATTTATTTAACGCGTGTCCATAAGTTAAAGTCGCCCTGATACGGGGGACTCGTGAAAATAAACAACTTGAAAAATAATACATCGAATAACACGTATTGATAGAATCTTTGACAACGTATAGTAATACAGGTACCATAATATTATCATATAATATGTAATTATATTTTTTTTTACCGTTAAATAGGACATATTATTTCGCTATACGTTAGGATTATCGTGGATTTTTTTCTTGGTATTTGTATATTATTGTGTGGCAAGCTATACCAGATTTCTCGTAACTTTTAAGCCGCTTCATTACACTGCTCCGTGAGTAGTATTGTTACAGTATTGACACACCCTTCGTAAACGCGACTGGATCTGACATAGAGACATGTGCATCTGATAATTCACCCGGATCGGTGACTTAATTATTTTTTATAAATCCATTCAAATCCTCGTTGAACGCATATCCGACGGGGGGCCGAAGTAATTGAATATGAATTATTTATCATACGATATTATATAGAATATACTCATATCTATATATACATCGCATTTTACACATTGCATATTCTTACGTATTATTGTTTTCACATTGTATTGTTTTAAGTCGACTGACACCGCGAATAAATAAAATATTCAAAACATATTTTTTTAAATTTAATCAATCGTGAAATTAAATGTTTATTATTGTCTTGTTTTTTTTTGGGGGGGGGGGGGGTTTGATAATTTGCTTGGTTAGTACACTTTCTTAGTACACTTTGTAAATCGTTGCAGTAGTAAACTATGGAAAAAGAGCTGCTCTGGGCACAATGATTGAGCTTGCTCAGCTGTTGCGAATTAAAACTTAAACAAACACAACTGTTGGCTGATTCGACATAAAAAAAAACCTAAGTTGGTTTAAAATAACACATATTTATTGTAGAAACTGAAAATATATTATATAAATATTTTTTGTAAATTACTCGTAATTATGTACATAGAACAATACGTACATAACAAAATAATATTGCAAAAGACAGTTTCATTAAGTTACAACAATCAAAATGCATACTAAAAAATTTGATGTGTGTATGTAGTACATTTATACATACTAGTACTCTTATATGTCCCATACGTTCACATCGTATCAGATTGGCATAAATGCCAAAGGTGCAAAAGTTACATAATTTTCACCAAAATTTGTAGGATATAAGCACCAATCTAATATTATATACTTGTTTTACCCAATATACGACATAAACGTCAAATATATAAAAAATAAATATTATTTACACCCCAGAAATAATATTTTAATTAAGTATTTCAAAATATTTAAAACTGTCAATAATTGATCAAATATAATATAGGTACATACAGATAAATGCAAATAAATATAACTTTGATAAATTGATTGATTTTTAATCCAATTTTTTTCACATATTCTAATCGACTTACTGCACCAGCCTAATATTTTGTCCATTGCACAATTATCAATAATTGTGTAAAATTCATTTTTGAGTTAACTCAAATTCCTTACTGAGTAGCTACTAGCTACCAACAATATAACACAAAACTGCATGCACACTATCGTAATCAAATAATACATTTTTCGATTAAGATCATTACGTTTGGAGTTGTTGAACGATATTGTTCTAAATTCAATATGTGCGTTGTGCAATGTCATGTAGATTCTAGAATGAAGTACACAGGTACAGTTAATCTATTGGGTAACCATGGCACACGGTTTTTGGAGCTTTTGAAAGATACAATTTTTTTTTGTTATCTCAGTTTGGCACTTAAGTCTTCCACCGATTAAAGTTTTTCACTTCTGTGATTATGGATTATCGTAATGTTTGAAATTTAGTAGATTATTTTTTATATTTTGAGTGACTGATGGTTTTCAAGGAATTTATTGTTACAATGAAATTGTATTAAATTTTATAACATGAAGTAGAAAAATAAAGCTTATGTTCCATTAAAAGTAGTACAGTTAAATTAACAATTGCAGTTCACAATAATTCAAGAAATGATTTTGAAATGATTTTTAACCAACGATATTATTTTAATAACAAAATTAACAACTATACTTACCTAATATTTTACAAAATAAAGTGTACTGCTTTGGTTAGGTAGGTATTGTGTTTAAATCTCACATTTAATAAACACATTTCGTTACACAAAAATGTTCCCAATTTATTTCCTAGTGTTAAATTTAACATTCGTTTCATACGCTTTGAGTCAAATGTATTTCTTATTTATTTGTTGGTATAAAAATGTTGCTATTTATTATTATGATTTATGAGCAATAAAGTAACTTACTTTAGTAGTACTAACACCACTTTTTTTTTATTTTTCTAGGTAATATCATTTTTCGAAGTAATAACGTTTAGTGCAGTCAATAAAAATACCAATTTATTTTAACAGATATAATAATAATTTAAGTAAAACTTAAGTACCTAATAATTATAATTTATATTTCAAAAAATTTAAACTATTTAAATTGTTTTAAACGTTCGATATTTACAAGTTACGTGATGCGTAAATCACCTACATTATTATAGGTACTCATCTACATCATGTACATCAGATGTACCTACTGCAGAGTAGGTACTGACTACTATATCAATAATTATTACATATTATACAGCCATACAAGCTACAGCCGAAAAAATGTTACACTCAAATATTATTATTATCTGCGTCAGTTGTTAACGATTAAAATTTTAGATTGCGAATAAATTTAAAGATACGCGTATCACTTCATTAAATTAATGGGTACTTCAAAAATAGTATACACTAATCGTGGTACGTGGCAATAACTATACAACTTTGTCTATCTCCAAAACGGTGTATCAGTGACATATTAATATCAAATGGGGGAATACGAGAAGATTTTTATGTGAAATTAGACAGGACACTAGGTTGTACCGAATAAAATTAATTGAAGTACATTATACGAATAAAATGTGAATATATAATATAATGTTTTCCTTTACTTTACCAATGACCCGGTAGTAATACACGGACCAAACGATGAAATGAGACTACTTCGGGCACACGTGCATGTATAATATGCATGTATAATAATAATATGAATAATTATTATAATAAAATATGTTGTAAAGTAATCAAAAATAGTAAGTTCAAAGTTATAATAATATGTGGTGGGAATGTCGGATTCCGTGATGATACATACTTCAAATGCACAGAAAATACACGGCGGTGGCTCAAACCATTACACAATTAATATAACCTACAGCAGTACACAAGTATTCTCTTTTATTCAGCAATTATTGATTAAAAGTTATTGATTTCACTTAATAACATAAATACGTTTTATTTAATTTTACGTATTTTTTATGAGTTCATAAAAATAAAGCTATTTTTGTAGAGGCATATTTATTTAGTTTTTATTCATACTTCCCACTCAATCCTTTCACAAGAGCCATAATATTTATATTAAATTCGTTCCGAGTACTTTCTTTTAGCATTATTAAAATAATATTAATCATGTTTATTTTTTGATTTTTAATTGAGTTTGATGACTGAAAAATATATGACATTAAACAAACAGGTTTGTGTTAATTGTAAAAAAAACTGAACGAATGGCGAATAAATACTAAAACTTTCAGTGAAATTCATAAAAATTAAAGTTGAATGTAGGTATACCTATACTATAACTATTATTTTTTATTTATACTCGTTTTATTAAGTGCAACTTTAATGAATTTTATTTGCTTTCAATAAAAATGTAACGGAAAATAGTTTTATACACAATAATGTCTTGCATAGAAAATGTTGTGCGTTCATTCAGTTATACTATAGGCAGTGGCGTCGAATGCAATTAAAACTGATAGTTAAAATAGTTCGATTGACCGACCCATTCCTCCAAACGACGGAGAAACGAGCTTAACTAATTACGTGCAAATGATTTAATGAAATTTCTGTGTTTAATAAAATTGTTGTAGACAAAAAAAAGGAAGTTTACTCTATTATTTTAGATTTATTGTACAGTTTTGTTAATTTTAAGTGTTGCACATTTTTTATGCTATACGCCATAAATCGTAATGCGCATAGTATTATTTTATCCAAAGTCGCATCGTTGTCATCGTCAGCTACCTGCGCAAAATATAATAATAACATAATATTATTACTAAACATTATACACAGACCTCAAACGACGTAGGTACTTCCGGCGCGGTGTTGTACGATGGCCGCTGCGTATATCCAATATGGCATAATAATGCAGGTATACATAATTATGTAATACTACATAGTTTACGAATAATATTTTGTTATTATGTTGTAGCACGTACCTAGGTTGTGTTATAAACCATCGTCGGCGTTGTAGACGTGCAGAGCTCTACCGAAATGTCATTACCACCGCCCCGGTATATTATACACATAGATAATGAAAAATGGGTACATCGCATATGATATTATAATAATCTGCGCGTGTGCACGCCGTGATGATCGACGTGGATATATTATATACTTATAAATAATATTAGGTGTATGAGACCTCGTCCGAAAATCATTACAGCTATGTCTTCCTGTGCGCGAGTGAAAAATGAGAAAAAATTCCGAATACGGAAATATTAATAATGATAATAATAATAATACGACTGGCGAACCGCAAACGGGTGAAATAATATGAATATACGTGTAGGGACATAAATACAATACACTCGTTTATACATATATACAATACACGGAGGCTGGAAAATAAAAACGTGAAATCGTAGTTATTATTTCACTCGGCCTGCAGTCTCCGCTGTATATGGAAGTGCACAACATTATAATACACTATACAGGCATACAGGATGATCTATTTATAAGTGTTTGTATAGTTCTTTACAGTGCGCTCATTGTTTTGAGAAGTATTAAATTGTATGAAAACGTCGCTTCAATACACAACTCGTTTGAAAAATATTTATACATTTTACAGTTTGTTATAGTTACATTATTTACGTTTTTACTTTTTTGAAAGACAACACACGTCTTTAATTTGATATTGTGAAAAGAGAAATATTTTTCGAAAAATCGAGACGTGTTAGAATCAATTTTCGAACGAGTAGTCAATCACTTATAACTTTTAAGTACTTATGTTTAAAGTTTAGATGAAAGGCGTAGAGAGCCACAGCTCGGGTAAATGTTGGACCATTTCTCCGTTCACGTCTCTAAACTTTGAATACTTTATACTCATAATTATAATTAACTATTCTCGTTCGGAACTCGATTCGAACCTGTATTGGATAGTTTTCCGAAAAATATATTCTGCTTAAAATCTAAAATGTGCTTTATTGCAGTCGTTCGTTAACTATAAAAAATTAAAAAACAATAGTGGTAAAAAATATGTTTGAGAGTATAATATTTTTCTACAAAAATGTCATTCATCAATGGCGACGTCATATCGACGTAAAAATTGCATAAGAATTACTTTTTCAGAAAAAGCTTGAAATGTTCGAAATAACGATAGCGTGGACACTCGAATGGATCACCTTTTACGTATGTAAGTACATGCCTTATAGAAAATCGCCGCCGGCTCGCGTACACACACACACACACACACACACACACACACACACACACACTCGCGCGTATCACATATATTATGCTCTCAGAACGGCATCGCGCAGTACCTATCTATATACGAACGCTTCCGGACATATATAATACTCGTCTGGCACATAATATGTACCGTTGAACGGCCACTGGATCACTCGGTCAAATGAGCGCTATACACGCGTATAATGTACCACGTGCGTAAGCCATACACATATAATAATATATTATATGATATTATACTCCGCAGACCGGCCGGCTATATGCAGCCCGATCGGAGGGCTGAAGAGAATGGCGATTTTTCTCTCTCACTATCTCTCTCTCTCTCTCTCTCTCTCTCGCTCTCTTTCTCGTCTCATACACACTCTCGCCGTTTCATCTCTCCGACTATTATTATTATTATTATTATTATTATTATTATACTATATCCCCCTCCGCCTCACTCTAGGTCACTCGCCCGTCATCGGCGGTCGGTATTGAATTTATTTTTTATTTTATTTTCTCGGCTTCCGACGACGTTCAACTCATTTTCTGCACCACGTCGGAAGTTCAAAACTCACAACAACAACGCCGCCGCCGCCACCGCTGCCGCCGTTCTATACCTACCTACCGATTTTATCGACGCACCGGTGAATTTTCATATACCTGTATTGTCCTATTGTATAACATAACTCAAGCTTTTATAACACTTTAGAGTCACAATAGCTTACCCGTTCTGTATACACGCGTATCATATAATACGTCTTAAATCGCATACATAATTGTATTATTACTACTATCGTACTCGTGTGCTAGTGACATTTTTTGTTCTTGTTAATTATTGTAAACGGGAAGACAATAAAAGTAAAATATAATATACCACTATAATACCAGACCTGAAAGATTATAATATTATATAATTGTGACCGATCGGAAACTCTCAACAGACGAACAATAACCCAATAATGATTCAGCCATACGAGCAGCAGGGGCAATTTACTATATTATAATATCGTAATATATTTTAATATTATTATCCAACTTAATGGTACACAGAGGACAGAGCGTAATTAAGAGTCTGGACGAAATCCAATCGACTCTGTATGATTATTACTTTACAGAATTTTTAACGTAAATATTTATAGTAATAACGATAAATAATGTGCTCGATAAATTAATATTCTATGCAGTATTATGAACAAGAGCAAGAGGTTGTTTGTTTGTTTTTTTTTAATCAATTTTCGAGGATCCGGCTGACATAAAAAAAAACAACATAAGCACCTAAACCAAATAATATTACAATATAAGTACACTGCAACTTTTGATTTAATATGTTTTTTGGCATGACCGATAGAAAAACTCTCATACCGGTACCAAATAAGTATTATAATATAATATTAAACATATTTATCTCGTGGTTAACGATTATTCCGCAATGTTGTGTGAAGGCATCGTTCAACCGTACAGCAACTATTGTGTTCACATTTCAGAAGTGCTTTATTGAATTCAAACATCAATTTATCAACTTATGCATTTACAGAGTCCCTTTATTAGTCTTGTAGCATCTCGAACACGAAACATTCTCTGTGCGTGTTCTACACTTCAAGTGTTTCAATAAGGATCGGTAGTTCCTTAACTCCTAACTTCTTTGCTCTCGAGCTGTACAAAAAATTTAAATATCTGCTGAAAGTAATTAATTTTAGTGTATAAAATCTTTGCCAATAATTTATTGCACTACAAGCTGTATCTTGTACCTATCTAAGTATTTCATTCCACAATACAAATTTAATTAAAAATATATTTTATTTTATTATGCAGTTTTAATAATATAATATATAAACATAATTGTATTTATATAAGTTGATTCTACTTAATTAATTTGGTATAATATTATGTGAGTGCATGTTTTATTTGTAGAAAAAATTATAGTTAACTTTTGTTAATATATAGTTCCTAAGTACCTACCAAATTAGTGTCTAGGTATTAGTATTTGTTGGTAATCGATGTAATTAGTATTTTGTAGTTTTAGAGATAATTGTAGAATTCCTTCCTAATTTTGAATGTAGGTACGTCTTGTTAAACATTTTATTTTGTTCAGTTAATCATAGGCGCAATTTGGGAGGGACTTGGAGGGGCTTAGCCTCTCCAAAAATGTATATTTAAATTGAAGTATTAAATCCTTCATTAATTATCTAATATACATAATACAGTAACCGTCGTTTGAAAAAAATTTTTTCTTAAGTTTAAATCTGGAAACATGAAACAAGCCCATGCAACAATATGATGTTAGACCTCATTTACCCGCCGTATTACGAGAACAATAAAATTACTGTCTAGTGTCTTATTTGGCGTAGTACGCTGCGTGGGATCGGCTTGTTTGTTATCATTCTTATTTCACGTATGTTGTAAATATACCGTATGCCCCGCCCTTCCGGAGACCCGTATTCAATAGTCAATAAACTGACGGTACCTAGTCTATTTTTGGAATATGCTTTGGTTTTCCAATAACTTCAGTCATTAAATCCTAATTTCTAAAATTAAATCATAAGCACTCATATTAATCATGGATGCAGAGCTTTATCCTAGTTTTATAAACTGTTATCATTATCTTTAACAATTCCAATTAGCTCTGCAACATGTGAAAGATCATTCTCAGCAATGAGAAAGATTAAAACTTGGTTTCGAACATCTATGAATCAAGATAGATTTACAAATTTGTCATTAATTTATATAGAACGAGATTTATCAAATGAATTGTCCAACGAAAAAATATTAGATACATTTGCAATTTCTAATCGAAGGTTCCAATTATAATAATATACTTCATAAATAAATATATATTACATTTATTTACCTTAATGTTGTTATTTTTTCATACAAATATTTTTAGCTTTATTAATAGATGCATTATAATTTATAATATATTAAATGTGGGAAAGTGGGTGAGAAAAAAATGAAATTGCCATATTGGTACTTGAATGAGGGGTGTGGGGGGCAGAGCCCCCCCGCGGGTCTGTTTAATTTAAATATGTTAAGCCCCTCCAATTTAAAAACTGAAATTGCGCCAAGATTTTAAACCATAGCTCTATCCAGTGTATATGATCTAAGCAGATTTCATTGCACGGCTGCAGTAAACGTTAAAGTTAGTAAATGTAATACTAATAATAGACATTATTTAGACGAAAACAAACATTCGTTTTTCTCATTGAACATCGCGATCTCGTTTCTTAAATATATAGGACACTTCGCCGCCACCGTTTCGTCGTTAAATATACCACCACAACTCGTACCAGAATATACCAGAGATCCAGCAGTGACACCACCAAATACCAATACGAAATAATTTACAGTGATGCCTTGTTAGCGGCACTCGTCGCTACACTCCTATTCGCTGTCGCTCCGCTCCGCAAATCGAAAATATCCCTCGACTTGCTATGCAACACCTCCTAAAGTTGGTCACAGTGTAACGGCTGTTATATCATAGTATAACCACTCTTATTATTCAAAAGCTTATCACTACCGAAACGGTAGCGGCGAATCGGTGGCGGCGAAATGTCCAGGTCCGAATATATAATATGAATTCCTATAACCGGGGTTCGAGTTTTATAGCATTTTCAACTTATTATAGGATAGAGATAAAAATAGCAGAGTGGACTATAAATTTGTTTTATACACCAGGGACTCTAAATATGAAATTTTATTTTGCTATTTTTTATATACCTGAAGAATTTTAGAATTTTAGTACTATTTTTAAAGTTTTGGTGTTATGTTTTGCTAATATTCTTAATTCAACGCTTTATTTTATATTTTTCATAAATCTCGTTTATATTGAATGAAGAATAGTATACATTTATGCGAATCAATAAGAAAAATCCCCTTGTCGAATCTATTTATACATTTATACCTTCTTATCTGTTATTGTTCCACATAATTGTAGATTCTATAATATACCGTCGACAGTCGTACGTATTTCAGCGTCAGTCGGTTCTCCGTATCCTTTGATTTCGTTTCATATT